>NW_027518702.1:2392500-2872500 GCF_043159265.1 Tasmannia lanceolata | reverse complement strand
ACAATAGGTCCTCCAACAATCTAATCCCATATATGAAATAATCTTTAGTGCTATATATTGTGAGCACATATTCTAGTAATTATGGTAAAGGTTTCGCTTGGATAATTATACATGACTTTTTATTTGAAGATGAGAAGTAATTTTGGATTACAATACCCCTAGGTTATTTTTATATTTGTTTGGCTATTTGTATCTCCGGAAAAAACTATGGAAGAAAACTTTTATGCAAAAGGAAAAAATTCCAATTTCTTGTAGGGTCAAAATTTTCCTACAAAAACATAAAATTATTTACTTGTAAAATAAATAATCAATTAAAAAAAAGTTAACCAAATATTGGAGAACTTATTTTCACGAAACAATTTTTTGAGATTTTTTCCTCCACGCAAATGGCCGCTTATTGCAATTCACCCTATTGCTCATTAGAACAAGAGGAAGAGTTGCGGAAAAGAAGCTTCTATCTCAATTATAAATTAACCTTGGCCGGAGCCCACGAGGGATGGCCAAGATCAAAATGATCTCAACCAAAGAAAAGAATAGTTACAGGAATCCTCAACCGGAGGAAATGGATGTCACTCAACGTTGCTAATGGCGGAAGTCACTCAACGTGACTAAGCCACAAGCTTGATTCGTAGGAGAAATCACTCAACTCCAAAGTAAGGAAACTTGAAGAGAAATATTTTTATAGCAATCAAAAGTCCCTTTTGCTTCCATTCTAAGTCATGTTTATAGAGATTACATCAAAAGACTTGTAGTCCAAGACTCCATAAATGCATAGACAGATTTCCTAGACACATACAAGTTACTAGCTAGTCAAAATACACTTTCAAAGTAAACAAATTACAATGTATTAGGAAGACTACACATTTCCAAAGATTAAATATTAAAAACCAAAGACTAAATATTAAAGACCAAGACTAAATAATAAATGTGGTTGCATGTGACTTTATGCTGCTGTATTATTCTCCTTTGCTCGACTTCAAACTAAGCATACTTGGTGATTTCCGTTTGCATCATACTCCCCTTGTTCAAAAAATCTCGTCCTCGAGTTTTGAATTGCCAAAAATGCTTATCATCTGAAACACTCGAGAATCAAATCCTACTGCATAATCCCGAAGACGAAAATATAACTTGAACTTGCTTGAGGTCATTAAGATCAACTCTAGACTTCAACGCAGGATCTAATCAAAATGGATCGATATATATATATATATATATATATATATATATATATTGATGGAGAAATCGACCCAAACTTTCTCCATTTATCCATCACTTCAATCTCCATGCTGTCAAATCTAATTTCTTTGAATTCTTCGTTCAATATTTTGTTGGGTACCTCAGTCATTTCTTTAAGTGAATCATTGATCATTTTGTCACCATCAAAAGTTAATGACTCACCATTAGAACTTTTAGGAAAGATTAGATATCCATCTTCCGAATATTCATCATAGATTGGTGGCGATTCCCAATTTATGATTTCTTGCTCTAAGTAATAATAAAAGGATTTCAAGTCCGAATTTACCTCCCAATTTTGGCATTCGGGAACTCTCCTTTGAAGTGATCGAAGATACTCTGTATCCATCGTGAATCCACGTAAACTTTGCTACTAAACTTCTTCAAGCAAGGAAAGAATCAAGGAAATTCGGAATTGCAGTCCCCTCCGCCGGCCTTTACTAAAACGCTAATAGTTCCCTATATAAAACTATGATTTATGATATGTTTATTGTGTTGGAAACTACACTCAAAGATCTTTTCGTTGGTATATGACTTGTTTAGATCGGACACCGATAACCCCTTCAAAAATAGCATGAAACATACCCCAACTTTGATGTAGGTCGGAGCTCACGAGGGATGGCCAAGATCAATTCTGGATTGTGAACGAAGTGCCTCACGGGTTCTTGTAACTCCAATACCACTTTGATGCAGGTCGGAGCTCACGAGGGATGGCCAAGATCAAAATGATCTCCACAAAAAAAAAAGGATAGTTTCGGGAAGCCTCAGCTAGAGGCAATGAACTTCACTCAATGTTGCTAATTGCGGAAGTCACTCGACATGACCAAGCAATAAGCTTGATTTGTAGGAGGAATGACTCAACTCCAAATCAAGGAAACTAGCTTGCATAGAAATATTTTACAGCAATCACAAGTCCCTTTCCTTCCATTCCCATTAATGTTTATAGAGATTACATCAAAAGACTTGTAGTCCAAGACTCCATAAATGAATAGACACATTTCCTAGACACACAAAAGTTACTAGCTAGTCAAAACATACTTTCAAAGCAAACAAATTACAACTTTCTAGTAAGACTACAACTTTCCAAAGATCAATTATTAAAAACCAAAGACTAAATATTAGAGACCAACACCAAATAATAAATGAGGCTGCATGTGACTGTATGCTCCTGCATCATAAATCTTCCAAAACACTATCAAAACATACTGTGCCCATTAGAAACCTTATTCTAGAATGGATTTTTGGTTTTACTACTTGGAATTTATAAACATGGAGATAAAAACACAACCCCTTTCTTTGATCAGCCCCTCAATCAGTAGATCAAATTTCTTGCTAAAATCAAACTTTTGAACATAGAAAGCTTCAAAATGCATGGCATCCTTCATCTCTTGTATGCTCAAATTTGATTCAGAGCTTCTCCGACCGGGGGTTAAATATTAGGATCTATTGACACATGTGTTCTTCCTCAATTTTAGAGAAATCTATCTGATTTTTGAAGATTTTTGCCAATCGATGGAAAGTAATTGCATGCTTTACTCCATTGTTGCACACCCAGGTTGGTACTTGACTCTATTGTTGCACACCCAGGCTTACCGTTCAAGTACAATTTGTTACTTCTCTATTTTTCTTGTCTTGGCTGCTCAAGCTTTTTGTAAATTACTTCTTTCCTTCTTTAATTTTATTTGAACCTTCTATAGATGGGGTTCGATAACCAGCTAAAAAGTATGGCATCCCCTCAAGTAGTTTTCTATTGAAGCAAGAACTTCTTGATTTGGTCCATCATCTACAAGGTGGATCGCATCTGAAGACGGGTAGTTTGGTGTGGAGCTTAGATTGGAAAGTCATTTATAGAACTTTCCACAAAATGAAGGGTTATTATAAATAGACTAACTTTGCAAACACAGATGTCTCCACCCCATATTTCTCCATTCCCTTTGTTGCCACTTACATATGGGATATTATATACATAGATACATACATAGACACCTTGGTATTAGGGTATTATAGTCTTTTTTTCGACCCTTCCATCATGTTATGAAGGTTGTGTCCGCTTCATAATCGAGACGATCCAAGTAATCATCATCTTGATCTTCTCTCACCTCAGTACAGATTTCATCTCACAACTTCTCCGTTGTAAATCTTTATGTTCTGTTGAATTGGTTTCCTTTTTTTGAGAAAAATAGCAGGGAATGTAATTCTACTAATTCGCTGAAGGGTGTTTGGTAGGGAATTTAGCTGGAGTTTGACCGCCAGGGATGTCGGGCTCTTGTCGGTGACGTGGACCCTCAAATCGCAGGCAATTCTTTTTTCCCGTAATTGTCATAAGTTTTTAATTTTCATCATAGTTTTTTTTTGGTAATTGTCATATGTTAGTAGGTATTTTTTTTGTAATTTTCCTACTTTGCTTCCATTTTTTCATAATTTTTCATTTAAAACTTACTACTTCCCACAAATCCTAATACAAATCGTAATGATTACTTTTTTTCTATTTTATGTTTTTGCTAGCCACCTTTGCACCCATGCCAATTTTTGTACAAAGGATGGGCCACAAGCCGAAAAGTGGGTTCGGCGAAGGTGGCTAGCAAATTCATATACCAAAAAAAGAGAAATGTTATCAGCACTAATGTGTTTTTACGAGGGCACTCTCACTTTATTAAAAGTAGGGTATGGCCCGCACCATAGGATGATCCAAACCGTCCATTAGATGGGCCATAGCCTAAATAGGTTATGCCCTAAAAATCATTTCCATAGGCTGATCCTAACCCTCCGATCTGAATGTTAGAGGGTTGATCCTAACCCTCTATAGATCGGAGGGTTAGAATCAACCTATGGAAATAATTTTATGGCATAACCTATTTAGGCTATGGCCCATCTAATGGACGGTTTGGATCATCTTATGGTGCGGGCCATACCGTACTTTTAATAAAGTGAGGACTGCCCTAATTAAAAAAAACAGTAGTGCTGATAACATTTCCCAAAAATATCTTAAAAAATACGGCAAAAAACCTCCTTCAAATCTTCTGGCACAACCAAACAACATCTGGGAGATTTGCTCTCAATCTCCCCGTTGACTGATTTCCTTTTGATCTCCCTTTGACTTCTTCTCCAAATCCTCCCAACATCTACCAGAAATAGACAGGGATTTGGACTATAGTACGTGTGCCTTCAAAACCAGTGATCCATTTTCCTTTATTATCTGTGAGTCTTTGGTAGATCTCACAGAACCCTTCTACCCTATGTATCTGATCTAATTTTCCGCAGCCAACTTGTATGGGTTGTTCCCTGACATTTGTTTTTGTGCTGTAATCTTTCAAAAAAATCTTCTCCTTGTTGTAGGCGGATAAGATAAATTTTTTTGAATTCATGTCTTTCATCAGTCCATTCTGGGGGTGCGGTTATAATTTCTAAGTACCAATCCACCCATGTGTTTTCACGAATTAATGGTCCTACGGCCGTTTGTACTCTGTTAGGCAGGCCATCAAGGTACCAAAGTCTTCGCACATTCATGGCGAAGATGAAACCATTTTCATATAAGTATGACAATAATTCGCGTGGTAACGGTCCTCCTATTTTTAGGAAATTTCTCCTGTAATTGCTCTTTAGGACAGTGCTGTTGTGTTGTGGAATGGGATTTACTCCATAGTAAGGATAGATTGCTATCCGATACCATTCCTCATAATCCTTGAATGTTTTCTCAAAAATATTCGTCCTCACTTCTGGTGGGAGAAGTGTAATTACTTGTTCGAGTAATTGTCTTAGGAATGTAAGGAAGAAAACCTTTCTTAGGATGCAGTTGGTCCGGCATGGTATAACTCGATTCTGTTTTTCTTGTTCTCTTTGTCCCCATGCCGTCTCGGTTGTGGCCCTTGCTCATTAATAAAATTCAACATTTAGAAAAATACTAAAGAATATTTTCAGGGTAAAAATTATGATTTTAGAGTTGAAGGAAGGGCATTTTAATCCAACATTACTTTCTCATTTAAAGACATTTTGGCAATAGCTTTTAAATACTTAGGTGATACGATGGAAGTACCACCCTTGATATTTGATCCAACAGCAGCTTCTAAAAAACTGAGCTGCTGTTGGATCAAATATCAAGGATGGGATGATGAGTACGTGTTTATAGACCCATTCATTATATAATTTCTCCCTCTTTGGATACAAGCAAAATTGGTTCTTGTTTGCATATAAGATATTTAAATTTAATTGTATTTATAAATGCATTAAGGGCCCGTTTGGATGCCAAGGAGATTTTGATTTGGAATTCTCACATTTACAGCCCTTTTTGTGTTGTCATTTGGATCCGATCAAATCCTTGAATTTCCAATTCAGCAACCGACAGTGAAAAAAATCAGATTAGCTGTGGAAATAAGAAATTGGAAGTCCACAGATGTGGCAGTTTCCTTCACCCTCTTGGCTCCTCAACCTCTCCCCTACAGCAGGAATCACCCCCTTCTCTCTCTGTCTCCCTCAACATGAGCTGGCAGATCTATTCATTTTGCACTAAAAATTCAATTCCAAATCCAAATACAAAATCTGAGGTATCCAAACAAGCCCTAAGATCACTTTGGAAGCCATATTAAATAAGATAGGTATACGACAATATAAACATTATCTGTATATAAAATTATATGCAAATAATTTTTATAGATTTCCAAACAGGCCCTTGAACTTCATGACCACTTCATAATTTCCAATGAATATTTAAAAAATAATTTACAAATTATGGTTCTTTAAAAGAAAAAATCCTTTTCCAGAAACATAGAAAAATGAACAGATAAGTAATAAAAAAATGCATTCATATGCTTTGAGTATCCTTTCCAGCCCAAGGTAAGAAAAGAAGGATATATATTAGAAAGGAATAAAAAATAGTATGTATATAGACAAAAGTGAAATTTAAAAGTTTGAAATACCTTAAGCTTTGATTCCAACTACACAGAGTAAATATCTCTTTGCTCCCTTTCTCCTCTTTTCTTGCAAGAAGAATTATTTTCTTGAGTGTTTTAAGATACAAAAACTAGAGAGGAAGTAGAGCTTTACAGATAGAAAGCATGCTGAATATATGAAACGTGGTTCCCGATGCACTGTAAGTGAAAACCATGCTAAAAGAATTCACAAGGCTTTCTGTGTGATTTATCATGAAAATTGTATTAATCATCCAAAGAACACGACAACATGACTCATCTAATATATAGATTCATAGAAGTGTAACTCGGGTCACGTAGGGTCGGGTTGAGGCCAACCCGACCTGACCCGTCCCGTGGAACCCATTTTTCCAACCCGACCCAACCCTACCCGATTTCCAACCCGACGAGGGTCAACCCAACCCAACCTAAGGAACCCTTTTTGCCACCCGAACCCGACCCTACTTCAACACGACCCAACCCGAGTTTTTAAGCTTAAAAAATAAAAAATTATAAAAAAGTGTCGGGTTACACTCAGGTCAGGTTGCCAAACCTTCAACCCAAACCCGACCTGAAACTCAACCCAGGTTGGGAAAAGTCAACCCGAACCCGACCCGACTCGTAGGGTTTGGGTTGAACCCGACCCGAGTTGCACCCATTATAGAACAAATGCTAATATTGAAAGGAAAGTGATATATTCCCCCTTTTCTTTTACTCGAGACAGCCACTCTAATGTATTTACGCAATTACGCCTACTCTTTTACACTAGAAGGGGCTGTCCCAAGTGAAACAGGGGGTGAATCTATCATTTTCTTAGGAAATTCTTTTTTTTTTCAGTTATTTTTGTGAGAAGTTTAAAGAATCAACCTATCAACTATGGGGAGTGATAAATTGACTCTCAAATATCTTAAATCGACCCCCATGTGTCTTTCTCTCTCCTCTTTGGGTCGATTTAAGATATTTGGGAGTCAATTTATCACTGCCCTCAACTATTTATTATAGTAATATGATAGTTTTCTGTTTTGCTAGCAGCTCTCCTTAATGTAACTGTTTGTTAGTCACTTCGGTGAAAACCACTTTTTTCACCAAGAGTGTGCTAACCACCTTCCGTTGGAATCTCTACTTGTCTTTAATCACCACAAGCCTACCTCAATTTGCCTTCTAAAACACCAACTACATACATGATCAAGTCATCCTGGTCCTAACTTCACCTTACTGGATTCAGGGTGTCAACTGATTCACTTATGTCTTAGTCATGATCCACTTAAATCTCTTATCAGTCTAATCGGAATCGGAATGTTTTTCAGATCCTAATTCATACATCTCAGTCCTGATCCATTTCAAATCGGACCGTCCATCAAATGTGTCAAGTAGCTGCAAGGTGAACTACAGGCAGTGGCAATGCAGTGGGCTAGGAACGTAAGGTCAATGGTTAGAGATGGAAGACAGAGGGTGACTCGAGACTTGAGAGAGAAGAATGAAACATACTAAAAATAGGAATTTTTTTAAAAATGCATATGGCTTATTTTTACTAAAATACCCCTAAATAATACTAAAAATTTAGGAGAAAATAACCAAAAAAAAAGGGTTTTCATTTGATAAAATCGTGTGAAGGGGGGAGTGTTGTAAATGACCAAAGTAGAGTGACTTTGACGAGAATACCCTTCCTTACATACGTTTTTCTCTCTCCCTCTCCCTCTCTCTTTCTCCCTCTCTCTCCCCTATCAAATCAACTGAGAACTATGATGATTACTTTCAGCTGTTGGAAATATAAATTTCAGAAAACCAAAGCACTTTACCCACCCACCTCTCTCTCTCTCTCTCTCTCTCTCTCTCTCTCTCTCTCTCTCTCTCTCTCTCCGGCGGTCTTCTCCGGCGGTCTTCTCTACCTCTCTCGCCGGTGTTGTCTACCTCTCTCGCCGGTCTTCTCTACCTCTCTCGCCGGTCCTCTCTCTCCCCGCCACCGGCACAAAAGAGGTTGGTACCCCTCTTACTGTGACTTTATTTTTTTGAGATGGGTTTTTTTTTTTGGAAATGGCCTCACCGTGACTTTCTCCTTCACTTTTGTCAAAGATCAATGGTTAAAATCTAATAGAGTTTTGGAAAAAATGGTTTAAATCAATATTTGTGAAAAATCGTTTTTTAAAACCCTTAATATATTTTCTCATTTTTCAAAGATCAATGGTTTAAGAGATGGTTTAAAGCAATAGTTTGTCAGAAATATATTTTGAAACCCATAATCTGCATGGTTTAAACCACAAATTTGTAGAAAATCAATTGGAAAATTCATAATTTTTGCAAAATCAATGGTTTAAACCTACAGTTTGTAAGAAGTTGAGATATCATTGGTTTAAACACCTAATATTTTACAACTCAGTTGAGAAAACAGCTAATTTTTCAAATAATTTGTCACAGATTATTTGAACAATCAATTGTTTAAACCAATAATGTGTGAGATATCATTGGTTTAAACCACTAATATTTTATAACACAGTTGAGAAAACCTCTAAATTTTCAAATATCAATGGTTTAAATCAATAATTTCTCATAGATTATTGGTTTACAACCCTAAAGTTTGAACAATCAATTGTTTAAACCAATAATGTGTGAGATATCATTGGTTTAAACCACTAATATTTTATAACACAGTTGAGAAAACCTCTAAATTTTCAAATATCAATGGTTTAAATCAATAATTTCTCACAGATTATTGGTTTACAACCCTAAAGTTTGAACAATCAATTGTTTAAACCAATAATGTGTGAGATATCATTGGTTTAAACCACTAATATTTTATAACACAGTTGAGAAAACCTCTAAATTTTCAAATATCAATGGTTTAAATCATTAATTTCTCACAGATTATTGGTTTACAACCCTAAAGTTTGAACAATCAATTGTTTAAACCAATAATGTGTGAGATATCATTGGTTTAAACCACTAATATTTTATAACACAGTTGAGAAAACCTCTAAATTTTCAAATATCAATGGTTTAAATTAATAATTTCTCACAGATTATTGGTTTACAACCCTAAAGTTTGAGCAATCAATTGTTTAAACCAATAATGTGTGAGATATCATTGGTTTACACGCCTAATAATTTAGAACTCAGTTGAGAAAACCCCTCATTTTTCAAATATGAATGGTTTAAATCAATAATTCCTCACACATTATTTGTTTACACCCCATTCCATTGCTTCCTTTGTAGGGGCATAAACCACCATTCGACTGGTTCACTCCAAAGTACCATTCTATTGCATTGCACCAATACTAACCTCCCTTCCATGGAACGGTATGTAGTTCCCTTTCTATTCTCCTCTCTTTCAATTTTTAGCACATTTAAATTCCATTAAACAACTTCTAATCAGTGTTTAATTTTGTCTTTACAGGAAAGAGAAACGAAGGGCTTCTTTTGTCTTACACATCGACGGCACTCTAAAGGATGTGCTATCATTTGAATACGTGGGCGGCAAGATGTTGCCTCTTATTGTTGGTCGGAGAGCAAAATATAGAGATTTTGATAATCTAATTCATAGCAAAATTGGGACCAATAGAAGTGACGTTTCTCTATTTATAAAGTGTCGATATGTTTTCGACCCATCTCATATCATCTTATATGATATTCAAGATGACAACGACCTTGATCTAGTAATGATGCTCTTTGATAGTACGGTCATTAATACTGTGAGCCTATATGTAACTAAAGAGTTCAGATTCGGAGGGAACAATTCTCCGGAGCCTACGATTCCTTCCTCATTTGCAGAGGCTTCGAGGCCGAATATTAGTACTGTCCCCGTGGTTCCTGCATCACCGATTGTAACGGCCGTTGGTTGAAAAGAGAAAAGAACGCTTGGCGGTATTCATACCATACATCGGTAAATTATAGTATTGAACGTTGGGTGCGATTAATATTCATTCCTTTCATTTGTAAATCAATTACTTTAACTTTAATTGGCTACCGATCTGCAGGTATGAAGTGGACTTGAATAAGGATTTTGAAGATCCCACTTTGAATGAGACCGACGCAATTGAGACCGACTTTGAGAAAAGTCAACCAGGCATAAACGATTGGGACTTCTGTAGGGATTTTGGAGGTGATATTCATGCTATTGATTTGGTTCGACCGAACGATGGAAGTAATGACGACGATGAAGAGGACTTCGGTTATGATGAAGACGACTTCGGTTATGATGAAGAGGACTTCGGTGACGATGATGAATTGGGTCATGAGGAGGAGGATGAACCTAGTAATTATGTAGGCGATGCTTTGGGAAATACCAATATAAGGCAGCCGATGGAAGCAGATGAAATGGTTGTAGGGGGTGATGAAGTAAATGTGATCGTGGGACCTGAGGATTTCACGGTCGGGGCAATCTTCCCAAATCTTAAAGTCTTTCAGAAGAAAGTCACAGAGTACGCAATCCGGCATCGGTTTGTGTTTGTCCCACAAGAGACAAATCCCACAAAGTACAGCGTTAGATGCAAGGATCGTACATGCCCATGGCGTATCACAGGGACCACTTATACATATTATGTTAAGGTAAAAACATTTATCCCTCAGCACACATGCTCAAGCACAATGAAAGGGAACGATCATCCCATGGCCACAGCAAAGTGGGCTGCTGAGTGCTCTCTAGCCTTATTCGAAAGCCCAGAAGATGTTAGGGCTCCTATGATAAGACGGTACATCAAGGCCCACTGGAGTATAGCAATGTCGTATTGAAAAGCCCACATGGCAAAGATGATCATATAGGAAATTATGTGTGGGAATGCCGAAGCGTCATATCGCATCCTGCCTGCATATGCTGATGAGTTGGTAAGAAGGAATCCTGGCACAGTAGTGCAGTTGTGCCGAACTCGAGAGCTGCGGCCAAGAGGGGATGATACATTTGGGCGTTTCTTTTGGTCATTTGGCCCTAGCATTAGTGCGTTCAACCGAACAGTTAGGCCCCTCGCTCTAATTGATGGGACCCATCTGCGGGGGAAGTACAGGGGGACTCTACTAGCCGCAACTGCGATAGATGGCAACAATGGGTTATTCCCGCTGGCACTTGCAGTAGTCGAGGCCGAGACGTATGAAAGCTGGGTATGGTTTTTGCATTTGTTCCGTCAGAATTTCATTTCGGCAGGACGAGATGTCATCACGATTGGGTCTGACCGGATGAAGGGGTTGCCTAGAGCCGTAGCGGAAGCTCTCCCAGGGTCGTACCATTTCTATTGCATCCACCACCTCAGTGTCAACTTCCATGGAAAATTTAAGAGTGAAGATCTGCGAAAACCTTTTATGAATGCTGCATATTCCCTAAGGGAGGGTGCTTTTAAGGATGCGATGGAGAGTATTAAAACCATGAGTAAAAGCGTAGAGAAATGGATATCGGAGATTCCTAAACAAAATTGGGCCAGCTCTTATTTTGAAGGTTCTAGATATAACGTGCTGACAACTAACGCGGCTGAGAGCTTCAATGCACTTTTAAAGGGCGCAAGGGAGCTGCCTATTGCAGCACTTGTCGAACAGACAAGATGGAAACTATCTGACTTCTTTCAGTACCGTCAGAAGGCAGGTACGAAGTGGACGACTCGTTTGACCCCAAATGCGGAAGACTGGTTGGCCGAACAATGTATTCTAGCAGGTGCTTATATGGCGCACCAGTGTGGTTGGACCGTATATGAGGTGAAGTCCAAGTACCACGTTGATGAGGTGGACTTAGAAAAGAAAACATGTACGTGTCGTTTGTTTCAAACGATGGGAATGTCGTGCTCCCATGCAATAGCAGCCATGGGACTGGACCAACGAGACCCATACAGTTACTGCGGGGAATGGTATCATGCCGATACGTATCGGAGGACTTACGATGGAGCAATTTATCCCACGTTAGACCGATCGCAATGGCCGGAGTGTACCCATCCTTTGCCGTTGGTATTGCCGCCAAAATCAAGACGACAGCCAGGCCGACCGAAAAAAGTGAGAACGGAGAGAGGCATGCAAAGAGGAGTGCACCATAAGTGCGGTACTTGCGGTCAACTTGGACATAATAAGAGATCGTGCAAGAATCCGCCCATCGTAACTCCTCAGCCAAACGTGGTCTCAATCGGGCCTTCCGCACCAATGGAAAACTGGTATGTAATTTTTGAACTTCTGTTTACTCTTATATTATGATCCTCAATACAATCCGTGCCCCACCTTGAAACTATTCTACTAAATTGATTGCAGGCCCGTCCTATCCCGCCCGCCTCCGTTCTTTTAAGTAGGATTCTTTTGTTCTATTTTTCGGATCATTTGAATTGAAGGGACTTGGATTTCGTTGATAGAAACTGTTTCGAGGGTCGTCATCTAATGCTTTATCGAAAACTTCTGGTCTAAGGACCAATGAAGCACTGCGCAATTCAGAAGTTTGGATTCATCTGAAGATTATGAAGTTATATGGGAATGGCCTAGAATTATGTGTAGTCTATTTTTGAGAAATTTTACTGTTTGATACCCTATAATGTACAGCCTTCAATTTGTACCTAGAAAATGGTTGATTAATGAAGTTTGCAACACAGGTTTCATTTTAGATGCTACTTTCATGCCATTTGCAAATGGGGGCAATTATGAAGGCAAGTTTTGTTCTGCCTAAAATGGGTATCCTTGATCAAGCACACTCACTGTCAAAAAGTATAAAACTATATAAATATAAAGCTCCAAAAATATCCAACCATCATATAGCAGCTGTAGAAATATAAAGCTAATACAGCCCAAAACATCCAGAAAGAGACTCAGAATATAGCAAAGGAGTCGGACCAAAAAAATTGAGCCATCAGCAAATAACTGCATCCATCTACTGCTCTGGAGGAGGTGGTGGCGGATAAGAAGAGGAACTGCCCGGGTGCTTACTCGACGGACCACCGGTGAGGTACTGATAAAGGGTAGAGAACTGGGCGTCAACGTGAGTCGAGAGCGATTGGAAACGCGTAGACATCTCTGTGTCAACATGGGTAGTGAGCCGCTCAAACTGCATCGTCATAGATCGCTCAAGGGCCTCCTGCATGGCTGCGAAACCCTGAGACAAATCCGAAGAGGCATAGGGCGCCGCAGGGGCCTCAGTGTCCAGAGCGTCCTCGTCTTCTTCTTCATCAGGGTCTACGGCAACTTCTTCATCAGGGTCAACGACAACAACTTGATTCGCAAGTGCCATGCGCCGGAAGGTCCGATCATCAAAAGGAGCGGTGGGAGTGTCGGTTGCCTCACTCTCCAGAGTGATACCGAAGTGGCGAAATACACAGGTAAGGAGCATGCCATACGGCAGTGAGGCGCGGTGTCGAGAAAGAGTCTGGAACATAAAGCGAAAGATGATGTATGGTAGACAAAGCCGGCAACCCTCAAGGATGCAATATATGATGTATGCCTCAAGGGGTCGGATGGCATCGGTCATGCCACCGCGTGGGGTGAAGTTGTTGAACATGAAGTTATGAAGGATTTTGGCCACGGGTATGAGGTGAGAAGTTTGTACAAGCATGTTGGGCCGATAGTTCTTCGTAATTCGGCTAAACACAGTGTCGTGATCAAGATCTGGGAGGGAATGGATCCCATTGCTTGGCCAAAAGTAATGGTGAAAGCCGTCGGAACTAATTGCGAGAATCTCAGCAAGTTGATGAATATTGAGTTTGATGGGGGTGTTCTTGACACGAGATTCAATTCGGAAGTAAGAGGGAGTGATAGTGAGATTGGTATAGAAAAGACAAACTAACCGAGGGTAGACAAGCTCGTTGAGATGAAGAAATTTGGTCCACCCAACGGCATCAAATCGCGCTTGAAGGTCGAAATGGTGGAGAACGTCGGGCTCAATGAATCGGCCAGTGAGGATGCCCCGATTAACCACTTTTGGACATGTCTTCTTGGCTTGAACGGAGGAGAAGTATGAATCGGAAATAAACTCGGTTTCCCGAAGCGGAGCTTTAGCCTTCGCTCTCTTTCTTTATGGTTCTTCATTGTCTCGGCCGTCGGAGGAACGGCCAAAGTTAGGATTTTTCGTTCTAAGCATGGTTGGAAAATTAGGGTTTGAAGAAAAGGAAAGAAAAGAGAGAAAAAGAGGGATTTGAAGCCCTAAATGGAAAAATATGACGAAAGAAGGGGGGAGAAGGAAGAAAAACGGGTTGCATGTAGGATGGAGATGAGAGATTGGGGAAAAGAAGAGGAAGGGACACCTAAAAGATGGAAAAATGAGAGAAAGAGGAAAGGGTTTCAAGAAAAATGGTGTGGGTAGGGTTTAGGAGAGAAATGTAGGGTTTCGTAAGGAAGAAGAGGATCGAGGATGGAGGGAGTATGGATGGTGGATTTAGGGGAAAAAAATAAAAAACAAAGGAGGTTTTTGAGATGGAGGAGAAAAAGGGAGAAAGAAAAAATGAGAAAAAACGAGTCGGTCTACTCTTTATGCGCGCCTGGGCCGACTCGGAATTCCGCACAATACATTCGGAATTCCGACACATTTTTTTTATCATTTCGGTTACTGCGGAATTCCGCGTAACAAACTCAGAATTTCGGCCGCGGAATTCCGAGAAAATTCGCGGAATTCCGCAGTACAAAATTCGAATGTCGACGTTTGGGATATGGGTAATGCGGAATTCCGACAGTAATCGCGGAATTCGGAATTCCGATTATTTGTCGGAATTCTGTAGTAAGGTTCCCACGAATTTTTTTTTCCTTGTTTAATGTTTCCCCAAATTTCTCACTGATTATTGCGCACAATTTGTCATCTGATTTTTGGCCACGGAATTCTGGGTTCAAAACTGATTATTGGTCACAAATTTATTACCGACTGAAGTAATCAACTTTCGGCTTACATTGGATCTCAAAATCTAAAACAAATTTATAGAGTAAAAACCATCATCCATGTATTTGATAAGATCCACATATAGAACAACAGAGATGTTTTCGTGTTGGAATGTGTACCACTTACATATCCGTGTAAAGCCTATCTTATTTACAACAGCATTTTCTGGTGGTTGGTAGAAAAAGACAAACCAAATACAATGTTGATATAAAAAATGATTCGGAATTCTTCTGAGCCTTTACTCACATATAAACATTACAAGGATATTTTTTCTTACAAGCCTACATTTCAAATGGAATTCAACCTCGCCAAGCCTGCCTGTTCATGAACTCCTACAAGTTCAGAACCGTGCCACACCGGCCTTCTAAGAAATCCTCAAACAATTGTCGTCTCATCAGCGCTATATCTGCCTGACTGAACTCAGGCGGAACGTCACGTGCGAGGCAGTCCATCTCCTTAGGCATAAACAGCCCGCAATCATTGCTGCAAAACAACAACACATCATCGACCACGCTCTTCCACAATAAATTTAAACTTCCAAACTGATTTTAAGTGAACTTTATTACCTGTTGAGTTGTAAGGGCCTCTTCTCGACTTCCACCACTCTAAACTTGCTTACATCGAAGTCCCACATACTTATGTATAGCCGTTCAAGGTATCGTATCTATAAAACAATCCATACAAGCTAAGGATTTTATATACATTGAAATATAACCAAGGAAAGTGGGACCCGAACTCACCAATGGTACAACATCTCTATAGTAGATCTGCTCTCGCAAGGAGTTGAAGATGTAGAACTTCTCATCCACCATATCGAGGACCAGGAGAATCCAATGGTCAGGGACATGCAGCGGGAATAAGACTCTTTTTAGGGTATCCGGCGGGTAGTCGTTTAATCGTTTCACATACTTCATAAGACTATCTCCGCCAGTGTAGTCTTTGCTAGTTAGACAATCCTAAAAACATAATACAAGAGAAGTTAATGAAGTGACGAAAACAAATTCAAACCTTGTGAACAACCACCTATAAAAAATAACTTGTGATTGGGAATGAAAAACTATCTATTCTTACATAGAGGAAGGTAGTAATGACCACACAGGCTCTTTCTCCAGGCTTTCTTTTATTTTCGTCCCGAACGTTTAGATATTCGGTGTATACATTCATAATCTACGTAAAATAACATATAGAGATTTGAGACAAATATCGATGGTGAAAGAATTCAGCTGTAGTATAAATAACCAAATTATTTACCGGAGAACTTAACCACTCAATGGGGTTGTTAAGGATAAGCAAGTCCTCGGCATACAGGAAGTCGCCGTTAACCTGTATAACTCGTTCGCTGCAAAACACCTGATAGTTTAGGATTTACAAAGGCTAGATAACTATATTGGAAAAGGGCTTCAATCCAATTTACCTTGGGGGAAGCGCAAGAAGCTTTGGGAGCAACCGATGGCATTGCGGGTCTGCCACCAGCAATGCTTTATCATTGACCTTCTTAGTCCCGAAAGCCGTATACGGCGAAGTAGTGTATTTAGAGGGTTTACTTTTCCTCAAACGCAGCCTCACTCATCTCTCAATACTCCAAATCACTTTTGCAACAGGTTTCAGTGGACTGTCGGGGATGGAAATCACATTCCGTTTTATTTCCTCCTCCAACGAATCCTGGCTGGGGATGACTACCACCCCTCCGTCATCCCCTCCCATCATCTCCCCCTTTCCTTCATCCTGCGATTCGGCCACCCCTCCGTCATCCCCTCCCATCATCTCCCCCTTTCCTTCATCCTGCGATTCGGCCTCCATTCCACCCGAGGCAATGATCCTCTTAAGCTCGGCTATTTCATTTTCATGTCGTACTGACCTCCTTTCAAGGTCTCTAACCCTCTCCACTAACAAATCAAAATCAACCTTGCTTATAGACACATGGTCTTCCTTCACTTCCCTATCAACATCTCTTTTTCTCTCTGTCCTCCCCTTAAAAGGTATGCTCCTCTGAAAAGTGAAAATGGAAAATTATTAACATATCACTCAGAGAATGTACTATATAGTAATTGAATATAGACTTAAAATTCAGTACCTTACGTAACATATCACTCAGAGACGCTATCGTTTCTTTCTCTAAAATCCGAATGTCTTGGAGGCATTCCTCAACTGTTGGGGCGGTCGCAGAAGCTTCTTTCTTATAAATGTATCAACAATAGAGAAAATTTAGATAACTTGAATATAACGACCCTATGCAAGAAAGAGAGTCATTTTCGTTACCTCTCCCATCACAGTATCAGCCTCATCTACCGTGAAAGATAGCAGGCCCTCTTCTCGAGGAAGAGGTAGTAGGCACCTCACAACCTGAAATCAAATAGTTAATCTCGGTTAGAAGAAGTGAGTACTAGGGGAGTACAGAAGCTCTAGGTCTAACTTGGGTCTTCTTTAGCCTCCCATCACGGATCTGTCTGATAAAGGCTGCATGGTCAGTCCGCCGTGTATCGATCCCTGTGATCCACTTTAATAGGCGTGGATGTGCATCTGGAGCTGAAGGTGCCCACAAGGTAGTATGCTCAAAGAGCCACACCTGGAATGAATACAGACAGTCGGCCTTTAGAGAACAAAAACCCAAACTTACAAAAGAGTAATCATGTATATAATATATGTACTCTTCACCTGTAGCACAATAGCGCATCCGGTGATATATCCTGTCTTTCCGTTTTTCGAATATGAATCCAATGACTCTACCAGGAAGTCGTACACAGGGTATGCCCAAGCAATTCTTCCCACGGTCTCTGCTCCTAAGTAGGGGAAGAGGCAGGATTTTGTCCTGTGATCCACAGGGTCAGCTCGGGCAAAAAGCACACAGCAGCACAAAAGCAGCAACACATGTCTCACTGTTGCGTGGACCGATGCAATCTCATCCGATCTGGACTCCGCCCTTATAACATCTGCAATCTCACCAAATCTCGCCCAAGCACCGGAAAACCTCCAACCTTCGACCTCCTCTGTCGAATCCCAGTCTATTCGTATTCTATCTCCTACCAAGCTTAGGCTCAATGCCAATGCTAAATCCCTTACCTCAAAGGGGAGTAATATGCCACCTATTTGAAATGCCCTAGACTTGGGTATCCAAGATCGCACGAGGACGGTCAAAATTGCCTTGTGCAATTTCAGACCTTCCAAATTAAGCAAGGCCCCAAATGGGCCGCGCTCTAGCATATCGGTATGTGCTTTCCTCAAGTCAAGGGACCTGAAGAATTCGTCAAACTTAGAGGGGCAGCATCTCGACGTAGCATAAGACGCCTGCAAAACAAACCATTATTAGATATATACAACATTTTAAAAAATACAAGGCTTAAAAGAATAACGGAGGCATTACCATGGTTTGATGAGATGATCACTAGGGGGAAAAGATGGAATAAAATCCACTAAATCAGATTTCCACCTGTTCAAACATAATGTGCTGAAAGAAAGTTAACAACTGATTTAAACCAAGTAATTTCTCAAATATTTCGGGTTTAAAATAATGATTTCAGATCAATTATTGGTTTAAACTATTGATTTTTCAAGAATTAGGGGTTTAAACCAATGCTTTATATCAAATATTGGTTTAAACCATTATTGTTCAAAAGTTAGGGGCTGCTTTTCGAAATAGAAGGGGTCTAAACAAATGATTTGTCAATCATTATTGATTTAAACCATTTATTATTTAAGATTTAGGGATTTAAACCAATGATTGGTCAAAAATTAGGGGTTTAAACCAATGCTTTATATCAAATATTGGTTTAAACCATTATTGTTCAAAAGTTAGGGGCTGCTTTTCGAAATAGAAGGGGTCTAAACAAATGATTTGTCAACCATTATTGATTTAAACCATTTATTATTTAAGATTTAGGGATTTAAACCAATGATTGGTAAACCAATGCTTTATATCAAATATTGGTTTAAACCATTATTGTTCAAAACTTAGGGGCTGATTTTCAAAATAGAAGGGGTCTAAACAAATGATTTGTCAACCATTATTGACTTAAACCATTTATTATTCAAGATTTATGGGTGTAAACCAATGATTGGTCAGAAATTAGGGGTTTAAACCAATGCTTTATATCAAACATTGGTTTAAACCATTATTGTTCAAAAGTTAGGGGCTGCTTTCCGAAATAGAAGGGTCTAAACAATTGATTTGTCAACCATTATTGATATAAACCATTTATTATTCAAGATTTAGGGGTTTAAACCAATGATTGGTCAGAAATTAGGGGTTTAAACCAATGCTTTATTTCAAATATTGGTTTAAACCATTATTGTTCAAAACTTAGGGGCTGATTTCCGAAATAGAAGGGGTCTAAAAAAATGATTTGTCAACCATTATTGATTTAAACCATTTATTATTCAAGATTTAGGGGTTTAAACCAATGCTTTATATCAAATATTTGTTTAAACCATTATTGTTCAAAACTTAGGAGCTGATTTCAGAAATAGAAGGGGTCTAAACAAATGATTTGTCAAACATTATTGATTTAAACCATTTATTATTCAAGATTGTGGGGTTTAAACCAATGCTTTATATCAAATATTGGTTTAAACCATTATTGTTCAAAACTTAGGGGCTTATTTCTGAAATGGAAGGGGTCTAAACCAATGATTTGTCAAATTTTTTTGATTTAAACCATTTATTATTCATGATTTAGGGGTTTAAACCAATAAGGTGGGAGAAATTATTGGTTTAAACCATATATTGTCAAAATATTAACGGTTTTCTCAACTAATTTTCAAAAAAATTGATATTTTAACCAATGATTTACAAGAAATATTGGTTTAAACCATCATTTTTCAAAACTTAACAGCTGTTTTCCGAAATACAAGGGATACAACCTGTTTTCTGAAATAGAAGGAATTCAAACGAATGACTTTTCAACATTATTGGTTTAAACCATTTATTATTCAACATTTAAGGGTTTAAACCAATAATGTCTGACAATTATTGGTTTAAACCATATAGTTCTGAAAAATTAGGGGTTCTGTAAACTGAATAGGGGTTTTAACAAAATATTTCTATCAAATTTTGGTTGAAACCTTTATATTTCAAAACTTAGGGGATTTCCAAAATATGGGTTCAAACAATTACGGGTTTAAACCAAACTTTAGGGCTATAAACCATACATTTCTAACAAATTAATGGTTCAAACAAAACTTTACGTCTTTAAACCATAAATTTGTTAACAAAATAGGGTTTTAAACCAAACTTTAGGTCTTTAAACCATAGATTTCTATAAAAAATAGGATTTTAAACCAAACTTTAAGGCTTTAAACCATAGATTTGTAAAAATTAGGGGTTTTGAGAGAGAGAGAGAGAGAGAGAGAGAGAGAGAGAGAGAGAGAGTATTGATTTTCCCAAAACCCCTAAACTGATTTTCTCAAAACCCCTAATTTTTTGTTTCTAAACTGATATTCTCAAAACCCTAACTTAATATCTCAAAAACTAACTGAGAGGGAGAGACTACCAACCTGGGAGAGGACGTTCGCTTACAATCAGAGGCTACCGGAGAGAGAGGCCCGGAGAGAGGATACCGTCAAGAGAGAGGATGCCGTCGAGAAAGAGGGCCGGAGAGAGGGAGAGAGAGAGGGGGTTCCGTCGACAGAGAGGGTACCGTCGACAGAGAGAAACGCCGTCGAGAGAGTGCCGGAGAGACAACACCGACGGCCGGCGAGAGAGAGAGAGAGAGAGAGAGAGAGAGAGAGAGAGAGAGAGAGAGAGAGAGAGAGGTGAAAATAAAAAGTCAAGTTTCTGAGGGTAAAATAAACGATTTTTACCTCAGGATAGATTTGTCTTAAAAATCTCAAACCTGTCAAAGTCACTCTACTTTGGTCATTTACAACACTCCCCCCTTCACACGATTTTATCAAATGAAAGCCCTTTTTTTTTGTCATTTTCTCAAAATTTAGAGGATATTTTTTGTAAAATAATATAATAAATCAGATTTAGGATTGTCCCAGTGGCCTTTTGTTAGTTGTCCGGATCCAATCGGTAACCATTTCTGATCATATGTTAGGGTCCTGAAATGTGTCCATGGATCCTAGTAGTGAATCTAGATTATGTCCGTTTTAAGTTCCGATTCGAATGGTCCATCAGACCGTGTGGGTCCATTGATACCCCTATGCTCGATAAATATAGCCAATGCACGTAATTTTTTTGAGTCAGCTCCAGAGAGAGACACCTTGAGCTATCCTCTCCCATCAAAGGGACGAACCTCTCCCATTGTCATAATTTGGAAACCCATCACTGCTCTCTTCTCCAATTGCAAAAGAAATTCTATGCAAGGCCTTGTGATTCCATGCATTCCACTTCCAACTAACCATCATGATCATGACATGCTTTTACAAACTATACTTTATACCAGACAATACAATTGAACACAGTCTTCTACATTCATTAAAACTATGCAGCCATAAGTGATTTTTATGGTTTTAACTGTAGTTGAGTACCTGCAACCTCTCGAGTCGTACTAAGGGATATTAGATTCTTATGGATATTTGGGGTGTAGATAACATCATCCAAAGTGTGAACCACTCTAAATTCTGATATTCATCGTCCTAACCCCCGTGACATCACAAGTAAACCCATCACACGAGGATACCGTACCTTCCTTTTCTCTTTGAATGTATCAAATATCCTCTTCTAGACCATGCTTGAACAGAAAATCTTGATCTAATATCCACATATCATGAGGAGAACTGGAAAATGCCTATGGATACTGTTAGAATAACTCCAACCTCCTCATTCTTCACACCTACCACTACTAATTAAAACAGTATTTGTAAAACTTTTATAATTCTTGTCAGCATGTTCTAGATAGGTTCATTTCATGTGGCTAATTTTGTATAATGACATAACATCGCAGGCCTTTCCCACTAACCGTAGATCTCAACATGTTTTTTTGGATCCCTGTGAAACAACCTTCCTCTTTGACTCTCCCCACGAATAATCAACTCATGATCTTGATCAACGTAAAGATTAGGCTTCCTCCTAATCTAATAAAAAAGGAGCAATGACATTACATCTTCTATCTTCACTATATCTGTCCTGAATGGTAGATGTCACTAAATTTTTCGTAACAATTAGAGTCACTTTAGAAATAATAAGGCCTTGTTTTTTTTCCCTTCCTTATAAATTTTGTGGAGCTAATCAACAATCAATTTGAAAACAGCAATGTGTTGCAAAAAATTCATGCCTTCATACATCTTTAGCTGGTACAATTGATACTTCTAATACAACCTATTAGCCAAGCCCTTTGAACTGTAGAGCTTCTGTAACTTCTCCTATAATTTAAGGGATGATTGTCCCTTTATAATGCTGACATAATAATATCTATTAGACATTCAAATTTTCCTCACAACCCTCAGCTCCCTTTACTCGACATCATAGTCAAATTGCGTAGAGAGTCATCAGCTCAACATCCTCAGCTCGACATCTTACATGTCTCTGGAGTCAAACCCTTTCACTTCAATGCCTAGCTAGCAACAATGATGTCCTTCACCCTTCTTTGCCATAGAGTGGAGCTGTTTTTCATCAAATTTATCAATCTCGAACTTGGAGATTGAAATCATTATAGACGTATCAGATCACTCCACACCTCTAAAAATATACTTTCTAAAGTTGGTGGCCCCACAAAGAAGCAGAAAACTCAACAAAGATGGGCAAAGAGCTCTCTTCCCACAAACCAATCAAAGTAAAGAAATCTAGATCAATTCAACACTTACAAAATCACAAAAAAGTTCACATGATAAATACTTTGTTCCATAACTACACCTTTAATGGGTCTCTCCAAAACAAGCTTTCTAAATCCTTCATTCTTCTCTTACTAGATTGATCCAACCTCTGGTTCTGATACTACTTTGCAGGAAATTCACAATATAAATCTGATCCGACCACTCACAAAACAATAAAAAAATAACAGAACAATGCAAACGCACAATCACTCACTATAACCCCTAAAACCCATGTTGGCACCTCATTTTTTCCCACAATAACTCCTAAAAAGCTTTGCATCCCTATAAATATCCCATTTGCCTTCCTAAATTAGTAGTTGAAAAAACCCTTAGAAAAATTTCTTAAGAGAGTCTCTCTTTTATGCGGACCAGTTCTAGGTCTTTTGCCTTTCTCCTTTTCTTTTATTTTCTTCTTATGAAATTATCTATCATAGAAAAATCTCTGTCAATATTTTGCCAATTTTATAGTGTTAATTTTTCTTTTCTCTTCATTGAACAATCTTGAAATTTACCCAGTTTCTCTGTTTCTCTTAAAGAATTTAATGTCGTACAATAATCGCTCATGATAATCTAATTATCAAATTAGAGACAATCATGACGTAGATGGTTGCAGGGGCTACAAGAAATTCAATGTACTCTTGAAATAGCTGAAGCTAGCTTAAGTAGAACTAAAGGCAAGAGACAAGAAATTGAGGCAAATCTAACCCTCAGAAGAGCTTGGATACGAGTAGAGGCTATCAACGTTATTTCGTATTAATCTTTGTACCAGAATAATCAAAAGAAGTTAATGTTCTATAACCGTGACAATGAGCTCAAAACTCTAGACCCCGTGTTTTATTGTTTCCCATTACGTTTTAATTAAAGAAATATATATGATTTCATTGAATTGGGCATCTTCTGCACAGAAGGGCAACATACTTCATCTGTTTGACAGTGAGGATTTGTTGTTAGTTGATATGATAAGGGGCAACTTTGTTTTATGCAAGCAAGATCCAAATCGTTTCACATTGGGTTGTAATTTAAGAGCTTGAGTGATCCACTTGAACCATTTCTTGATTTGTGCATGTCATCCTTGTGCAGGCTCCATGCTAATCTTCTCTGTATCATTCCAATCTTATCCCATGTAGAGACAGCTTGAGTCTAAATTCGCTCCAGTCTCACACTGTCATCCGGCAACGTTTAGAAGACAAGGCTATTGAGATATTATTGGGCGTGGAACTTGGGTCGGGTTCAACACAATTTCATAGGTTTTTTTTTATTATTATTTGAATGGTACGATTTCATAGGTTTACTCCATTTCAATTGTACATATAGGACATTTTTGCTTGATTCGTTTTGTTTGAAGATTTAATCTCAAGATGTTACTATGGCCTGATATCTAATTTCAGATAGTTTTTGTTCTGCTTTTGGTTCTTGTTCAGAGAGCGTAAGCTTTATCTTTTTACAGGGGTGACTTCCCAAGAGGTCACCCATCCGAGTACTACTCTGGTCCAAGCACACTTAATTTCGGTGTTCTGATGGGATCCAGTTCATTTGTGCTAGTATGATCGCCTCCTGAGGGTAAGCTTTATCTTCCATAGTATTCTTCTCTGTGCTTTCGGCTCTGGTTTATGATGGTTTTATTTACAAGCTCATCTTCCCATATGCAAAGTGATCTGAACTGAAAATATCAACAATTGAATTGTTCTGAGCAGCAATGATCATTAGACGTCCTAAGCCAGAATTAGGCAATGGATGAGCAGCCACAACATTTAACATGCCAAATATCCGTTAAGATAACAATTAGGGTTGTTCAATTGGTGTGATTTTTAGATTGGAGTACCCTCTCCTCTCTCAAAGTGCTGTAATTTTCGAATTGTGGCGCTCATTTTCCATAAACACAGGTTGTGTTTGGAAAATATTCTCAGCAGGGCTTCTCACATTTTGGCCTTGCGGATAATGAAAACACGAAGAACACATTCGGCAAACCAGATCCACAACACTAGTTTCTCCAGATACCCACAAAAGACGGGGGAATGAGATTTCACACCATTTTTCGGAGTCATATGCGGTGCATTTTGGGTCAGATTGGGTTGAGCTTTTGCTAAAAACCTACCCGAATCAAATCTGATTTTATGGGAAATGCTTGACCCGAATTGCCAAAAATCGAGTTGCATCCCTGCGAAGGATATTTGAGGAAAGAATATAAACAAAAGAACCAACAATTCACAATTAGTAAGGAAAGTAGAGATTTTCATACCGAATAATTATCATGTTCCTTTTTCAAGTTCTGTCAATGAATTCACCCAAACAATTTCAGTTTAATTAACCCAAATCGATAACAAAAAGATGTTTATATCAACCTATGATCCATGATAACGCAATCTCAAGTCTACAGCAAACTGCAAGGAATCCGATGGATTGCCGAAAATCTAAGCTCAAACAGATAAATTCAGAGAGGAAAATAGAAGTTCAATACAAGTGTTCAGCCCCAAAGGCAAAAATTATTGTGCTTAAATGATAAGCATTTGATAAAGTAGAAGATTCACCCAAGAACCTCATGCCTTGGACTGTTTCGCAATCTTGAACCACTCGGTATGGAAGGCTCCAGGTATATCAGTCCTCTCATAAGTATGAGCTCCGAAATAATCCCTTTGAGCTTGGACCAAATTAGCAGGAAGTCTGTCCCTCCTATAACTGTCAAAGTAAGCCAGACTAGTTGACATGCCTGGTGTACTGATACCCGAATTAATCGCAAGGCAAACAACTCTGCGCCAAGCAGATTGTCGATCAATAATCTCCTTCGCAAACTCTGGATCCACAAGAAGGTTTGGGAGATCTGCATTCCTATCATATGCCTTCTTGATCCGATCCAAGAATATGGCACGAATAATGCATCCCCCCTTCCAAATCCTTGCGAGCTCCCCCAATTTTAGGTCCCATCCCTTCTCAATACTCTTCGCGCGGATCAAATTCATCCCCTGGGCATAGCTACATATCTTCGCTGAGTAAAGAGCTTGCCTCACATCATCAATCAACTTCGCCTTATCCACATGTTGATCACTTAGGATGTCACTAAAACCACCCTCTTTGAAAACTTTAGCCGCCGCCACCCTTTCCTCTTTCAACCCACTAAGAAACCTTGCATCCAAAGACGATGCAATGGTTGGAGCCGCAACGGATAGGTCAGCAGCTTGTTGAACAGTCCATTTACCAGTACCCTTCATCCCAGTCTTGTCCAAAACCTTGTCTACCAAATACCCATCACCCTTATCATCCTTAATCCCGAAGATATCTGCCGTGATCTCAATCAAGAAGCTCAGAAGCTCTCCCTTGTTCCAATCAGAGAAAACACATTGCAACTCATCATTGGAAAGCTTCCCAACATATTTCAACACATCATATGCCTCCGCGATCAATTGCATATCACCATATTCAATCCCATTGTGAACCATCTTAACGAAGTTACCCGATCCTCCTTTGCCAATATATGTGACACAAGGGCCACTGTCCGGAACCTGAGCCGCAACCTTGAGAAGGATATCTTCAATGTTCTTATAAGCCTTGAATGACCCTCCGGGCATCAAAGAAGGCCCATTTCGGGCACCCTCTTCGCCGCCGGAAACTCCCATCCCAAGATAGAGGAGACCCAATTCAGCCACAGCTGCCTCTCTCCTCTCTGTGTTTTCATACCACTCATTGCCTCCATCAATAATACAATCATCTTTCTCCATGTAAGGTGTGAGCGTTTTGATGGTTTGATCGACAGGGGCCCCAGCCTTCACAAGCATGATTATAACACGAGGTTTCTGGATTGAGTTAACGAAGGATTCAGGATCATGGAAGCCTAGTAGAGGAAGGTCTCCCTCACGTTTGGCTCGTTCGACAGTCTCGTCTACTTTGGAGGTGGTTCGGTTGTAGATGGAGATTTGGAAGCCTTTCTCAGCAATGTTGAGGGCGAGATTCTGGCCCATGACAGCAAGGCCGACAAGGCCTATTCTTGAGAGGTTAGAGGAGGGAGTATCCATAGTTTTTCCTATAAAAATATGAGATTGTCAGGGAAGAAGGTAGCGAGATACTAAACAGCAATCCATCAATAAGAAAAGAAATCAAAAAACAAATAAGTAAATGATTCGCATCAGAAACATGGGTGGGCTTTTTGAATCAGGTTAACTGAGGAAAAAAAGCAGCTACAAACTTAGAATCTCTTCAGACAAAAACTGGAGGGCGCTGATAAATTCGCCCTCTGTGAGGATGAAGTCACCCCCTTTGATAAATTCGCCCCCTGTGAGCATGAAGTCACCCCCTTTAACGCTGCTCTAACACCCTTTTAACGCAAAAAGGAAATTGCTACCCTAAGTATCAGGTATCAGAACCCTCCCTCCCTCTCTCTCTCTCTCTGTTAGTGAAAGAAAAATGAGAGAGGACATCTCCATCCACATGGAATTATTTGTAGCACTTTACATCTTCCAGATCCAAGAAAACAACATGAGTATGTGTTTCCCTACTCCAATTTCACTGAAAAAAAGTGTTTAATGCATCATGTCCTCCATCAAATGTTTTGTAACTCGGCATTTGGCCATCATGCTACAAGATAAATGAAAGATGTTTTGAGTAAAGAACCAGAATCCAAAGAGGAAACCCCAACAATGGTACATTGGATCAAGAAAAGCTAGGGTTCCATATATAAAAACAGATAAGGGAAAAGAATGATAACCTCCCATTCAAAACAAACAACGTTTCAATCTGAAAAAGAAATATGAAAGAAAGAAAAATAAGAAAAATAAAAGTTAAAAAAGAGATTCAAAGATATTCAAGATCCGAATTTAACTTGACAAACCATAGATTTTTTCAAAATCTTATCTCAAAAGATAAAAATTTGATAAGATATTTCTCCTTGAAGATAGGAGATGTGGGAGAGTTAGGAGATGAGGGAGAGTGGAACTTCGGCTTGGTTAGATAGGTTAGTAGAGTCCTATGAAATCTAGATAGGTGTTAGTAGTTGGACAGATAGGTGAGAATAGATATCTATGAATTATGATATCTAGATAGGGACACTAGTTGGAGATGTGGAGAGAATCATGGGAAGAGTCATGCGACTTATTTCTTTGCAAAAAAACCAAACTTGGGAGGTCTCTATTATCCTCGAATTGAACCAGCACTCTTTGTTTTACTTTGTTTTCTCTAAAACGTCAAGATTCCTCGACGAAATAGAGGACGCAGAAGGGGTAGAGAAAGATCCACAAGACAGGACTGTAACATTTTAGTATCAGAGCCAATCCCGACCATGGCAGAAGACTACGCCGAGGACCGTGATGCTGGGCTCACAGAGAGGCGGGACAGAGATCTGCTTGAGCTTAGGCAGCAATTGGCTGCATTGAGTACCAAGTATGATTACCTTTCTAATCAGCCGCAAAGAGATGTCGCAAAACACTCAACAGCTACAATGGGAGTTCAGATGGTTAGAAATACAATCGAAAATACAAGCTTGAATGGTTGTGTAAATGCTATATGAGGGAGGATGATTCGACTGGATTTTCTATCTTTTGACGTGGACGATCCCAGTGGATGGGTGTATCGAGCCGAGCAGTTCTTTGGCTATCACCAAACTCAGTGGGACCACCGCTTGACCATCGCTTCTTTTCACATGCAGGGTGAGGCTCTGCAATGGTACCATTGGTATGCAAAGGCACGTGGGGAACTGTTAACATGGCAAGATCTGATAGTGGCCTTGAATACTCGCTTTGGTCCAAGTGAATACGAAGATTTCGTAGGTGCAGTGCCCAAACTGAGGCAAACGTCTATCTTGAGGGCGGTTAAAGCGCAAGTCGAAAGGCTGTCAAATCGTATAGAGGTATTGAAAGAGGAGTTCCTCGTCAGCTACTTTTTGTCCGGATTGAAGGATGAACTTCGTTTTGAAGTTTAGATGTTCCAACCAAGGACAATGATGGAGGCAATGGGGCTAGCTAAACTCCAAGATGATAAACTTGAAGCGCAAAAACGACAATTCAAAGTTCGAAGAAACAAGGCACTATCTACGACTCCCACTCCAATCACCACCAGACAAACGCTTCCTCTTGTGCAGCGATTCACACTAGCCCAAGCAAAAGAGAGGTGGGAGGAGGGGCTCCGCTAAAACTGTGATGAGAAGTTCCATCTCGGCCACCGGTGTAAGACGAAACGCTTATTTCTCATAAATGGTCCTCCTTAGTCGGAGAAGGAAACTTCGACATACAAGGAATTGCAGTCGATCCCAAAAAGGTGGATGCAATACTCGACTGGCCCATTCCCAAGACTTCTAAGTCATTAAAGGGTTTCCTAGTACTTATAGGGTATTACAGTAAGTATACAATATTATGGGTAAATTTATGCTCCTCTCACCAACCTGTTAAAGAAGAATTCTTTTAATTGGAATGAGCAAAGCCGATGCAGCCTTCAATACCCTAAAGCATGCTCTAACTCACCCACCCGTACTTGGGATGACTGATTTCACACAGCCTTTTACAGCTGAATGGATGTATCGGGAGTGGGAATTGGGGGCGTGTTGATGCAAAACGAGTACTCAATATCCTATCTTAACCAAGCTCTAAAAGGAATATATCTAGCCCTGTCAGCCTATGAAAAGGAGATGCTTGCAATCTTATTAGCCATTCAGAATTGGAGACAATACCAACTTAGTCGACAATTTGTCATGCGTACGGACCAAAGGAGTCTTAAAGCTACTTGATCAACGTATCACTGGTCTGGCACAATATAAGTAGCTCACTCAGTTGCTTGGTTTCAACTATAGGATGGACTACCGGAAAGGAAAAGATAATCAAGCTACAGATGGGCTATCTAGGAGAGGTGATGAAGAAAATTGTGGAGAAAGAGAAAGTTGCCTCATGGCAATCTCTATACCGGTACCATCTTGGATGGAAAAGGTGAAAAACATGACCACTTCCGATCCTTATCTACAGCAGATAAAAGAGAAATGGGACAGATGAATTAGACACATCCAAGTATTCTAAGCAAGAAGGGATTTTTTCTACGAAGGACGCATTCTAGTAGGACCCCCATCTTCTCTAAAGAAGTTCTCCAAATGGAATTCCATGTTAACCCCACGGTTGGACATTCTGTGTTTCAAAAGACCCTCCATCAACTCAAGTAATCTTTCTATTGGCCAGGGATGAAAGAAGCAGTTAAATAGTATGTTCGTGAATGTGACACCTGCCAAGGTCAAAAGGGTGAGAATGTATCACTGATATAGCCCCTGCCAATTCCCACTCGGGTATGGGCAAATATCTTTATGGGTTTCATAGGAGGAGTGCCGGTTATACAAGGAAAGTCTATAGTTTTGTGGTGGTGGATCGTTAAACAAAGTATGCACACTTTATCACTCTTATCACATCCACACAGGGCAATAACAGTGGCCCAGATAACATTAAAAAAAAACAGTGGCCCAAGTATTCTTTGAGAATATTTTTAAATTGCAGGGTCTTCCTTCGTCGATCATCAGTGATCGTGATCCGATCTTTACAAGCTTATTTTGGCAAGAATTCTTCAAGCTGCAAGGAAGCCGCCTGAAACTCAGTTCCTCACAAACGGATGGGGAAACAGAGGTCTTAAAGAGATGCCTAGAAACCTTTCTACGTTGTTTTTGCAGCCATATCCCTTAGGAATGGGTGAAGTGGCTCACTTGGGCAGAATATCGGTGCAACACCACTCAACACTCGACTACCAAGATCACCCTATTTGAAGCTATAAATGGTATACCTCCTCGTACATTGCTTTCATATATTCCAGGCACAATCAAGGTGGGCTGTTGAGGATGAGCTAAAATCAACACTCAACTACCAGGTTGAGCTTAAATCAAGACAACTTAGAACAGGCCCAAGCTCGTACAAAACGCCAAGCTGATCTACATTGTATTAATACCGATAGGGAGTTCCATATTGGACTTGAAATGATGCAGACATTGCTCCGGCGAGAGAGATGGGGTTGATGGGATTCTTCGCCGTCGAAGTAGCCATTGCTCCGGTGAGCTAAGGGGAGCGTCTCCGTCTCCAGGGGACTGGTTTGTCCTCAGAGCTCGTCGTTTCTGAGGACGCTTCCCTTTTCCGGCGATAACCCAGTTGGAGGAAGTCGGGATCTTCTTTGTCGGTTTCTCCTTTAGTTCCTTCTTTTTCTTCTCCTTCTTCTTCCTCTTCTTCTTCTTCATCCTCGTCGGCCCATTTCTTTCCCTTGATGTCTGTTGAGCTATCCCCTTCGGCTGGGTAGTTTTCTTCACCTTCTTCAGTTTCCTCTTTTTCAGTTTGCTCTTCTTCGTTTTCATCTTCTTCTTCATCTGCTATTTCATATCCTTCTGCTTCTCCTTATTCTAATCCATTTGTTTCAGTTTCCTCAGTTTCTTCTTCATTTATTTCCTCTTCCTCTTCTTCTTCTATGGTGGTAATTGCTTCTGCCAAGTACACCTCTGGCTCCCCAAGCTCTTCTTCAGAATCTGAGGAGGTGGTGGTGCTGGAGTCAGAGTCTGTGGTGAAGTTGAGCATGTGAATTCCTTTGCACATTGTGAGGCTTTAAGATTGTTCTGAGGTTAAAGAAATTGTTGACGGTTTTAGGGCCCAAGCCCTTCAAGTCTCCTTCCTGGTTAGAAATTCTGGTTATTTAGGTTGGTGGGGTTTCCTTGAAGTAATGGCTGGTGTAGGAACCTGGAATCCTTCCAGATGTGTGAGTGGGGCTAATGCAATTCCGCTTGGTAGGGTGGATCCCTCTGGAGGCCACTATAGCTTAGCTAGTGGTGCTATTCTTATCCCATTGGGATCAGGGCGAGCAGAGGGTACCAGGTTGATGGAAGGAGGTCCTAGTAGGCCAAATCAGGAGCAAGAGTGGATGATCTCAAAAGGGAAGAGAGCAAAAAGGGTGGATAGGGTTGCTAGAAGAAGGTTAGAAGGAGGGTTTGGAGACTAGAGGTGCTACTGGTATGGATTCAGAAACTTCAAGAAAAGATTAGTCTGCTGAGAATATAAAAAAGTGTGGTCATCGAGAGACTTCAACTTCCCCCTTCCACAAAGAGCCAGGGGTCCAGAAGATGGGTTCTTAACTGAGAGAGGACTTGGGATCTGTCAAGGGGAGGTTATGCCGATGACTTCTGAAGGTGTGGCCATTAACTTAGAAGTTATTCCCTTGAAATCTATCAGTAATGTGGATATGGGCATTTGGGGGTTGATTAGACCTGGATGGTCTGGAGATCTTCCGGCAATGGAAGAATGGTTATCTAAAAGAAATGGTGGTCATGGGAAGGTAGTGGTGTATAAGATTGCTGAATTGGAGATTCTGGTTATTCCCCAAGCGGGGATTGATAGAAGGATATCAATGGAGGTGTGGAAAAAAGCTATCAATTCCCCTTTTCGTGAAATCTCGTTATGGATGGATAATTTTAAAGGTGACCAAAGCTCTCAATAGTGATCAATAGAAGGGGTGCCGCCTGAGGCGTGGAGTGAGGAAAACTTTGTGAAAATAGGGGAAAGGATTGGAAAGGTTTTGGAGTTGGATTCTTCTTGCAAGGCTGGTTCTGGATATGCAATGGCTAGAATGCTAATAGTCACAGAAGGGATCCCTAGTAATGAAGTTGTTTTGCAAGTTTCTCTTAGGGGTTCTATCAAGTGGGTTAGAGCGTCTCGCGAGATGGAGGTGGGAATTAATATGGAATCAGAGGAAGAAAACTCAAACGAAAGTGGTTCGATGGGAAGTCTAAGTGACAGAGAAAGCTCCCTGATTGATGATAATCAAAGCTTGGAGGGTGGAGTAATGGCGATTGGTGAGGTGGGCGGCGGTTTCATAAGCGCTCCCGAGGTAGGCGGAGAAGCTGAGGGGGCGCAAGTTAGCATTGAAGGCTATACTGTGCCTCTAGGCATGTACGATAGCTGTCAAACACCTGGCAGCTTTTTTGAATTTTGAAACAGTGGGTCTCCCAATTGCTTACAGGTGGCGTAGCATTATAGATGGTAGCCCTATCGAGGTGGCAGTAGTGGACCCCACATCTATGTTGGATAGATATTCTGAATCTTTGAATGTTTATCCCTCTGCTTGCTATTTTATGGTGGGCCAAATATCGCCAAATACCTCTTGGGTCTCTCCTAATTGCAGCCCATTAGGAGAGAATAATCATTGGGCCTTGGATTCTTTAGAGACCGCTGGTGATAGTATCGAGCAATCCAGCCCACGGTTGGTTGGTTATTTTCAATCGGCTTCTTTTAGAATTCAAGTGAGTGTGTCCAAAAATGAAGGGTCTTTTCTGTCCTTGGGTTCTTTGGTGCTGCAAGGAGAGGCTTCTGATCCCGGAGGGGGGAGAAGGTCTCAGGTTTTATGCCGGAGATGCAGAAACTTTGAAGGAATTGCTACGTGCGTGGATTTTGAGGAAGAGGAGCAACTTTTATTAGAAACCAGCCCGGTGGAAAAGGTCAGTGGAGATCTATTGGGAGAGCCATCCCTGGTAGCGCATGAATCTGAAGAGGTTACCATTTACGGGGGGAATTTGCTTAGAAACACGGCTATTAGTTTGGACCCCTAGAAGTACAATTCTAAATCGAGGTATAAGGGGAGGAGAAGCCTCTCTATTTCTATGGAATCCTTCGATGAGGGCCCAATACTGAAAATATCAGTTGAAAACTTGGTGAATGTATCTATGGTGGATATTGCTAGTGTGGAAAGTATCATTGCAGATTGCTTTGGAATGCTTAGTGGCTTGGTGGGGTGTGATCCTAGAGAGAGGGCAAATTGCCAGGAGGGCAGTCTGTCGAGGGTAAATCACCCCATCACTGGTTCCTGGGGTCAGTGATGGGGTTTGTGGGAGTTTGAATTTATTCCTTCTCAGGGAGCTTCTGGAGGTATTGTAGTGGCATGGAATGATAACTGCAAGAAGATAATTGACTTATGGAAGGGCAAGTTTACTCTGTCAGTGGCGCTTAAGAAGGTTGAGGATGAATCCTTGTGGCTGTTTTCAGGTGTCTGTGGTTCATTATCCAGGGAGGCAAAAAAGGAATTCTAGGAGGAATTGGGTAGAGTTAGAAATTTGTGCCCGTTTCCTTGGTGTATAGGTGGGGATTTCAATGAAATCAAGGCTGTTGAGGAGAGGCTTGGATGCTCAAGACTTTCGCAGAACATGCAACTCTTCATTGATTTTATTGCAGAGAACGAGTTAATCGATCTTCCGTTGGCAGGGGGATCTTTTACTTGGGCCAGAGGTGACAGTAGGAGTCGATTAGATCGTTTCTTGATTTCTTCTGAGTGGTTGGTATTGGTCCCGGATGTTCTTCAAAAGGCACTAATTCACTCAGTGTCGGATCACTGCCCCTCCTGCTTGATCTTAGACTGGAGTCGTGGGGTCCTCATCCCTTTAGATTTGAAATTGCATGGCTTGAGTACCCCAAAATGGAGGAGAAGCTGGGAGAATGGTGGGAGATGTGTATTTCAGAAGGTCCGGCTGATGTGGTGATTGGCAAGAAATTAAGGTTTGTAAAGAAGAAACTAAAGGAATGGGTAGCGGATAAAAAAGAAAGTTTGAATGAAAGGAAAAGAGGGCTGGAGCATAGGCTAGTAGAGCTTACTGCTCTAGAAGAGAGTGGTTTGGGGGGAGATGAGGAGTGTCAAGAGATGGGGAAAGTAAAGCAAGAACATCAGGCTATTTTGTTGCATGATGAGATTACGTGGAAGCAAAAGTCCAAAGTTAAGTGGTTGGAAGAAGGGGACAAAAATACAGCATATTTCCATGCAATGGCAAGTGCTAGGAGGAGAAGGAATAGAATTGGGGTGCTCAATGAAGATGGTAGGATGGTGTCATTAAAGGAAGGCATCTCTTCAGCCATTATAGCTTTCTATTCCAAGCTCTATTCCTCTAAGAATTTATCACGTCCTATCCCGGAGGATGTTGTTTTTAATTGTCTTTCTCTGGAGGAGAGTTCAAAGATGGAAGTTCCTTTTGGTGAGGAAGAGATTGAAAAAGCTCTCTTCTCTCTTCCCAGAGATAAGGCTCCTGGACCAGATGGCTTTTGTTTAGCATTTTCCCAGTCTTGTTGGTCGGTGGTGAAATGTGACATTTTCAAATTCTTCAAAGAATTTTTTCATGGGTTGCAACTGGATAAAGGAACGGGAGCCACGTTTATTACCTTGATCCCCAAAATAGAAGGAGCTTCCAAGATATCAGATCTCTGGCCTGTTAGCTTGTTGGGATGTCTATATAAGGTGCTTGCAAACGTGCTGGCAAATCGAATAAAAGTCGTGCTGCCAAAGCTCATTTCCAATAGCCAAAGAGCTTTTGTGGACAAGAGGCAAATTTTGGATTGTTCACTGGTAGCAAATGAAGCCATTGATGATTATCTCCGACTAGGAAAAAAAAGAGGTGGTTTGTAAGTTGGATATGGAGAAGGCTTATGATAGGGTAGAGTGGGATTGTTTGGACTATCTTCTGAGTAGAATGGGTTTTGGTAGTGTATGGAGAGGTTGGATTAGGAGATGTGTTTCATCGGCTTGGTTCTCAATATTGATTAATGGCTCGGCAAAAGGATTCTTTAAATCCTCGAGGGGTTTGAGGCAAGGGGATCCTTTATCTCCCTTTCTTTTTGTTATAGTGGCGGAAACTCTTAGCAAGATTATTCAGAAAGGTAGTGAAATGGGTCTGATAGAAGGTTTCAAGATAGGAAAGAACAAGGTAGAAGTTTCAATACTTCAATTTGCGGATGATACATTAATTTTCGGTGAGCCAGACAAAGTGAAAGTGATGAACCTCAAGGTCTAATTTCGCGAGATGATTACAAGTCAGAGGTCTAATTTCGCGAAATCAAGCATGTTCGCAATCAAATTATCCTCTAGAGAAACTAGTAGTTGTGCAGCTACTTTGGGCTGTAAGGTAGAAAAGCTTCCCTCCTCTTATCTTGGCCTTCTACTAGGAGTGGGAAGACCAAATAAAGCTCTGTGGGAACCTATAGTTGCAAGAATTGAGAAAAGGTTGGAGACTTGGAAAAGAAGCTAAGTCTCAAAAGGGGGCAAACTAACCCTAGTTAAGGCAGTTTTGGCAAATCTTCCTGTTTACTTCCTATCGCTATTTAAATGCCCTGTAAGTGTGGGGCTAAGGATAGAGAAGATACAACGAAGGTTTCTTTAGCAGGGGTCGAATGAAAAGAAGGGTATCCCATTGGTTAAATGGGAGAAGGATTGTGCTCCGATTAGAAAAGGTGGATTGAGAATCAGGAAAATTAAGGGTTTCAACTCTGCATTGATGTGCAAGTGGTTATGGTGGTTTGGGGAGGAGGGTCAGGCCCTGTGGGTTAGAGTAATTGGGAGTAAGTACGGGGTGCTTGCTGGAAACTGGGAATCGGATGATGCTTTAGAGAGAAGAGGGGTTACGATTTGGAGGGATGTCCTACGTATTAGAAATGTGTTTAGAAAGGGTTGCAAGTTCAGAGTGTATTCTGAAGGCGTATCAGGTTTTGGCATGATGATTGGTGCGCAAATGAGCCCTTGGGTTCTCCATTTCCGGATTTACTGAGAGTGGCTGCAGACAAGAATGCTTTTGTGTGTGACTATTTCGAAAGAGTGGATCAGAAAGCGATCTGGTGTCCACGGTTCAGAAGAATTTTTTTTAAAGAGAATTAGAGAATCTATCTTCCTTGTTTGAAGTGATCGAGAAATGCTATATTAAGAAATCCGGTGAGGATAAAAGAATCTGGATTTGGAATTCCTACGGAATCTTCTCTGTGAAATCTATTTATGCTAAGATTGTTCCGAGTGGTGATGATTCTTTTGTGGCTAAGGTTTGGTCCTTTCAGTGCCCCCATAGAGTGTCATTTTTTGGTTGGTCTGTTAGTAGTGGATGTATCCAAACCATTGAGTTTTTGAGAAGAAGGGGTTTATGGTTGATTGATCACTGTCCGTTATGTCTGGAGGATGGAGAATCTATTGATCATTTGTTTATGCATTGTAAAGTAGTAAGGGTGATTTGGGGTTTAGTCTTGGCAAGATTTGGTATCCAATGGGTTTTCCCCCAATCAATCGCTATTCTTTTGGAATGTTGGGATTTTGTCCATTGAAAAAAGAAAGGGAAGGTGTTGTGGAGAATTTGCCTTTTAGCTCTTTGGTGGTCGGTATGGAAAGAAAGAAATGGTAAGGTCTTTGATGGAAAAGCCTGCTCAGCCTTCAGTATTTATCAGAGGATTATTGCTCTATCTATTCAATGAGCGAAAAGTCTTCCAATGTTCAGATTCATGTCGGCTTATGATTGTGGGAAAGATGGCATTTCATCTGTATGGAAGGGTTAAGAAGGCCAAAGACAATTCAAACGTGGGTTCCACCGCCCGTGAGTTTCTGCAAGCTAAATGTGGATGGAGCATCCTTCGGAAATCCGGGTTCGTCAAGTTTTGGTGGCCTGATGAGGAATCATGTAGGTGTTGTGGAGTGGGCGTTCTCCGGTCCGAATGGGATTTCTAATTCGTCAGAGACTGAAGTAAAAGCAGGCGTATTATGGTATCCTTCACATTGAAAAACATGTCTTGGATAAGGTGATTGTGGAAGGGGATTCCTCCAATGTTATTAGATGGCTTGCTGGTAAAGCTCCTCCTCCATAGAGATTTCTCAGCCTTATTGAGGAGGTATCGGATTGGGTGTCAGGATCGGAGATTTCTTTTGCCCATGTTAAAAGATCAGCTAATGAAGAACTGATGGTCTAGCTAAATCTGAGGTCATTAGGCAGGGTCTAGAGTAGTTCGATTATTTACGCCCTAATTTTATTTTATTTGGTGGTTTTGTTTGTCTCTTCTTTCTTCTTTCCCTTTGTATTATAAGGACCATCTCGGTTCCGTTTTATCAATATATTCCGCCATTTCAAAAAACAAAAAAAAAAGGGAGTTCCATACTGGAGATTGGTATCCTTAAGATTGCAGCCATATAGACAAGTAGAGTCCAACATTACCGTAGGACAAGGTCGTTTTTAGGGGGGAGGAATGAAAAAGATATTTTGGGTTGCTTAGATAGGTTAGTAGAGTCCTATGAAAATCTAGATATGTGTTAGTAGTTGGTTGGATAGGTGAGAATAGATATCTATGATATCTACATAGGATGGATTAACAGTACAAAATTGTTCTACCCCAATACAGAGTTAAAAAATGAGCTAGAAATCGAAGCTTTATGGGAAAACTGACCTGCATCTGGGATTCTGATTGCTCGAATTCCGGAAACTGAAACTGTGGGTATAGAACGGCTATCGTGTATTCCCGTGGATCTAAAAAACCTGAGATGAAATTTTGCTGGGAAATCTCTTCTGAGAGAGATCCACCTGTTGTGAAACACGAAAGCCCTAGATTCAATCCCGGAGTGATCCAACGGCACAGAAACCCTCCCCGAAAGTTCTCCGGAGATCGTCATCCTCCCCAAGTTTCAGGTCCTACCAAAGTTTTCAAGCTTCGATTTGCTTAGATGGAAACTCAGTGGCATATGGTTTGAAACTTGCGATTGCAGAGAGAGAGAGAGAGAGTAATGGTAAGGGGGCGAATTTATCAATGCTCTAACTTGGAAGGGATTCGTCAATGAGAATCATCAAATGAAAATGTAAACAATATTTAACTATCTTAAAAAAAGACACACAAGGAAGAATAAATAATAATATTTGGGGAGCTGATAAATTCTCACCCTGGAAGGAGAATTGACGTCAAAAAGCGTCAGACTTAAACGCTTTTTGACGTCAATTCAAGTTCAGGGCGTGAATCATCCTACATCGGGTGCGAATTTATGATAACCCTAATATTCGCACAGAAAATTATTAAAGTTAAATGAGTAATAAATGCATTTTGGCATTTTACTAAGACTGGCCAATGGGGCGCCCTTGTAGGAGGGTTTTTGCTGGGCGCCCTTCATTTTGTCATTCCTCTTAGACAGGATGATCCAAACCGTCCATTTGATGGTTTTGCAAGGTCTTAGACGGAGGGTTGGGATCATCCTATGGAAATGATTTTTGGGGCACAACTTATTGGGAAATGATATTTATGCCCCATCACCAGGGACACCCATTTGCCAGTGTACTTTGCAATCAAAGCCTCTGGATTTTTCTGACATAAAGTACATGAGCCCTCTTTTTGCCCTCTTTTTGCCATTGATACACTTCCCAACTTATTTACGTTTCGGCACATCAAATGGACGGTTTGGATCATCCCCAACGTATTTACGTTGTGGCATCAAATGGACGGTTTGGATCATCCAGATGATCCAAACCGGATGATCCAAACCGTTCATTTGATGTGCCAAAACGTAAATAAGTTGTGCCCAAAAAATTCTTTCAAGTAACATGATCCTAGTAGCCCTACGATCTATACAGGAACTAAAACCTTTATAGATCGGATGGTTGATATCATCCAATGGAAATGTTTTCTGGGGCACAGCGTAAATACTTTGTGGCCCATCAAATGGACGGTTTGGATAATCCTATAGTGTAAGCTGTCCATTTGATGGGCCCCACAAACTTTAAATCTCAGAAAAGTAAATGAGTGGTTCACTGAATAAAATCTACCTAGCAAAAGCTATTGATTCATGGATATGATAAGTTTCTTTGAATAGAATTCAGTATTGTTTTTCTTTTATCGGTAATTCACCATTGTTTCACAGAAGAGCAAGATGGATTTCTTCAACCGCAAAGCTGCGATTTTATAAATGAAAAAGATGGGATTTTTAACCAAAAACCACCCAAAAAAAATCACACACAAAAGCCAATATTCCAACAAAAAATATGAATTAGTTAGAGGAAAAAAACCCAAATGGAAACAGAACCAAAAAAAAAAAACCAACAAAAATTTTGCTTAATTAAAGAGGAATATGATAAGTTTCTTTGAATAGAATCCACCATCTGATTTCACAAAACAGAGTTTTAAACAAAGCACACAAAAAAGGGGAGATTACAAACAAGATGAATTAACTAGAGGAAAAAAACCCAAAAGGAAAGAGACCCAGATCAAGGATTCTCAAAAAAGAAACAATAAACTGATGATAGATCAAAACCATAAAAGAAAAAGAAAGAGAAATCCAAACCTGTGATTTTACTCCCACAAAGCCAAGAAATGGAAATCTGCAAGAAAATCACTCAGGGATCTGGGTATTGAAGGAAAAAAATCGATTGGATCGATTTAAATGGGTGTGAGACTCAAAGATTCAACGAATTTGATTGACTTTGAACAGATGTTGTCAAATTCAGGCAGCTTTTGGCTTCTCCCTTTGCTGATTTTTATTCCCACCACACTACCAATCATATGTCGGAAATCGTGAACAGAGAAATTGGGTTTGGTTAGACTAGAGTGTGAAAGGGCGAGACGAGTCTTATAAAAATTTTCCCGTTTAGACGAGGGAAATTGATATATTCGCCATCCCTTATCGTTGGGTAAACCTTATCGTTGGGTAAACTTGGGTTGGGCTCAACCCGAACCCGACGGGTTCAACCCCATTTTGGCTCGGCTTGGATTGGGTTGGATTAGGGTTGGGAAAAGCCAACCCGATTTAATTTCGGGTTGGGTTAGGGTTAAGGCCTTGGCAACCCGAGCAGACCCGAACCTGACTTTTCGTCCTCTAATTTTGTCTTAATTTTCTTTGGGTTAATTGTTTTTTCAATTTTACTGAAGGTGAATCGAACAAACGCAACTCAACCAGACCAGATTTCAGGTAGATGGGTTGGGTTAGGGTTAGGGTTGTCAATTTGGACTCGAGCTCGGCTCAGTAAGGGCTCGGCTCGAATCCTTAACGAGCCGAGCCCGAGCTAGGCCAGACTCGATTTAATATATATATATATATATATATATATATATATATATATGAGAGAACATTTCCTACACACTTGTGTATGTAAGTTACCTACACACTACCTTAAAATACAGTGGGGGCCCACATTGTTTGGGTGATCCAAACAATTCATTTGAATGGTCCTCACATAGATAGGGTATCCACAAAAAATCAGATACATAGGATCATCCTAACCATTCAAACTATGGAGGCAAAAAATGGACTAATTTGTGAAGGTTTATACACGTCCATTTTACCTCCACAAATCGTAGGCTTGGGATGATCCTATGGATCTGATTTTTTGTGGATACCCTATCTATGTGAAGATCATTCAAATGAATTGTTTGGATCACCCAAACAATGTGGGCCCCCACTGTATTTTAAGGTAGTGTGTAGGTAACTTACCTACACAAGTGTGTAGGAAATGTTCTCTCTCTCTCTCTCTCTCTCTCTCTCTCTCTCTCTCTCTCTATATATATATATATATATATATATATATATATATATATATATATATATATGAGGAAAGTGAAGCTACACCACCGGTGTAGCTAACTTAGCTACACCGCCGGCTTAAAGTACAATGGGCCCACATTGTTTGGGTGATCCAAACCATTCATTTGATGGGCCCTCACATAGATAGGGTGTCCACCAAAAATCAGCTCCATAGGATCATCCCAACCCTACGATTTGTAGAGGAAAAAATGAACGTGTAAAAACCTTCACAAATTTGTCCATTTTTGCCTCCACAGTTTGAAGGGTTGGGATGATCCTATGGAGCTGATTTTTGGTGGACACCCTATCGGTGTGAGGGCCAATCAAATGAATGTTTTGGATCACCAAAACAATGTGCGCTCATTGTATTTTAAGCCGGCGGTGTAGCTAAGTTAGCTACACCGGTGGTGTAGCTTCATTTTCCTATATATATATATATATATATGAGTTAAGTGAAGCTACACATACGTGTAGCTAACTTAGCTACACTGGCGGCTTAAAATACAGTGGGCCCTCATTATTTGGGTGATCCAAACCATTCATTTGATAGGCCCTCACATTGATAGGGTGTGCCCAAAAAATCAGCTCCATAGGATCATCCCCACCCTTCAAACTGTGAAGGCAAAAATTGATAGATTTGTGAAGGTTTTTACACGTCCATTTTTGCCTCCACAAATCGGAGGCTTGGGATGATCCTATGGAGCTGATTTTTTGGGCACACCCTATCAATGTGAGGGCCCATCAAATGAATGGTTTGCATCACCCAAACAATGTAGGGCCCACTGTATTTTAAGCCGTTGGTGTAGCTAAGTTAGCTACACGTATGTGTAGCTACACTTCTCTCTCTCTCTCTCTCTCTCTCTCTCTACATATATATATATATATATATATATATATATATATATATATATATATATATATATATATATATGAGAGAACGGTTCCTACACATATGTGTAGAGAAGTAGAGAGTTCTCTACACACTAGCTTAAAATACAGTGGAGGCCCACATTGTTTGGGTGATCCAAGCCATCCATTTTAAAGGCCCTCACATAGATAGGGTGTCTACAAAAAATCAGATCCGTAGGATCATCCCAACCCTACGATTTGTGGAGGTAAAATGGATGTCTTTAAACCTTCACAAATTAGTCCAATTTTTGCCTCCACAGTTCGAATGGTTAGGATGATCCTATGGATCTTATTTTTTGTGGACACCTTATCTATGTGAGGGCCTTAAAAATTAATGGTTTGGATCACCCAAATAATGTGGCCCCCACTGTATTTTAAGCTAGTGTGTAGATAACTTATCTACACATGTGTGTAGGAACCGTTTTCTCTCTCTCTCTCTCTCTCTCTCTCTCTCTCTATATATATATATATATATATATATATATATATATTATATGAGAAAAGTGTAGCTACACGTATGGGTAGCTAACTTAGCTACTCCGTCGGATTAAAATACAGTGGGCTCACATTGTTTGGGTGATCCAAACCATTCATTTGATAGGCCCTCACATTGATAGGGTGTGCCTAAAAAATCAGCTCCATTGGATCATCCTAACGCTTCAAACTGTGGAGGCAAAAATGGACAGATTTGTGAAGGTTTTTACACATCCATTTTTGCTTCCACAAATCATAGGGTTGGGATGATCCTATGGAGCTGATTTTTTGGGCACACCCTATCAATGTGAGGGCCCATCAAATGAATGGTTTGCATCACCAAAACAATGTGGGCCCCACTGTATTTTAAGCCGACGGAGTAGCTAAATTAGCTACACTTTTCTCATTATATATATATATATATATATATATATATATATATATATATATATGACCCTAAATCTCTTATAGGTTATGTAATTATTTAATTTGAACCATTCGATTGTACATGACATGTCCAAAAAAGCCCAATATATGTAGGATTTTGGCACCCAATTGGCCCATTAACGAGCTCGGTAAGGCTCGCGAGCTGAGCCAAGCTCAGGTATTGAGCTTAAAGAGCCGAGCCGAGCTCGGCTCAGCTCGGCTCGTTTACACCCCTAGTTAGCAGTTACCATCCTCAACCGGAGGCTCGGGTTGGGTTGGGTTAGGGGTGAGGAAATGCTATCTAGGGTTGGGTTAGGGTTGGCCTCAACCCGATCCAACCCGACCGAGTTACCCCTCTAATAAATACAATAGAAAGGGGTGCCATAAGGAAGAAAAGGGGGTGTTATCACTTCCCCTACGAACAGTACTGACGGCAAGAGCACTGGCTTGCGGGAGCTTTTCAAACTGTGTATCTCTAATCTCCGAATCTCAACCGTACAAGTGGTAAGTAAGAGTGATTGAAATTCGAAAGCTGATTTAGAGGTGGGCGCACTTTATGTGTGGAATATGGCGTGGTGGGCCTTCCGCATTGGGTCCCAAGAACCCAACAGAGATCATTGAACCGCATTAAAGGAATCTCGGATCTAATGGTTAGGATCCTCCAGTTCAACGCATTTTGCAATATGGCCAAGAATCAATGGTTATGATCCACCGATCAAAACGATTTGAGCAATGGACCACACGCCATGCATTTCACCAGATGGAAACTGCCCCATCTTCATGATATGTGGGCCCAACAGACCCGATTTGGATCGGCCCCACCTATATATGTGTCACTGTCCCTGTGAATGCACATGCATGTGTGTCTTTGTTGACACTGTCTAGGTCCCACTCATTGAATAAAGGTTGCATATATGTTAGTTGGATCCAACCTGTTGGGAGTTCCACACAAAAGCAAAGACCCCACATCAGAAATGTGAAGAGATGTGAATGGACTTACAAGGGCCTGTGCGTCCTCCCCTTACGGGCTAGCTCTTAAGAGTGACTTTGCTCGGGTCCCAATAAGTGGTATCAGAGCTGGACGTGGTAACCCCGGTGATCCGAGGATGATGAAATTCCCATCAGGAAAAATCTCAGTAACTCCGATGTACCTCCGAAGACGCTGAAATTCTCTCAGAGAAGATCTCGTAGTTCCATGTTATCGCCACGCATGGAGAGAGAGATTGTTGGAGATTCCGTGCAAAAGCAAAGATCCCACAAGGGAAACATGAAGAGATGTGGATGGAGTAGCTTTCAAGGGTGCTACCCAGGGTCCCAACGCAATCCATTTGGATCTGTCATAATTTGGATCCATCGACAGGCCTAGCACTTATACTGTCTGTTTATGTAAAGGTGGGACCCATGAATCTTGACCCTTCATAATGCCCCACCTCCTATGACCACAAATATTTGAGGTGGCCTATTCCTCTAAATAAATATTAACAAGTAGAAATCCAGTTATCTGTTTTAAATATTGATTTGAAGGGTTTAAAGTCTAACCTGTAGTCCTAAGTCCTAACATGCCCTCCACCCTATCAACCTTCTAGAAAAATAGGTCCTTTACGGGAGCCTCCCAAGTGAGATCATAAAAAATTCAACTTATCCCACATGCCCGCCACAGGGTCAACCTTCTAGAAGAAGAGGTCCTCTCCACGAGGGTAAATAAAAAATAAAAAATAAAAATAAACCTAAAAAGAAGTGTGCTTTTTTAACTACAACGCACAAAACTAAAAGGGATAATTACATTTCCACCCTCTCTACTTTCTTACACATCCACTTCCACGACTATAGTTTAAAACGTGACAAATAGACCCATGTAGTTTCAATTTGTTTAAGGTTTGCCCCCTCAGCTGAAGGTTCATCCATAGATTGAAGGGTTAGGATGATCCGATGGAGCTGATTTTTTGGGCACACCCTATCTATGTCAGGACCCATCAAATGAACGCTTTGGATCATCCAAATAATGTGGGCCCATACCCGATTCCAAACACTACCAAAAAATCATCCAAATAATGTGGGCCCACATTGTTTGGATGATCCAAAGCGTTCATTTGATGGGTCCTGACATAGATATGGTGTGCCCAAAAAATCACCTCCATCGGATCATCCTAACCCTTCAATCTACGGACGAACCTTCAGCTGAGGGGGCCTACCTTAAACAAATTGAAACTACAGGGGTGTATTTGTCACGTTTTAAACTATAAGGGTGGAAGCGGATGTGTAAGAAACTAGAGGGGGTGTAAATGTAATTATCCCAAACTAAAAATAAGTGCTTTTTTTGTTTGTATGCATGGCACATTCTAATTGTTGGTTTCTCCCCCGTCCGTCTCTATTATAGTTAGGGAAACGTTGTTTTAAATAAAAATTGTGTTTTATTGGTTTGCAATTTAACACTGGGTTTAAAACTTTTATAGTCCCCCCATGGGGAGTCAGGAGCATTCTTCAATGTCGAGAAGCTATGAAATCTCAGATCTGTTATGTTGTGGGGAAGGGGAAAGCCATTGATTTTTGGACTCATCCTTGGCACCAGATGGCCCTGTTTGTGACCAAACTTCAGAGGGAGTCCGTCATAATCTGGCCAAACGAGTTTCTATAGCTGAAATGAAAGAAGATGGAGCCTGGGAGCATATATCAAGGCAACCATACCTGTCTCAACTTCACAATATTATTTGCTTGGGGCTGTACTCTGATGGGGTGTAAAAAGACCAGCCTATCAGCTGCCGACACGTGGCCCGAGGATGGCCCACCGCAGACCCCGCGTCAGCAGGGGTAGTTTGGTAATTGCAGCAGAGTAGGTGAGCTCGAACCTATAGCTGGCTGACACCTGTCCTGGAGTAATAACTCCCCAACTACCCCAATTTTTCCTTTATAAAAGGGCTTCCAAAGCTCATAAAAAGGGTATTAAATTCTCACCCACCACTCTTAAAACTCCCTCTTCACTCCGGCTCATACTGACTTGAGTGTCGAAGGGCCTGTCCGGAGTATACTCCGGGTCGGTCATTCTGACCTCGTTTGCTTCTGTGTAGAACACAGTTCATCCGGACTCTATTTCTTTCTCTTCAGCTCCTCGGGCCCTCCAGCTCGGCTCTTACGTCACTGTCATATCTGTTAACCGATTTCGGGCCTAACAGATTGGCGCTATCCGTGGGACCCTGAACTAAAGGTTGTTCCAATCACTTTACAAAAAATGGCAGGGCGCAAGAGTGCGCGAGTGCCAACCGCACGGACTACCCGAGCCGTGCTACCCGGCAGGACTCGGAGCGAGCGACTCGCCTCGCTGGTGGTGGCAGCTTCTGCCACGGCCGAACAGAGCCAGCCTCGTTCGGTACACCTCAACTCCATGCCCACTCCGGATCAAGTTCAAGCCCTTTTCCAACAGATGACAGCTCTCGTCGGGCAGTACCAGCAGCTACTCCAGGCGCCTCCCCAACTTCCTCCAGAAGCTCCACGACCTGTCCCAGAGAGGCCAGATATCCACAGGGGAGAGTCATCGCGCCATGGTGAGGGCCGAACTCACCAATCCACCAGACAAGTCCGTCATCCACCGGCCAGGCATGCACAGACAGAGCCGCACCACCGTCGGAGGTCGCGGTCTCACTCTGCGCAAAGGCGCCGGGCTCCTGAAGAACGCGCACCACAGGCAAAATCCCGGGCCCGTCGTAGGAGTCCGGAAAGCCACTCCGGCTCCGCGGCGAGCCAATCTGTGGAAAGAAGCAAGTCACCAGACCGTAGAGCTGACCGATGCTACAGAGAATAGAAGAGATGGACTACAAAATTACATAGCTGGCTAAGGATCAAAGCCGGCCTGTGTCTAGGGCGTTCTCAAGCAGAACGCCGTTCACCTACGACGTGATGGGTGCCCCAGCACCCAGGGGATTTAAAATGCCAACTATCCCGCAGTATGATGGGACCACTTGGAGACGTTCCGGACAATGATGCTCCTCCACGGTGCGTCAGATGGTTTCCTCTGCAGACATTCCCGACGACCCTGACAGGTGCAGCAAGGGACTGGTACTCAAGGATCAGACCGAACTCCATCAGCAACTTCGATAACTTTGGGGAAGACCTGGTCCGCCACTTCATGAGCAGCTGCAGACCAAGGAAAACAACAGCATCCCTGATGACCTTACGGCAGGAGGACAATGAGCCTCTGAAGGTATTCGTGAGCCGCTTCAACAGGGAGGCACTCCAAGTGCCAAATCTAGATCCCTCAGCCGCTACGAACACGCTCCTCGCGGGTGTTAGGTCTAACGATTTTTGCCGCTCAGTGGCTCGCCAAAATCCGCACTCACTAGCGGATCTGATGGCCGGGGCTGAGGAGTACATAGCAGTTGAAGAGACACTGGTGGCCCTGGACTCAAATCGGAGGAGAACCTCCGAGGATAAAAACCCTACCAGGCAGCGTAGGGATGACAGGGCCCCCAGAAAAGAGAAGTCCCCGCAGAGGAGGGAAGAGAACTTCACCCCTCTCAACACCTCCCGGAGACACATACTGGCCGCTATCAGTAGTGAAGAGTTCGTGAGATGGCCTACCAGAATGATCTCCAAGGGAAATAAGAGGGACCAATCAAAGTACTGTCGATTCCACAGGGACCACGGCCACGACACGGATGAATGCTGGCAACTCAAGGAAAAAATCGAGCTGCTGATTGGCTGGGGCTACTTGAAAAGGTATGTCCGAAGTGACGATCGCAGACCGGAGCGTAGAGAGAAGAGTCCTCAGGGCCGCAGCCCTCGACGGTCGCAGCCTCCCCCTGCTAAGAACCAATCTCCTTCATCCAGTCCACAACCAGAGGCACACAATTCCCAGCCAAGGGGAGTCATAGGCACAATTATGGGCGGACCAGCCGCTGGGGGCACATCGTCTGCTGCTCGAAAAGCATATGCACGCCGAGTCAACGCCGTGCACACATGCAGCAAGAAGATGAGGACGGAGAATGAGATCTCCTTTTCAGATGCGGATCTCGACAACCTGATACTGCCACACGACGACGCACTGGTCATAACCATGCTCGTTGCAAACTGGGAGTTGAAGAAAATCCTAGTCGACAATGGGAGTTCGGCCGATATTTTGTACTATCATGCTTTCGAGAGAATGATGATAGGTGATGACCGCTTAAGGCCGGCGAACTCCGATCTGATCGGTTTCTCGGGGGAAGTCGTGAAAATGGAAGGGCAGATTGAACTCCCAGTCCTCGTCGGAGAGCCGCCCTGCCAAGCTTTCGCCATGGTCAACTTCCAGGTAGTGAGGGCCACTTCGGTCTATAACGCTATCTTGGGACGACCCAGGCAGAACTTAATCCACGGAGTCGCTTCAGCGTATCACCAGAAAATGAAGTTCATAACGCCAAACGGCGTGGGTGAGGTCAGAGGAGATTAACCACAGTCCAGGGAGTGCTATGCCATTGCACTCAAAAGGCAAAGATGCATCGAAATCCTTGCCGATTGAACTACTTGATCTGAGAGACGACACAGGTGACTGAACCCGCCGAAGACCTCAGAAAATACTATCAGTAGTAGACCACTCGGCGTGGAAGTGACTTCCCGGCGTGGAAGTGACTTTGTAAATATCTGCTGAACGTGAATGACAAGCTCTTTTGCAAATCTCTTCGTACTCATTACTTGGAAACCTAGTTCGCTAAAACTTGGCTACTCATCAAATTGGAAACCCAGTTCACTAAAACTAGGGTACTCACTGCTTGGTTCTTCACGGCTCGTCTCCGCAAAGACCGGGAGCGCACTCTTGGTCCGGAACCAGTCCGGATGCAAAAACCAAAGCTCCTCGGAAACCCAGTTCGCTAAAACTTGGGTACTCATCAAATTGGAAACCCAGTTCACTAAAACTAGGGTACTCGCTGCTTGGTTCGCCACGGCTCGTCTCCGCAAAGACCGGGAGCGTACTCTTGGTCCGGAACCAGTCCGGATGCAAAAACCAAAGCTCCTCGGAAACCCAGTTCGCTAAAACTTGGGTACTCATCAGATTGGAAACCCAGTTCACTAAAACTAGAGTACTCGACGCTTGGTTCGCCACGGCTCGTCTACGCAAAGACCGGGAGCGCACTCCTGGTCCAGAACCAGTCCGGATGCAAAAACCAAAGCTCCTCGGAAACCCAGTTCGCTAAAACTTGGGTACTCATCAAATTGGAAACCCAGTTCACTAAAACTAGGGTACTTGCTGCTTGGTTCGCCACGGCTCGTCTCCGCAAAGACTGGGAGCGCACTCCTGGTCCGGAACCAGTCCGGATGCAAAAACCAAAGCTCCTCGGAAACCCAGTTCGCTAAAACTTGGGTACTCATCAAATTGGAAACCCAGTTCACTAAAACTAGGGTACTCGACCCTTGGTTCGCCACGGCTCGTCTCCGCAAAGACCGGGAGCGTACTCCTGGTCCGGAACCAGTCCGGATGCAAAAACCAAAGCTCCTCGGAAACCCAGTTCGCTAAAACTTGGGTACTCATCAAATTGGAAACCCAGTTCACTAAAACTAGGGTACTCGACGCTTGGTTCGCCACGGCTCGTCTCCGCAAAGACCGGGAGCGCACTCCTGGTCCGGAACCAGTTGGATGCAAAAACCAAAGCTCCTCGGAAACCCAGTTCGCTAAAACTTGGGTACTCATCAAATTGGAAACCCAGTTCACTAAAACAAGGGTACTCGACGCTTGGTTCGCCACGGCTCGTCTCCGCAAAGACCGGGAGCGCACTCCTAGTCCGGAACCAGTCCGGATGTAAAAACCAAAGCTCCTCGGAAACCCAGTTCGCTAAAACTTGGGTACTCATCAAATTGGAAACCCAGTTCACTAAAACTAGGGTACTCGACGCTTGGTTCGCCACGGCTCGTCTCCGCAAAGACCGGGAGCGCACTCCTGGTCTGGAACCAGTTCGGATGCAAAAACCAAAGCTCCTCGGAAACCCAGTTCGCTAAAACTTGGGTACTCATCAAATTGGAAACCCAGTTCACTAAAACTAGGGTACTCGACGCTTGGTTCGCCACGGCTCGTCTCCGCAAAGACCGGGAGCGCACTCCTTGTCTGGAACCAGTCCGGATGCAAAAACCAAAGCTCCTCGGAAACCCAGTTCGCTAAAACTTGGGTACTCATCAAATTGGAAACCCAGTTCACTAAAACTAGGGTACTTGACGCTTGGTTCGCCACGGCTCGTCTCCGCAAAGACCGGGAGTGCACTCCTAGTCCGGAACCAGTCCGGATGCAAAAAACCAAAGCTCCTCGGAAACCCAGTTCGCTAAAACTTGGGTACTCATCAAATTGGGAACCCAGTTCACTAAAACTAGGGTACTCAACGCTTGGTTCGCCACGGCTCGTCTCCGCAAAGACCGGGAGCGCACTCCTGGTCCGGAACCAGTCCGAATTTAAAAACCAAAGCTCCTCGGAAACCCAGTTCGCTATAACTTGGGAACTCGCCGCTTGGAAACTTAGTTCGCTAAAACTCGGGTACTTGCTGCTTGGTTCACCATGGCTCGTCTCCACCAAGACCGGGAGCGCACTCCTAGCCAGGAACGGGCCCGGGCAGAAAACCAAACCCTTGCAAAAACCCAAGATAAATAAAACTTGGTCATCCTAAGCCGTTCAGAACATCTCCAGCCGGACTGGATATGACGCCTCTCGCTAGACGACAAAAATCAGTCCGGCCCAAGCCGGACTGACTCCCAGGCCGGACTGACAAAAGTCGAACTGACTCCCAGGCCGGACTGACCAATTCCGGACTGATTCTCACGCCGGACTGACAAATTCGGACTAATTCTCAAGCCGGACTGACAAATTCCGGACTGATTCTCAAGCCGGACTGACTCCCAGGCCGGACTGACAAATTCCGGACTGACTCCCGGGCCGGACTGACAAATTCCGGACTGACTCCCGGGCCGGGCTGACAAATTCCGGACTGACTCCCAGGCCGGACTGACAAATTCCGGACTGACAAATTCCGGACTGATTTTCAAGCCGGACTGACAAATTGCGGACTGATTCTCAAGCCGGACTGACAAATTGCGGACTGATTCTCAAGCCGGACTGACAAATTGCGGACTGATTCTCAAGCCGGACTGACAAATTCCGGACTGACTCCCAGGCCGGACTGACAAATTCCGGACTGATTCTCAAGCCGGACTGACAAATTCCGGACTGGATATAGCGCAAAGCGCTACAGGACAAAATTCAGCTCATCTCAAGCCGAACTAGATATAGCGCGAAGCGCTACAGGACAAAAATCAGTTCATCTCAAGCCGACCAGGACTCGATGTGATTAGCTACAAGACAAAATTCAATTTCGTCTTTTAGCAGATTGCGTTATATTCAGTCCATCTCAAGCCGAACTGGATATAGCGCAAAGCGCTACAGGACAAAATTCAGTCAATCTCAAGCCGAACTGGATATAGCGCGAAGCGCTACAAGACAAAATTCAGTCCATCTCAAGCCGAACTGGATATAGCGCAAAGCGCTACAGGACAAAATTCAGTCCATCTCAAGCCGAACTGGATATATCGCGAAGCGCTACAGGACAAAATTCAGTCCATTTCAAGCCGAACTGGATATAGCGCAAAGCGCTACAGGACAAAATTCAGTCCATCTCAAGCCGAACTGGATGTAGCGCTAAGCGCTACAGGACAAAATTCAGTTCATCTCAAGCCGAACTGGATATAGCGCAAAGCGCTACAGGACAAAATTCAGGTCATCTAGAGCCGCACTGACTTTTCAGACCGGACTGACGGCTTGGCCGAACTGATTTTCCAGGTCGGATTGACGGCTTGGCCACACTGATTTTCCAGGCCGAACTGACGGCTTGGCCGCACTGATTTTCCAGGCCGAACTGACGGCTTGGCCGCACTGCTTTTTCAGGCCGAACTGACGGCTTGACAGCACTGCTTTTCCAGGCCGAACTGACGGCTTGGCCGCACTGCTTTTCCTGGCTGGACTGACGGCTTGGCGGCACTGAATATGACGCGTCTCGCTACATGACAAAAATTAGTCCTGCCCAAGCCGGACTGAATATGACGCATCTCGCTAGACGACAAAAAACAGTCCGGCCCAAGCCGGACTGGATATGACGCGTCTCGCTAGACGACAAAAATCAGTCCGGCCCAAGCCGAACTGGATATGACGCGTCTCGCTAGACGACAAAAAACAGTCCAGCCCAAGCCGGACTGATTCCCAGGCCGGACTGACAAATTTCCGGACTGATTCCCAGGCCGGACTGACAAATTTCCGGACTGACTCACAGGCCTGACTGACAAATTTCTGGACTGGTAATTTCCGGACTGCTCCAATTTCCGGGCTGATGATTTCCGGACTGCTCCAATTTCCGGACTGATGATTTCCAGACTGCTCCGATCTCCGGACTGCTTCAATTTCCGGACTGCTCCAATTTTCGGGCTGATGATTTCCGGACTGCTCCGATCTTCGGACTGGTAATTTCCGGACTGCTCCAATTTCCGGACTGATGATTTCCGGACTGCTCCGATCTCCGAACTGGTAATTTCCGGACTGCTCCAATTTCCGAACTGCTAGTTTCCGGACTGCTCCAATTTTCGGGTTGATGATTTCCGGACTGCTCCAATTTCAGGACTGATCATTTCCGGACTGCTCTGATCTCCGGACTGGTAATTTTCGGACTGCTCCAATTTTCGGACTGCTAATTTCCGGACTGCTCCAATCTCTGGACTGATGATTTCTGGACTGCTCCGATCTCCGGATTGATGATTTCCAGACTGCTCCAATCTCCGGACTAATAGTTTCCGGACTGCTCCAGCCTCCGGACTGATAGTTTCCGGACCACCACCAATCAGAGATGTACTCACCACATTTCCTCAAGTCATCATAATAACTTGAAGAACTGGGGGGCAACTGATGGGGTGTAAAAAGACCAGCCTATCAGCTGCCGACACGTGGCCCGAGGATGGCCCACAGCAGACCCCGCGTTAGCAGGGGTAGTTTGGTAATTGCAGCAGAGTAGGTGAGCTCGAACCTATAGTTGGCTGACACTTGTCCTGGAGTAATAACTCCCCAACTACCCTAGTTTTTCCTTTATAAAAGGGCTTCCAAAGCTCGTAAAAAGGGTATTGATTTCTCACCCACCACTCTTAAAACTCCCTCTTCACTCCGGCTCATACTGACTTGAGTGTCGAAGGGCCTGTCCGGAGTATACTCCGGGTCGGTCATTCTGACCTCGTTTGCTTCTGTGCAGAACACAGTTCATCCGGACTCTATTTCCTTCTCTTCAGCTCCTCGGGCCCTCCAGCTCGGCTCTTACGTCACTGTCATATATGTTAACCGATTTCGGGCCTAACATACTCGAAAGTAGATGAAGATCATGTTGTATGGAAAGCTTCCCCCTGTGGTCAGTTCTCTCTGAAATCAGCTTAGAACCAAATTCGAACACATTTCCCCCCTGAGCCCTTTGTTTTCGACCTTATGGAGAAAGGGGCATATCCCTAGACATAGCTTTATCACCTGGCAAGCGTTAAACAATAGGCTGAGCACGAGAGATAGACTCCATTTCTTGGGAACTAACAGAAATCAGAACTGTCTATTGTGTAATGTTAATTCTGAATCCGTTAACCACTTGTTCTTCCGCTGCTCCTTTTCTGCCTGGATCTGGAGATCGATCCTGTGGAGATGTGGGTCCAGAAGAAAACCTCTCACCTCCATTCTTGATGAGGAAATTTGGATTTGTAATAACTTCAAAGGGAAAGGTCAAGCAACATCTATAATGAGAATTGGGTTCTGCGTGGCAGTTAATAAGATCTGGGGAGAAAGGAATAATCGGCTTCACGGTAATCCTCCGTGCCATAAACAACAGATTCTTCATGAAATTCTGAGTATCATTCGTGCTAGAATCGGCCATCTCCAGCTCGAAGATATAAGGAATTCTAGAAATCTGCAAATTGCTCAAAACTTTGATTTGCCCTGCTTCCAAACTGTTAAGCCTATTCAGTTCTGTTCTTGGATTAGCCCTGACCTGGGAGTTGTCAAGATTAACTCGGATGCATCTGTTCAGAATGGAAATGCCGGGATAGGTGGTGCTATTCAGGACTCATTTGGGAAGGTCTTAGCTCTATTTTCCTGTCGAATTTCGAAGAAGGAAATTCACATCCTTGAAATGATGGCTATTTTCCATGGGTTCAGACTTCCAAAGATGAAAGGATTTCCGGAAATTTGGGTTGTATCCGATTCTAACCTGGCGGTTAATGTGATTTCTGATACATGGGATTGCCCTTGGAAAGTGAAGGAAGGTTATCCCCTTCCGGCAAGATCGCTATGCGCAGTGGAACAAAAATTGCATAGAATTTTAAAATTTTCTTTTGATCTTGCTTTTGCCCAAGATCCTAGAGTCTAGATTAGTTGATTAATTTAATCAAACATAAATAAATACCTCTTTGAGGAAGAAATCAAGGAATCACACTGCTTGATCTACTCCTTGAACGGTTGTGATCGTTCTAAACGTCGTGGACCCCGCAAGTTGAACCGATGGATTCTTTTTCTTTGCTTAGACTATTATGGATATGAATAACTCTTATTCACCTATCTAAGGTCTGATCTAATCATTACATTCGTTGTAGATAATAGATAAATTGACTTGAAGCCTTTCTCTTTGAAACTAGTTCAATTGGAAGAGAAATAAAGAGAGAGAGAGAGAGAGAGAGAGAGAGAGAGAGAGAGAGATGGAAAACTATTTTTCCAAAGGGGGAACAAAGGAGAACGAATTTTTGAGTATTCCACACTTAACATTTCGTTCTCTCCTCTCTCTTTTATATAAAGTAGAGTTTTGGTTTGATAAATTCTTGTTTCCCTCTCCCAATTCCAATCCAATTGAGAAACCGACTTGAATTGAGACTTCTCGAGTGAATGGGACTCTCATGAACCTCCAAGGATATGTGTTGGATATATGGGAGATGTGTATGCAAATTGCTTGCTTTGTAAATCCTACAATTTAGCAATTCTTATCCAACAAGGAGTTTGAGTGTAATTCAAAGTCCTTGAGCAATTGAGACTCTTTTCCCCAGCTCTCCAACTGATTTAGGAGTGTTGTGGGTCTCAAAAACCTTATCCAAATGTGTAGTCCTATCCCAATTCCCAATTCCGTTCCAATTCCGCAACTTTTGCAAAACCGGTTTGGGAACAACTATCCTCATTTGGATTACACATTATTATGATAATTATTAATCAAATTAATAATACATAATAATCTATAATAATTAAATAATTAAATAACAATTTAATCGATTAATAACTCACATCTAATGAGAGTTATTTTGGCTCCAATTTGTTTTTCAAAAATTCGCTTACTTTCTTTTGTTACATTCCTAACAAAGATATGTATATATATATATATATATATATATATATATATATATATATATATATATATATATAAAATTAATATCCACATTAATCTAACAGATCATATATGTCCATGCAATTACATAAAATGCGGAACCCTGATCCATTTGGATGTTATCGGGTCATTCGAGTTGTGAGTGGGATTGTCGAAGGGATCCGACAATCCATCCTGTAGAACCCTATGGTGGACCCCACTGCGATCTCGCTCTGTAGTTAAACTACACTCGCATTAAGTCAGTGGCCTACATCGAGACGCAACCCTGAAGATGACCGTCCGATCATCTTACCCCTAATCACATCATGTATGTGCAAGTTCTTTCTTCGTAACCACATCTACTGAGTTGAGTCATACGGGATGTGGACACCATTTACCCCCTTGGCCCACGCTTGATATACCATTTTGGTCAAGCGGTGTTCGGCCTCCAAATGCATTTGTAAAATCATTTGAAAACAATTCAATATTTCATAAAACTTTCCGATAAACATTTTATCAAATCCACCTGGCCAGGCTATTTAATAGGCCTACCACTCTGACAAAATTGTAGATGTCAATCCCTAAATTTTAGGATAAAGCATCCCTTGTTGAGTATCATTATTGGTCTCGAGGGTTTACTTTAGGATATAGCTCTATTAGGGGTGCAACTTGGGTTGGGCTCAACCCGAACCCGACGGGTTCAACCCGTATTTTGGGCGGGTTGGGTTGGGTTTTTCCGGGTCGGGTTGTGGGTTGGGTTGGGATTTCCTAACCCGATTTGCAAATCGGGTCGGGTCGGGTTGGGGTGTCGGGTTGACCCGACCCGAATTGTAACCCGGGTGCAACCATACACACTATGATGATTTTATGCCATAGTGAATCTGTTAAGTTTTATTATTTTATAACTTTCTAATTTTCTATCCTTTATTCCTTTTTGGGGAAATAGGGAAAATGGCCCACACACAACACGTCAACACACACATAACTTGGCTTGCAAGTCACGTTTACTTTTCTGTTTTCTCTCTTTTGTCTTTTAGACTTTAGTCTTTTACACCTTTTTTTGTAAAAGAATAAAAGACAGAGACTAAGGACTTTTCAATCTTTGATTCTTTTCTCTCTTTTACAGTTTTACACCTTTTTTTTAACCCTAACACTCTAACAGCACCTCTGTTTTACTTTTCTTCTTCATTCTCCACGTGTTCGAAACCCAATAGCGGCTTTGTCTCCGTTCTCCACAACTCCACGGGACCACGTCCGCGCGAAACACAAGGAGAGGTATTTTTTAAAAATCTTTTTTGTTTAGATTGAACATGGAGAGGTAGTTTTTGTGGGTTTCTATTTTAAGTTGCATGTTTTGTTTGATCATGGAGAGGTAGTTTTTATGTTTTTGTTTTCATCCTTTTTAGGCCATTTAGATACATGGATTCCATAATCCTAGATTATACAAGCTAAAATCTGGATTTTGTGAAGGAAACCCTGGATTCTACATTTTAAGGATTGTAAAATCCAGGTTTTTGCTTGTAAAGTCTTGGATTTTACCATCCCATATTTCAAAAAAAAAAAATCCAGGATGGTAAAATCCTAATCCTGTATTATACAAGCTAAAATCTGGATTTTGTAAAGGAAAACGTGGATTCTACATTTTAAGGATTGTAAAATCCAGATTTTTGCTTGTAAAGTCTAGGATTTTACCATCCCAGATTACAAAATCCATGTCTACGATTACGAACGGCTCTTTATTGTTTTTGGTTTATTGGATTGCTATTCATGTGGGTTTCTTTTTAATTTGCATATTTTGTTTGAGCATGAGTTCTTTTTTATTTCATTTTGTTTTTCAGGCTCTTGTTCTGCTGAACTTGTGGGGATTTGCCATTTTTTAGAAATATTATGTTTTTATTGGGGGTTTCTCCACGTGGGTTTCTTGTTATTTTCATCTATAATTCTATATGTTTTTTTATCGTCTCCACTCTTACTTCAAGAAAGGTATAAAAATCATTTAACATTGGGAGACCCCAATCCAAATCCTATCTTATCTCTCTGTCTTTTGCCTTTTGGTTGTTTAGATTCCGTTGTGTTAATGTCTGTAATGGGAGACACCAATCCAAATGCTTGTGATGACCTCAATGTAATTGTCCATTCTGACACTGAGAGTGCGGATGAGGCTACTTCGAACTCGAAGCGTAAGAAACCGTATAGAGTGATATCCGAGGTTTGGAGACATTATCTCAAAATTCCAAAGCCAAATGGAGAAAAAGGAGTGAGGGCAAAATGCAAGTATTGTGCAAGAGATTTTGGGTGTGACAACAGTCAGGGTACTAGTACACTTAGACGACACTTGAAAAAATGTACAAGATATGGTGGTGATGAAAAACAACAAGTCTTATCTCTATCCAAATCATCTGAGCATGATGGTACATCACTTTTCAATTGGAAATTTGATCAAGAATTGTGTAGAAGAGAATTGGAGCGTATGGTTATAGTTGAAGAATTGTCATTCAAATTTGTTGAGCGTGAGGGTTTTAGGAAGTTCTGTAAACTTCTTCAACCTAGGTTCAATTTTTTATCTCGTACTACCCTTACAAAAGATTGCCTAGAGTTGTATTTGAGCGAGAAGAGGAAAATCAAAGAAGTTTTGCAGAGTTCATGTCAACGTGTTTGCCTTACCACTGATATGTGGACTTCTGTCCAAAATTTGGGATATATGTGTGTCACCATCCACTACATCGATTGTGACTGGAATTTGCAAAAGAAGATAATTAGCTTCTGTGCAGTCCCCTCTCCACATGCTGGTGAAGTCATTGGTAATGAATTGGAATCATGTTTGTTGGCATGGGGTTTGGAGAAAGTTTGCACCGTTACAGTTGATAATTGTAGCGCTAATGATGAGGCGATTCGGAATTTGCGAAGAAGACTGAATAAGAAGAATAGTTTGTTGTTGGATGGTGAATTCTTACATATGAGGTGTTGTGCACATATACTCAACTTAATCGTAAGAGATGGGATGGAGGAAGTTAAGACGTCGGTGCTTCAAATCCGAAATGCAGTTAAATATGTTAGAAGTTCACCAGCGAGGCAACAACAATTTAAAAAGTGTGTTGAGCAAGAGAAAGTGACATGCACGAAGAAATTATCCCTTGATGTATGCACTCGTTGGAACTCCACATTCCTCATGCTACAGACAGCATTACAGTATCAAAAAGCATTTGAACGTTTAGATGATTTGGATATTAATTTTCAGAAAGAACTAAAGGATGGAACACCTACTGAGCATGATTGGAAGATGGCAAAAGTATTGTGCAAGTTTTTGGAAAAATTTTACAACTCTACAAAGAAGTTATCTGGATCACTTTATGTGACTTCAAATACTTATTTTCATGAGGTTTATGCCATTGAGGTTTTCTTAATGCAAGGGATAGCAAGTCCAGCAAACAATGAGAATACTTGTCTTCGTGATATGGCATTGAAGATGAAGGAAAAATATGACAAATATTGGGGTCACATAGATCGGGCCAACATATTGTTACAAGTTGCTGTGGTCCTTGATCCTCGTTATAAGTTGAAATATTTGGAGTTTTGTTATTCCAAAATTTATCATGCTGAGAAAGTTGTGGATTTGGTCGGAAGGGTTAAAAATGCTATTGAACGTCTTTTAAAGCATTATCAAACCATTGAAGTGATTCCCGATGTTCCACCAACCCAGTTAGATCAACTTGGTGACCGGAGTGAGATTGAGGTAGGTGACGAAAACTATGAATTTCAACGTTTTCAAGCAGAGTATCGAAGACAGTTCGCAGCAGAAGAAACTGTCACGTATGGATCAGAGTTTGATCGTTATCAACTTGAACGTCTTGAAGATGTTGGTAAATTTGACATTTTGTGCTGGTGGAAAGTGAATAGGTCAAGGTTTCCAGTATTAAGTCAAATAGCACGTGATATTTTAGCAATTCCAGTATCGACAGTTGCATCAGAATCAGCGTTCAGTTCAGGGGGACGAGTTCTTGACCAATATCGTAGCCTCTTGACTCCCCAACTTGTAGAATGTTTGATATGTACCAAAGATTGGTTGAGGAGTTCATCAACCCCTATTGAGCTCGATGAATGCTTGGAAGATATTGAGGAAGCTGAGTCTGCAGGTAATTGAATATTCACTTGTATAGTAATTCTTTTGAAGCATTAGGTAATTGAATATTCACTTGTGTAAATTTGTAAATATGTTGCTTGCATTTTTCAGTTATCGGCGAAGGAGTTGGAGCTGATTGAGTATCTTATCTTGCATAGCCGCGCGCTACTACATTTTGTAGGTAATTCCTTTGAGCCTATAATAACTATTCTTTCAATGAATGGACTCCTCCTTGATATGTTACAGGTCTAGAGTCTCCCATGTTTACCAAGTTGGATATTGTGACGTTTTGAATGAAGTTGATGGCTTACCTTTTTGTGACTCTGTCTCCCAGGTCTAGAGTCTCCCATCTTTACCATGTGGGAAAATTGCACATTACATTGTAAGAGGCTTGATGGTTTTGCATTCCAATATTACAATTGTGTAATGTACCATTTGCTATTCAAATGGTTGTGACTTGTGAGTTTGGTTAAATTGTCATTCCAATAGTTATGCTATTCAACCATTAAATTGTTGGTACCATTTTAATTATGATACTTAAGATATTGCCCATTCAACCAATAAACTGTTGGTACCATTTTAATTTTAAATACTCTCAGCCATATCTTGAGTATCATCTGCTATTCAACCAATAAAGTGATAAACTGTTGGTGCCATTTTAGTTTTGGATTCACCAATGCAGGGGTTAATTAGAACTATGATTTTTTCGGGTCAACCCGACCCAACCCAACCCAACCCGACCCAACCCAACCCAAATTGGAAATCGGGTTGGGTTGGGTTGGGTCGGGTTGACCGAATTGTAAATCGGGTTGGGTCGGGTTGAACCTTGCCGGGTTGGACATCGGGTTGGGTCGGGTTGGGTTGGAATAATGGGTTCCTCGGGTTGGGTCGGGTTGGCCTCAACCCGACCCGAGTTGCACCCCTAAGCTCTATCCGAATGTGATTCTAAAATAGAATCACTATAAGATAGACTAAAACCCTAGAACGGACCGGCAGACCAATAAGATCCTTCAGGTTTAAGGACTTGTGAAGGTTCCTGTCTGGAAGAACAACTTTATATTTTCTTGTCCACAAGTTGTTCTTTATTTGATCTGGTTCGGTTATGCGATCCAATCGTCGCACCCACTCTTCTTGCTTAGGGTCCACTACCCAGATGACTGAGATAAGTCACCTCACGACACGTACAAGTAGGCAAGACTGGTGCTAGTTGTATACAGAAAGAGATATCCAATCTCTTTTCCAACTAAGAACTATTAAGGCTTGTATAGAACCGAGATGCCATATCTCCTTGCTCCCTTGGATCTATGAATCCTTTGAGCATGTCATTTCTACTATGCTACCTAAGGACGAACATATGTTAATAAACAAGCACATCACACACATTCATTAATATAATTACCCATTCATGTCATGAAATAAACCTTTATTGATTAGAAAATGTCGTTCTACTAGATTTTTAGGACATATACTCTAACAATCTCCCACTTGCCTTCAAAGCCAGCCATGCATGTATCTTAGACCCATTCCCTCCAGATGCTTGTCAAATATCTTTTGACTAAGGGACTTGGTCAAAGGATCTGCCACGTTGTCCATTGAAGCTACTTTACCAATTGCCACATCACCTCTATCGATAATCTCTCGTATCACATGATATTTTCGAAGGACGTGCTTTGACTTCTGATGAGACCATGGTTCCTTTGCTTGAGCGATCACCCCACTGTTATCACAATACAGCGTAATAGGCCTCTCAACAGAGGGCAGAACTCCAAGTTCATCTATAAACTTTCGCAGCCATACTGCCTCCTTCGCCGCATCACTCACAGCGATGTATTCCGCCTCAATCGTGGAGTCCGCCGTGGTATCTTGTTTGCAACTCTTCAATGAAACTGCTCTATTATCTAAGGTGAGGACAAAACTTGATGAGAATTTCATGTCGTCTACATCTGACTGAAAATCCGCATCAGTATGTCTAGAAACGACTAATTCGTCTCCTCCACATACTAAACAATAATGTTTAGTTCTTCTGAGGTACTTAAAGATATGCTTAACTGCTGTCCCATGCTCTGGACCTGGGTTTGATTGATATTTACTAACCACACTTACAGATAAACAAATATCTAGCCTTGTACACAACATGGCATACAACAAGTTTTCCACTACCGAAGCGTAGGGAATCCTGTTCATTTCTTCCTTCTCTTCATATGTCTTAGAAGACATCTTCTTAGAGAGCTTGATTCCATGCCTAAAAAGTATTAACCATTTCTTAGAATTTGCCATATGATACTTGGCCAAGATCTTATCTATGTAAGCTTCCTGTGATAGTCCAAGTGTCCTAGTCCTACGGTCTCTAAACAATTTAAGGCCAAGGATATAAGACGTTTCACCCAAATCCTTTATAGCAAAGGTACTAGATAGCCATACTTTTGTATTAGACAACATTCCAGCATCATTCCCAATGAGTAGAATGTCATCTACATACAAAACAAGAAATGCTACAGCATTCCCACTGACCTTTTTGTAAACACAAGCCTCATCTACGTTTTGTGTATAGCCAAATTATTTGACTGCTTGATCAAAACGAAGATTCCAACTCCGGGATGCTTGCTTTAATCCATAAATGGATCTTTATAACTTGTACACTTTCTGACTTCCTTCTCCGGCAGCTTCAAAACCTTCTGGCTGGATCAGATAGATATCCTCTTGAATGTTTCCATTCAAGAAAGCGGTTTTGACATCCATCTGTCATATCTCGTAGTCATAGTGTGGTGAGATAGCTAATAAAATCTTAATAGACTTTAGCATGCCTACTGATGAGAAGGTTTCCTCATAGTCAATTTCTGCCTTTTGACTATATCCCTTCACCACTAACCGTGCTTTGTAGGTCTCTACCTTACTGTCAGGGCTTTTCTTCCTCTTGAAGATCCATTTGCATCCAATGGACTTAATGCCCTCTGGTGGATCAACTAAAGTCCAGATCCCGTTAGTGTACATTGAGTCCATTTCAGATTTCATAGCTTCCATCGATGTCTAACATCCCTTCTTTGTTGTTAAGGGGATCATTATCATTTTTATCTGAAATAATATCATATTATTCACCTAAGTAGACTAATCTATCAAGTTGTGTGATCACCTTTCTACTACGTCGGAGTGTTTGTATAGGTATAGTGGGCTCTTGCTCAGTGTCTTCTCTTTCCATTGGAGTTTCAGGTTGCTCTTCCAAGGCAATCCTGTCCCTCTTAACAGTATCTTGGATGAACTCTTTTTTCATAAATATCGCATTCCTGCTTACAAAACAGTTTTGCTCGCTTGGATTATAGAATATATAATCCTTTGTTTTCTTAGGATATCCAATGAAAATACACCTTTCGGTTCTTGCCTCTAACTTATCAGCACTTATCTTTTTAACATGTGCGGAACACCCCCATATCCTCATATGATTTAATGAGGGTTTTCTGCCTGTCCATATCTCATATGGAGTAGATGGTACTGATTTAGTTGGGACACAATTTAAGACATAGAGCGCCGTTTCTAGGGCATATCCCCATAGAAACAGAGGTGCTTCTACGAAACTCATCATAGACCGGACCATGTCCAACAAAGTCCTATTTCTACGTTCTGAAACACCATTTAATTCTGGTGTTGTAGGTGGGGTCCATTAAGAGATGATTCTGTTTTCCTTTAAGTAATCCATAAACTCATCCAAGAGATACTCTCCACCTCTATCAGAGCAAAGAGTCTTTATTCTTTTATTTAATTGATTCTCTACTTCATTCTTGAACTCTTTGAACTTTTCAAAGGTCTCAGACTTACGTCTCATAAGGTACAAATATTCGTACCTTAAATGGTCATCCGTAAAAGTCACGAAGTATATCAGCCCTCCTCTTGCTGGATGAGAAATGGGACCGCATACATCACTATGTATAATCTCCAACAAATCTTGGGATCTTCCACTCTTGCCCTTGAAGGGAATTTTGGTCATTTTACCTTGAAGACATGGTTCACAAGTTGGAAAAGGTTCCACCTGGATAGAATCCAATGGACAGTCTTTTACCAATCTTGTAATCCTATCTATGTTAATATGGCCTAATCGAAGATGCCATAGATGTGTGGGATTGGTCGTATTCCTTGCCCTTTTGAGGTTCGGAAGATTCTGAATAAGAATATCATCAATGTTACTTACATTTTCTAAGGAATTTACTATAAATAATCCGTCAACTAATGTACCTTCTGTGATTAAGGAATTACCATTTTTGATAAAAACACTACTTCTATTAAAACTTGCAGAATAAACATCAATCAATAGTTTTGAAACTGAAATCAAATTTCTTATAATGGAAGGTACATAAAGATAATTATTTAAACGTAAATATCCTCCTGAAAATGCTAATAGTAGATGACCCACAGCTTGGACTGCAACTGTTGCATCTGTTCCAACCTGTAGGTAGAGTTCGCCCTTAGTCAACCCATAGAGAGGCCTTGGTTAACTTCTTGAAAGTTTTCTTCTCTTTGATTTTGAAAATATTTTTCTTAGAACCTTGACCTTTACCCTTTGTTTTTTTTCTTTGCCTTTCGGTTTGAGAGTTGAAACTTGTAACGACCCGGATTCTCAGGCTAAATTTTGAGGCAATTCTGAGCCTAGCTCTTTATAAAACAGAGCAAACGAGCCCCAAAAATCCGGATTGCTACGCCTCTCAAAAAAAATAAAAGAGGCACAAAACACACTCATTCTTTCATACAGCGGAAGTCTTAGTTAAAAACAAATCATTTATTTAATGAAATAGAGACAAAAATAAGGGAAGAGAATTTTATTCCAATACTTTCAATAATAACTCCACAAATTTGCCAAATTAAATATCCATGCCCCAAAGGACTTTGGAAAGAAAACTAAAAGAAATAAATAACTGCCTAAACTATGCCATCTCTCCCCATCCCATTGCCTAGGTCATCTCATCAGCAAATGCTCCTTCGTTTTGATCGATTTGCTGGTTTTCTGGATTTTCGCCATTAAAGTCTGTTGAAAAGTTTTAAAGGTCAGGATGCAAGAATAACGGTTATGCAGAGTAATAAAACTTAACTTAGGCAATTGAAGATGTAAAGATATAATCATCTCATATTAGAGGCATATCAAAGAAATTTAGCATATCAAGAAAGACATGGTATTTGGTGCAACAATAAGCAATAATATAGAGGTTTTTCTAATAACACCTTTGAATTTGCAAAAATAGGACTCTTTGTTAAATATGATTGTTCATTAGAGACTATTGCTCTAGTCATTAGAATCTAAGGTTCTAAAATCGTTTAGAGACTATGCTCTTCCTTTCCTTCCCCATTAATTTCTATACACAATGATACCCATGTAGAATTATAACCTTCGAACTGTTTTTGTACGAAGATACCTTTCGCACTGTTTTTGTACGAGGAGTTCACGTAGTTCTTTTGACCTTCTCGCCCCTTTTTGGGTACGAGAGAAATGGTATCAAGGGTATAAGAAACTATGGCCTTTAAATCATCTCCATCATAGGGTTGTGGGTTTTCAATGAAAGCCATGAATTGGATTCAAGAATCAAGAAACAAAAACATAAGAGGTTTTATCTAAATTTTCAAGAACTCTAGTTATAGTGTAGATTACAAAACATAATCCGAAATCTTGCCTTTGCCTTTGAATGGATTGGTTTGATTGATGTGATTGATTACTTGAATGGAGAGAATTGAATGAAGCTTGATGGATCTTGGAGTTGAAAGCCCTTCCTTCTTCTCCCTTTCCTTGAATTCTCCTTTTCTTATTCTCCTTAGGTTTTAGGGTTTTGATTTATGAAGAACATTAGGTTATGATAGTGTATATATATGGTCATGAATCTTTTTAGGGTTTGTTTGGGTGTTAACTTACCAAAAAAAAGGATGGAAATCGGCACTTCATAGAGAGTTTGAAAACTCTCGGATTCTCAATCCGCGACGTTCTCGGAGTTCCGAGGCATTTTCTCGGAGTTCCGAGAATTCTCGGAGTTCCGAGAAATGCTCTCGGAGTTCCGAGAACCGGATTCCAAAACTACTGTCCGATTTCTCGGAATTCCGAGGTTAATTTCTCGGAGTTCCGAGATCTCTCCAGTAGTTCTCGGAGTTCCGAGAATTATTCTCGGAATTCCGAGTTTTATATATATATATATATATATTTTTTTTTTTGAGGGTTGTTACACTCTACCCCCCTTAGAGGAATTTCGTCCTCGAAATTAGATCTCTCTCATAGGGTAAACCGAAAACAACCGATTATTATACAACAGATTATAAATGAGAAGTAAGGAATATACCTCCGAGCAAATGCGGATATTTCTTCAAGATTTCCGATTCGCGCTCCCAAGTTGCTTCTTCAACGCCATGATGTCGCCAAAGAACCTTGACTAACGAAATCGTCTTATTTCGCAAAGCTCGCTCTTCTCGATCTAAAATCTTCACAGGTCCTTCAGAAAAAGACCAATCTTCTTGAAGCTCGACATCATCCTCGGCCAAAACATGTGAAGGGTCGGGATGATACAATCGAAGCATCGATACATGAAAAACATCATGCATCCGCTCCAAATTAGAAGGCAACTTCAATTTATAAGCTCTTGCCCCAATCCTTTTCACAATTCGGTAGGGTCCAATAAAACGAGGAGTCAACTTCCCTTTCTTTCCAAAACGCATTACTGCCCTGAACGGCGAAATCTTCACAAAAACCATATCGCCTTCAGCGAATTCTAAATCTCTCCTCCGCTGATCGGCATAACTCTTCTGTCGACTCTGCGCGATCTTCAAACGATCCTTAATCAATGCAACTTTTTCAGTCGACTCTCGAACCAACTTTGGTCCAAGCAATTGCTTTTCACCAACTTCAGCCCAGCACAAAGGTGATCTGCAGGCACGGCCATATAGAGCTTCGAATGGAGCCATCTGAATACTCTGCTGGTAGCTGTTGTTGTAAGCAAATTCACATAGAGGCAAATGCTTCTCCCAATCTCCACCAAAATCTAGAACACAAGCTCTCAACAAATCTTCAAGGATCTGATTTACCCTTTCAGTCTGACCATCAGTCTGAGGATGATATGCTGTACTGAAACTCAACTTCGAACCCAAAGCAGAATGTAAGCTCTTCCAAAATCCCGAAGTGAAACGAGAGTCTCGATCAGAGATTATGGTCGAGGGCACACCATGATACCTAACGATCTGAGCCACATATGTTTCAGCAAGCTTTTCCAACTTCCAATCTTTCCTAATCGGAATGAAATGAGCCGATTTAGAGAGACGGTCCACAATCACCCAGATACCATCACAATTGCTCTTCGATTTGGGTAAACCCATGATAAAATCCATGGACAAGCTATCCCATTTCCACATGGGAATCTCCAAAGGGTCCAATGTACCTCCAGGTTTCTGATGCTCTGCCTTTACTTTCTGACAAGTTAGGCATTTAGAAACATACTCAGCAATGTCCCTTTTCATTCCACTCCACCAAAGATTCCTCTTCAAGTCTTGGTACATCTTTGTGTTACCTGGATGGATGGTGTAACGAGACTTATGTGCCTCATCCAAAATGTCCTTTCTGATTTCTTCCTTAGCTGGCACACAAATTCTGTCTTTAAAGAACAAACATCCATCCTCTCCTACTGAAAACTTTGGTTTAGAATCAACTTCAGCCTTTAATTTCAAAATTCCTTCATCATCTATCTGAGCTGCTTTAACAGTTTCTATGATATTTGACCGAACTCGAATATTAGCAATAAAGGATTTATCGCCAATTTCGCAAGTTCCCAAATCTAAATCTCTGAACCGCTCAAGCAATTCCCATTCTTCCATCATCAAACAGGCCATCATAGGGTGTTCTTGTCGGCTAAGAGCGTCAGCCACTACATTAGCCTTGCCTGGATGATAACTCAAGGTGAAGTCATAATCCTTCAAAAATTCAACCCATCTTCTCTGTCTCATATTCAGCTCTTTCTGATCAAAAAGATACTTGAGGCTCTTATGATCTGTAAAAACCTCAAACTTGACACCATACAAGTAGTGTCGCCATATCCTCAAAGCGAAAACCACTGCTGCTAATTCCAGATCATGAGTTGGGTAATTCACTTCGTGCTTCTTCAACTGCCTCGAACCATAGGCAATGACCTTGCCTGATTGCATGAGCACGCAACCCAAACCTCGAAATGATGCATCACTATACACCACAAAATCTCCTTCTGCGGTAAGAAGTATCAAAACTGGAGCTGATGTCAATATTTTCTTCAATTCTTGAAAACTGCTTTCACATTCTTCATTCCAAACATATTTAACATTCTTCCTGGTCAATTTAGTCAAAGGTCCAGCTAAAATTGAAAAGCCTTCAACAAACTTCTTGTAATACCCGGCCAGACCCAAGAAACTTCTGATCTCAGTAACATTGGTAGGCTGCTTCCAAGAAGTAACTGCTTGAATCTTAGTAGGATCCACTTCAATTCCTTCTTTTGATATCACATGACCCAAAAATGTAACACGCTCGAGCCAAAACTCACATTTAGAGAATTTTGCATACAACTGATTCTTTCTCAAAGTCTCCAATGCAAGTCCCAAATGCTTAGCATGCTCCTCTTCAGATTTTGAGTAAATAAGGATGTCATCTATGAATACCACCACGAACTGATCCAAAAATGGCTTGAATACTCTATTCATCAAGTCCATAAATATGGCTGGTGCATTTGTCAATCCAAACGGCATTACGACAAATTCATAGTGACCGTATCGAGTACGAAAAGCTGACTTTGAAATGTCCTCGTCTCTGATACGCAACTGATGATATCCAGATCTCAAATCAATCTTCGAGAAATGAGTAGCTCCTTGCAACTGGTCAAAGAGATCGTCTATCCGAGGAAGAGGATAACGATTCTTGATAGTCACCTTATTCAACTGCCTGTAGTCAATGCACAAGCGAAGACTACCATCCTTCTTCTTCACAAATAGCACAGGAGCTCCCCATGGGGATGAACTGGGTCTAACAAATCCCTTCTCCAACAATTCTGATAACTGCTCCTTCAATTCTTTCAATTCAGCCGGGGCCATTCTGTAAGGTGTTTTAGAAATAGGCTCGGTCCCTGGCACAAGATCGATAGTAAAGTCGATCTCTCGGTGGGGAGGTAATTCAAAGTCTTCTGGAAAGACATCCAGAAACTCCCTCACCACAGGGATGTCTGAAACAGACAACTCAATACCGACTTCTTCCTTCTCCATGAAAGCCAGAAAGCATTCACATCCTTTATTGATCAACTTCTGAGCTTTCACAGCTGCAATTACTTTAATCTTCTTCATAGGGCGCTTCACTCCCTCAAAAACGATTTCTTCTTCTCCAGGAATTGCAAATTTCACGATTTTATGAAAGCAATCCACATTAGCATGATAAGCTGCTAGCCAATCCATACCAAGGATAACTCTAAAATCGTTCATCTCCAATAGCACTAAATCAGCCAAAAGCTCTCTACCACCTATCTTTATAATACATCCCTTACACACTAAATTTGTAATTACATCATCTCCTAAAGGAGTAATAATTCTCAAAGGGAAATTTAGAGTAATAGGGGTCAAATTCAGTTCCTTCGCAAAAATTGGCGATATGAATGACAAGGTAGAGCCAGAATCTACAAGAATATGCACAGATGTATTATTAACAAAAAGCTGACCTTCAATGACTGCGTCGGAGGCATCAGCGTCTTGTTGATTAAGCGCATAGACTCGGTTGACAGGTGCTTGAGATGCACTCTTCTCCGGATTCTGCTGGCGATTCTGATACCCTTTCCACTGATTCTGCTGCTGCTGCTGCGCTGGGGGTTTCTGCTGCTGCTGATTATTATTAATTCGGTTCCCCTGATTCATTGCTGGCTGAAAATTCTGCTGCTGCCTTTGAGGTCTCATGTCCCTAAATGTAGGCTTAGGACACTCCAAAATCTTGTGACTCGGGTCTCCACAGTTGTGGCAGACATTCATCGTCTTCCAACACCTTCCAGCATGAAATTTTCCGCAAATAGCACAAGGAACCCTTGCAGGAACTCCATCTTCCATTCTCTGTCTCTTAGGCGGCGGCACTTGATTCCTGCTCCCTGATGGCGGCATTCTGGCGGCCATAATCACTTTCTCACTACGCTCAGCCATCTCGGCTTTCGCGCAAGCTTCTACCAAAGTCTGAGGTTCATGAAGAACAACTTTCGCCATAAGAGATGGGCGAAGGTTGTCAACAAACTTCGAAACTTTATCCTCCTCTGTAGAGGCATAGCCAGGTGCATACCTCGACAACTGCCTAAACTTGGCTCCATACTGAGCCACAGTCAAAGATCCCTGCTTCAGAGACGCAAACTGAGATGCCAATTCCCTCTTAACATGGTTAGGAAAGAATTGGTTGTTGAACCGTACTTTGAATTCGGTCCACGTCTCATTCTTAGCATAAGGATAATTTTGCAGTAAGGATCTCCACCACACTCCTGCTTGGTCCTTTAGTAAAAAGGTAGCCAAACGGATTTTCTGAATATCACTGCACTCCATCACTTCAAAAATTCCTTCCACTTCCAAAATCCAGTGGTCTGCAACCAAAGGGTCTCCCACTCCTGTAAACTCCGATGGCCTGTAGTCCCTGAATTGCCTGTGCAGCTTAGTCGGATCTGCTGCAGGCGCATGGCGAGCTGCTAGAGTGGTTGCAATGTTCTGCAAAGCGGCCTGATTAGCTGCTTGGTTAGCAGCCTGTGCCTGAGCTTGACCTCTAAGGAGATCAGCAATCATGAGTAAAGGATCTGCTCCTTCACCAACATGGGCATCACCACGACCTCTCCTAGCATTACCTCGCAACTCTCTTTGATCCATTTGTCAAAAGAACACACAATTGTTAGTTCATAAAAATTCTAATTTACTTAATTTAATTATGATCATGTAAATTATGGTTAGGTTGTACTTTAGTTAATTAGGTTCAACTACCCAACCTTAGACATATACCCAGACTCGCACTAGGTTCCTCACTGACTAACCTAGATAGGCTCTGATACCACCTCTGTAACGACCCGGATTCTCAGGCTAAATTTTGAGGCAATTCTGAGCCTAGCTCTTTATAAAACAGAGCAAACGAGCCCCAAAAATCCGGATTGCTACGCCTCTCAAAAAAAATAAAAGAGGCACAAAACACACTCATTCTTTCATACAGCGGAAGTCTTAGTTAAAAACAAATCATTTATTTAATGAAATAGAGACAAAAATAAGGGAAGAGAATTTTATTCCAATACTTTCAATAATAACTCCACAAATTTGCCAAATTAAATATCCATGCCCCAAAGGACTTTGGAAAGAAAACTAAAAGAAATAAATAACTGCCTAAACTATGCCATCTCTCCCCATCCCATTGCCTAGGTCATCTCATCAGCAAATGCTCCTTCGTTTTGATCGATTTGCTGGTTTTCTGGATTTTCGCCATTAAAGTCTGTTGAAAAGTTTTAAAGGTCAGGATGCAAGAATAACGGTTATGCAGAGTAATAAAACTTAACTTAGGCAATTGAAGATGTAAAGATATAATCATCTCATATTAGAGGCATATCAAAGAAATTTAGCATATCAAGAAAGACATGGTATTTGGTGCAACAATAAGCAATAATATAGAGGTTTTTCTAATAACACCTTTGAATTTGCAAAAATAGGACTCTTTGTTAAATATGATTCTTCATTAGAGACTATTGCTCTAGTCATTAGAATCTAAGGTTCTAAAATCGTTTAGAGACTATGCTCTTCCTTTCCTTCCCCATTAATTTCTATACACAATGATACCCATGTAGAATTATAACCTTCTGTGGACCCCGATCCGGAGAGGACGAGTGCGGCGAGGGACGCGAGGTCCCCACAGCAATCCTCTAAGATCTCCACAATGTGAAGGAGAGCTCTGCCAAGGAACTCTCGAAACGGATGCCACCCTCACAGCATAGCACGAGTGGCGATACAAAACGAATGAGATACATCCTGATCAGGAGCCAGGGCTCGAAACCGAGATGTACCTAAAAAGAACTCAGAGTCGCCATCCATGGATAGGCCACGGAACCCTAAAATCAAATCCTCTGTGCAATGGATAACCAGAAATATATATGGGTTCGTGCCTGGTTACGAATGGGGAAGGTCTGAGAGCACCCCCAATTCGCCCGAGTGCAAGCACTTGGTCTCTTATGCCATTTTCATTAATTCCAAAGAAGTTTGAGTAAAAATCATGTGAAATGGGAACAATCCTCAGGAATCGTCTACCTAAGCATGCATTTCCTGAGAATGGAGAAATAAACACGTAAAATGAAATGAAAAATGTGTCACCTAAGCAAAGCTAGGTTATGAGCGACATGCCTAATGGGTGTCTAAGTTTCTGGTGGACACGCACATGCAAGCTACAACCAAAGGTATAGTATCAGTACAAGAAAGTAAGAAAACATATCAAAACATGAGACACAAATCTATGCTATGTATGACGGGACAAGACAAGTCCTAACTCTAATGCAGGACTGGACTCGGACCAGAATGGCCATCCATCTTAGCTGCGCTACGTATCCCGGCCTCGGGAAGAATCGGAGCCCACGTAGTTCGATGCCCTATTCAAAATTATGATGCCTAAGACACCTAGACCTCTATCCTAGACTCGATCTAAAAGACCGGACTAGTTATTAAAGCTTCTTGAACTATTATTTAAATTCCAATGAATGGTGGATTTTAGGACATCCTATATGCCCTAACTAAATGCAGATTGATTAGCCTTAAGCTAATGCAGGTGGTTCCTACAATCCTATGTGTAACTAGGCCGTGCAACCTAATGAAAACCACGGGATGACTATATGCCTAGTCTAGCCATCGGTTCGACTAAATGTCTAACCGATCGACTCGAGGCCTCCTAACTCTAGGGACACTCACACGACAGGACATACCATATCAATACAAATCAAGACAAACTCCTAACTCTAGAACACTACCTAAACAGCTAGGACATACTCCTAACTCTAGAGGAAGATCTTTTTGAAAATGGTTTGAATATTTTTGTAACTTTGAAAGATTTAAAATTTTTATTTTTAAAGGTTTGGCTGGACTTGGGATGTGGATCCCAAGCTGCACTACGTACCTCGTGGAAGAGGATCAAGCCAACGTAGTTCGAAACGAACTCTCTACCTATCAAACACTTACGGCAAATCAACTATGCTCTAATAATACTATTATAAGAGCAAATGAGTCAAAGACTCTCTAATGACAGTAACTGGAGAATAAATGAGTCAAAGACTCTCTAATAAAAGCGACTAAAGGATAAACGAGTCAAAGACTCTCTAATAAGAGCAACTGATAACACTGAAATGAGATAACGAAGTCAAAGACTCTCTAATAATACTGCAAATAAAACAGATGAGTCAAAGACTCTCTAAAAACGGAAACACGAGTCAAAGACTCCAATGACACCAATTAAAAGATAAATGAGTCAAAGACTCTCTAAAGGAAAAGAAACACGAGTCAAAGACTCCACTAACATTAACTAAAGGATTAATGAGTAAAGACTCTCTAAAAGAGATGAAAAACACGAGTCAAAGACTCCACTAACACCAACTAAAGGATATATGAGTCAAAGACTCTCTAAAGGAAAAGAAATACGAGTCAAAGACTCCACTAACACCAACTAAAGGATAAATGAGTCAAAGACTCTCTAAAAGAGATGAAAATACGAGTCAAAGACTCCACTAACACCAACTAAAGGATATATGAGTCAAAGACTCTCTAAAGGAAAAGAAATACGAGTCAAAGACTCCACTAACACCAACTAAAGGATAAATGAGTCAAAGACTCTCTAAAAGAGATGAAAATACGAGTTAAAGACTCCACTAACACCAACTAAAGGATATATGAGTCAAAGACTCTCTAAAGGAAAAGAAACACGAGTCAAAGACTCTACTAACACCAACTAAAGGCTAAATGAGTCAAAGACTCTCTAAAGGAAAAGAAACATGAGTCAAAGACTCTACTAACACCAACTAAAGGATAAATGAGTCAAAGACTCTCTAAAAGAGATGAAAACACGAGTCAAAGACTCTACTAACACCAACTAAAGGATATATGAGTCAAAGACTCTCTAAAGGAAAAGAAACACGAGTCAAAGACTCCACTAACACCAACTAAAGGATAAATGAGTCAAAGACTCTCTAAAGGAAATGAAAACACGAGTCAAATCAGATAATATAAGATTGAAAATCTGTGATCAAGATGAAATGAGATAGCATAAGATTGCTTTCAACGGATGGATCATGAATGACTAATCCTATGAGATCTTTGGAAATGAATGGGATTTACATCCTAACCCCAAAGGAAAAGTTTTTTAATCTTCGCACATTTTATCAGTGTTACCTGAAGGCATCAACCCTAACCATAATCTAGCGGAGTGGAGAGAGGATCTCGACTCATGACTTTGTTTGTGTACCTAGGACCGATCGTAGCCATTGGAAGATGGACTACGGCCTAATCTAGACACAAATGGGTAGGATATCCTAAACTAGGCTCACACACGTGATGCACATGTGTTCGTATACTACATGCATGTGTGGGTTAATCTAGGGGTAAGGCCAAGAGTTCCCTTAGCGCGAATCCATGTTCGATATACTGTACCAGTGTCCGGCGTATCAGTACGTGAACAAGAGATCCGTTTACGTACCATAAAGGTACTAGGCTAAGGGTGGAATGCTTCTCTAGCACAGAGGCACCAGGTGATGAAATCCCAGTCAACCATGCTAGATAACACTCCGGGTTCCTAAAATAGGACGTGTGTGCATGTGAGATGCAGGGGTTTAGATGCAAGTGATGTAAGTGTGTGCAATAAGTTCGCGCAATCTATGATGCCTTCAGGTTTTGTTAGATTAAGTTTGAGTAAATGTGATGAGAAAATAAAACATACAAACTAATCACAGCATCAGGATTTTACAAAGGAAATCAGTGATTCCTAAGGTTTCTATTTTGATAATTTAATGATTGAATATGTGATGGAATATTATGATCTGGAAATTTTTAAAACAATTTGATTTTAATTCAATTTACTCAAGGATTTTAAAAGGTTTCAATTCAGATTGCAGATTTACACATCAACATATAACAAATCTTTTCAGAACAAGATGAAATTTTTACAGTAACTTCTCCTTAATTATATAAGATTATAATAAAAATTTCATGGATTTTAAATGTGGTTTGCTATTAGTTTTTCAATGTTGAAAGTTTCTGTCCAGATTGTGAATTAACACAGTAACGTATAGCAAATCAATTCAAAACAATATGAAATTTCTATAGTATGTGTATTACAATAAGAAAGGATTACTGTAAAATTTTCATAAATTTTAAAAATGATTTACTATTAATTTACGATTTTACAAATATCCATCCAGATTATGAATTAACAAAGAAACACATAGTAAATCAAATCCAAATCAGTTTAAACTTTATGAAAACATGTAATTCCAGTAGTAATTATCAAAAAAATATTTTCAGAAGTTTTCATTGCAATTTACTATTTTTATCAGATTTAATACAGCATGCATGATTTTACGTAAAAAATCATAAACAAATATCCAACAGCAACCAAAAATCTTGAAAAATTCACGGGAGATTAGATTAGATTTAATTTGCATCTCATCCAAATTTCACTTTTGAAAACATTATAGAGTTTTTGAAAATTGGTTTTTTCCAAAAATACCCCTAGAGTAAAATGAATTTTTAAACCCTTTAAATCAAATCAAGAATTCATAAAGAAATTCGTACTAATTCAAAATCTTACAATTATGTTATGTTTAAATTTTCATTGATTTTGGATCTATGTTGACATCTTCTTAAATTCAATCTTTAGAATTTTACCCCTTTGAGGGTAAAGTTCAAAAGGTCAAATTACGGTCAAAACGAAGTCAAAATTCTTCGAAATTCCAGATTTCTACACTTCTTAATGTTCAAAACACTCAGAGATTGAAAAAAACATATTTTGAATAACAATAAGAAAAAATAAAAATAAATCACAAATTCAATCCTAGCATGCTTCTAGTTTAAGATATATGAAAGAGGGTTTTGGAATACCAACCTTGCTAGCTCTCCTTGTCTCTAGGGTAAGTAATCCTCGGATATACGCTTTGTCTTACCCTTTCAATTAGCAAAGAAAACCCCCAAAAAAAATGTTGCCGCCGATCCGTTCCGCCGTCTTCACTTTCTCTTAGAGGGAAGGATTGGGAGGTGATTGGGAGAGATAATGGAAGAAGAATATAGGGAAAGGGATTGGAGGGAGTGATTGGAAGAGATAATGGAAAAGAAAAAGATAATGGAAGATAAATCTCTCCTTTTTCTCCTCTTTTTTATGGATGGGAAGGAAGATATATATAGGGAGAGAAAGAGAGAGAGAGAGATGTGTTGGTGGAGAGCTCATCATGTTGTCCCTCTTAGTGGAGAATCCATCATCATTCTTCTTAGTGGAGGGCCCATCATGTTTCTTAGTGGAGAATCCATCATCATTCTTCTTAGTGGAGGGCCCATCATGTTTCTTAGTGGAGAATCCATCATCATTCTTCTTAGTGGAGGGCCCATCATGTTTCTTAGTGGAGAATCCATCATCATTCTTCTTAGTGGAGGGCCCATCATGTTTCTTAGTGGAGAATCCATCATTATTGTTCTTAGTGGAGGGCCCATCATGTTTCTTTAGTGGAGAATCCATCATTATTGTTCTTCATAAGAGGCCTCACAAGAGGCCCTACTGAGGCCCCACAATGTGGGCCCCACAACGCGGGCCCCACAATGTGGGCCCTCGGTTGATTCGAATTTTAAACAAATGTTCAATGCGGGCCCACCAAACGGGTCCAAATTCTCCCTCGCTTGGATTCTTATGAATAATCTCTCTCAACCTCTCACGGAAAAATGCGAAACATGGCGGAAATGATCGGATGGGGTTTCTCCCAAGCATAGCGAACTTGGGTCCGGTCAAAATGGGGTGTCTACAGATGCCCCTCTTTGGCAGAGCGTGTGTAACACGCGAATGGAAAAGCTGAACAGACGACACATTTTGACTGACCCGAAAGCAAAGCAAATTTCTGGGTTTTCAGTTTTAAAACGATATTCACAAAGATAAAACTCTACCAACAATAGGGAGATAGCCTCTCACCGACTCTTAACTCGGCAACTAAGACATCTCAAAGAGATAGTCTCTCCCTAATACTCATGACTCAACTATCTAAACTAGATAACAAAAACGAACGAACAATTATAAAAACACAAACACACATACATTGTTTTTATTAGGCTAAACCAAAGTAGACATAACCTCTGCTCAAAGAGCAGAAACCAAACAGACAAACCAATTACTTCAGTCGCTCAAAGAGTTTTCATTTTTCATTTTTTTTTTTAAATTTTTTAGAAACCTGCAAAATAGGCCAAAGACCAATGTATTGAAACTTGTCCAAAACAAGTTCAAAACCAAACACTCAAAGAGTTTTTTTTTTTTTTTATCAGGCTAAGTCAAAGTACACATAACAATTGCTCAAAGAGCACAAACCAAACAAACAAACCAATCACTTCAATTACTCAAAGAGCTTTCATTTTTTTTTCTTAGAAACCACGTTGCAATTTGTCTAAGACAAGCACAAACTCAAACACTTAAAGAGTTTTTCCTTTTTAGAAACCTGCAAAAATAGGCCAAAGACCAATGTATTGAAACTCGTCCAAAACAAGTTCAAAACCAAACACTCAAAGAGTTTTTCCTTTTTAGAAACCTGCAAAAATAGGCCAAAGACCAATGTATTGAAACTCGTCCAAAACAAGTTCAAAACCAAATACTCAAAGAGTTTTTCCTTTTTAGAAACCTGCAAAAATAGGCCAAAGACCAATGTATTGAAACTCGTCCAAAACAAGTTCAAAACCAAACACTCAAAGAGTTTTTTTCTTTTTAGAAACCTGCAAAAACAGGCCAAAGACCAATGTATTGAAACTCGTCCAAAACAAGTTCAAAACCAAACACTCAAAGAGTTTTTTTTTTTTTTTTTTTTTAAATCATGCCGATCAGTCAAAGACTCGACCAATTATTAGGGTAATCGAATATTCAAGCTAAACTCAAACTTCTAATACCCGAGGCGAGACTAAGTCTCAAGCCCAGCGATAGTTATACAGATCATTGCTGAAAATAAATCTGTGTAACTACCGAGTAACTCTGACTCCTCTCTTTCAAGGTAGCGAATCACTCCGGATCACGCGGTTCTGCTAAACAGTTCCACGTAAATCCAAATTCGTAGGTCCTGCTAAACAGTCCCCTACAAACCTCTTCGCAGATACACATGACTCCTAACACGTTAGGAAGCTGCACATTGCGGAACGATGATTAGGTAAGTCACCACTTGACATTACATTACTAATCATCTGGGTACTAAGTACCAGAGGCGAGACTAAGTCTCAAGCCTAGCGATAGTTATACAGATCATTACTGAAAATAAATCTGTTTAACTATCCGAGTAACTCTGACTCCTCTCTTTCAAGGTAGCGAATCACTCCAGGTCACGCGGTTCTGCTAAACAGTTCCACATAAACCCAAATTCGTAGGTCCTGCTAAACAGTCCCCTACAAACCTCTTCGCAGATACACATGACTCCTAACTCGTTAAGAAGCTGCACATTGCGGAATGATGATTAGGTAAGTCACTACTTGACATTACATTACTAATCATCAGGGTACTAAATACCCGGGAGAAGGACCAATCCGTGTAACACAGGATCGAAAATTTTTTCCCTATTAAAACATTTCAAAAAGACCAAACCGTGTAACACAGGTTCGGTAATTTCCATCTCTATTAAAATCTTTCAAAAAGACCAAACCGTGTAACACAGGTTCGGTAATTTTTATCTCTGTTAAAATCTTTCAAAAAGACCAAACCGTGTAACACAGGTTCGGTAATTTCTATCTCTGTTAAAAACTTTCAAAACGACCAAACTGTGTAACACAGGTTCGGTAATTTCAAACTCTGTTAAAATCTTTCAAAAAGACCAAACCGCGTAACGCAAGTTCGGTAATTTCAAACTCTGTTAAAATCTTTCCAAAGGAATGAAGAATTTACCATCTTTGATCAATTTCACTAATGGGCCAGTCATCTCTTACCAAGAATAACTAGGAGCGCATGATCTTTGCTGAAAGCAAAACTCAAATAGATTGATGAGATTTTCAGGTGCTGACTCTCTTTAACAGGTGAGAAGCATTTTGATGAGGTTTGAAGGATGCAGGAGTAGATTTTATACTCCGCTGGGAATTAAAGTTTCTGAAACTGACTCCAAAAGAAACAATTGGATCAAGGAATTCAACTCAAAGAGCATGTTCAAGCTTTTCTGCTTTCTATTTGCTAAGAATAGATATCCCAGTTATCATTGTGTAATATCTTTTATGACGTAAGTCATAAAAGATGCCCCTAGTATGATGTGCTTCCATGACAAAGTCTTAAGAAGGCAAAAGCAAGGTAAGTAGAAAAAATTTGAGTTTGCATGGGTTCTTTCTTTGGTATAGTGGTAAAACCATCTCCACAAAGGCTGAATGTAAGAATTCTTCATTTTGCTCAGTGCTTGAGGCTTTGATGTTTCAGGCAGGTCTGAATAACAAATCTCTTGCCCTTCTTTGATTCTTAAACCAGGATCTACTTTGAATTTTCTTTTCACTTTGGAAGGTATACACCCATTCTCTCCAGTGCCAAACACTTTTGATTCTAAAAGAAAAATAATGATAAACCAGAAACAGACTTCTGATGACTCTTTCAAAGAAGACTTACAATATTCAAGGGACTTGACTAAATTTTGATTCACCCTTAGATAAAATGTGTTATTTTGTTATGGTAAGGTTAGCCACTCTTAGAGCACTCTCAAAAACTATGTCAAGATGGCCTAATTTCCTCCATCGGGATCTCCGTCATGGTTATTACCCCTTTCGGATTGCTCGGTCTTAATGCCCCTAGTTTAAAAAGGTGTCAAAATAAGTCTCGCTGACACTACTCGGATTCCAGGATTCTGCCCTGTGCAGAGGTGGCTTCTCCGTCTCCCTGATTTCTCTCTTCAAAAGAAGTCATAACTTTTGCTTTCCAAGCTTTCAGTCTGAAAGACCACTTATCTCAACTTTTGCTTGTACTCAAACTTGGGAATTCTACGTAACTGAGGAACTCCTTCTGCTTCTATTCAACTCAACTATTCATGGGAAGTCTTTGCCCTTGACTGGATTACCTCTTCAAGTTTTCAATCCAGCAGACCACTACCCTGACTTTTTGCATAAGCTAACTCTTTTGGCTGTTAACTTAGCAAATGTATATCTCTAGGCCGCCCTTTCGGGTTTTCAACCTAGTGGGTCTTCAGACTCTCATTCTTTTCTTTCTGTTTTTCTTTTCATTCGCCTCGAACCTTTGCTTGTTTCACCAGAAGGACTTTCTAGGTGGGCTTGGGTTCGAAAGGGTTGAATACCTAAGGTTCTAAAGATTTGAACCGAATCTGGTCTAGCCAGACTACCTACGTACCCCAAAGATGGAGGATCAGATCCGCGTAGTTCGCTTTGGGATTTTTCAAAGAATGGTTTAGCATTTAGCTTCAAAATTTTCAAAGGGGATTTTATCCCAAGGTTTGACCGAACTTGAATTAATCAAGTTGCCTACGTACCCCTGAAGAGGTGGGGATCAGGTCCGACGTAGTTCGGGTGCATAAATGCCCCGGGTTTATAATGTGTTTGAAAAGAAGTTGTTTTAATTTTGCTTTTGGCCCAAAGGGTTTACAAATGGATTTTAAAACATTAGGATTTTGGTTATAAAAGCTCAAACGATCAAGGATGGCCTCCTGATGTATTTGATGTACAAGCCCTTTTGTTTAAGGTTCAAAGCCTTTGAAATTTTTTTTTTTTTTTTGAGGAGTCTGGTGGTTTTCTGGCAAAACTTCAACCACTGTGCTCCACTCCCGTCTCAAAGATCTTGAATTTATGCTCAAGATTCCACAACTCTGTCTGAAAATCTTCTCTCAATATCTCATCAGCTCCACAGGATGCCTGACGCTTATCTCTTTAAAATTTTATTCCTCAACTGGATGTCTAAAGCAGATGAAGTCTTGCTTTGATCAACGACAGGGCATTCCCCTGGTTTATCCTTATATGATCAAGCAAAACTACCTCAAACCCCTCTAAACAGGTTTATCAATTCTTTGCGCTCCTTAGGAGATAAAGTTTTTCCAATCCATCCATCCCGAGTTTCGGATTTCGATACCACTATCAATGGCTTTGATTTCTTCTTTAAGTGGCTATGCTCGACGCTCTTCCTCTCGTTCGACCATCTTTCAGATCTCGAGGTGAATTTCGTCTGCATTCTCATCCGAGAAGGGGGTCTTTAGTTGTTTAAACATTAGATCTAAGAGTGAATCATAGAGTATCAAAGATACGAAATCAACAATTTTATTGAATTGAAGACTGTAAGTACATTGATGATTTTTGACACACCTCAATGGGCTCTTCAACAGTTCTGATAGAAAACAGAATACTGACTCAGTATAAGAAAGACTGACAGACATGACTTCATTTTTTTTTCTTTTAACATCTACGTAACTGAACTTTTTCAACTTAGAGAGAAGAAAGTTGATGTACGCTCAATAAAAGACAAATCTAAAGATACAAGACACTTCTTCAAAGGTAGTGAACTGACACTGAAAGCTTATAGGTGATACACCTTTCCTCATGATAATGATAACTATAAAGTTCAATCCCGGAGTAGAAATCCCAGAAAAAGCAACTCCACAAGGTCTAGGTTAAATGGGGCAACAAAAGGCTTATGTTGACAATGTGGGTAAAACAATAGACTGCCTGGATCAAGTATGATTGGAAATGGTCAGTCTTTAGAAAGAATGGTCTTTCGCTAAACACAGACTCTTGACTTGGAAGCACACACACTAGATCAATAGTCATGGGATAAAGATTCTGAACAAATAGAGAAAAGAGTAATCTTGAAATACACCAAAGGGTATTTTATTCTGAAAATCAAAGAAATATTGTCTATGAAGGTCAAAGCGAAATAGACAGTGATATTATGACCTACATCAACAGGGTTTCAATGAATTCTCAATCCACACCTTGAAGTCTCATTTGAGTATAACTGCTCTTCTTTTTGGGAATGAAAGAGTCAGGAACGATAAACATCCATAATCAAAATAAATTTCGATCTCAGCAATGATCATGCACTCAAAGAATACAGGTAAGATCAAACTTTTCCATTAATGATTTCGATATGATCCAAGGGTAAAAGATATATGATAGGTAAACATGGATCAAAAAATCAATGGCTCAGATAATAGACCATGGCCATAAGAATGACAAAAGTAGGGTCAAAGACCAGATCTAAAATCTGAATGATGGATATCAACAACTGTACGATCAATATGAGATGAAATGATAGACCATGGTCATAAGGACAGCAAACGAGCTATCGGCCAGATCTCAAGACAAACAGGTTGACAAATAAGGATCTAATCCTACTAAATGATGTATACATGAGAATCAAGACAAGGCAGACTGACTCCAAAGGATAGCAATCATGCTTAACATACTTTTGGATAAAATCCAGCAGCATAACGGTTATACGAGGAGGTCAAGGTCCAGACTAAGTAAACTGACTCTAAAGAGTAGCCGTCATGCTCAAAATGTTCTGGATAAAATCCGGCAGCATAACGACTATACAAGGGATCACCCTAGCTCAATCGAAAGGTATGAATAACGGTTACTAGAGAAGGGTGATCAACAGATGGACTAACCAAAGGTGAGAATATACAACAATGGGTCAAACCCTATAATCAACAGATCAAGGGCTAAACTCGGCCAAGGTAATGACGGTCAAAATCCACTGACTAGATCTAGATCTAAATTCGGAATGGATATAACCGACTGAAAGGAATAAGGAATCTCTGACTAAGAGGAGAACCATAATATACATAATCAGTATATATAAGTAAATACACATACACACAAATCCTAACCAGGGGCACCAGCCCTAATTCTAATCTAACGGAGTCAAGGAAGTCTCGACTCAAGACAGACTGGTGAGTGTACTAGGACAGTGTTGTAGCAATGTAAAAATGAGCTACCCTAGTCTACAAATGGGGCAAAGCTCCTCTAGGCTCCACATGTGTAAGCAACAGATGTTCGACCCTATATGAATGCAATATACACACGGGTACTCCCTAGTTGGGCTTCACTAGGTCAGTAAGTATATATATAATATATATAAAACAAAGTAGGGCTCCGGACTCAATCTAATGGGTACTATGCGTATGAAACATACTTAATATGCTGCAGCGCTGGCGCATAGCTTGGAAATAGATTCAACAGTACCATCAGGATGTAATAACATCCCAGTCAGGCACGCATTGAATCTATCCCATGGAGACAATAATGAAAAACAATGAAAAATAATAAAAAAAATAAAAAAATATGACAATGCATGATGTGCAGTGTGTGAATCCTTTGTTTTAATTACGCACCTACCTGGTGCCCCTGGATTCTAACGATAGAGTTCCCATTTAAAATGTTTTTAGCTCAAATTTCTCCAAAGTTAATAAAAATGGCATTTTTAAAGAGTTAGGCAATGTTTCAAGAACTCCCCAGCAGAGTCGCCAGCCTGTGGACCCCGATCCGGAGAGGACGAGTGCGGCGAGGGACGCGAGGTCCCCACAGCAATCCTCTAAGATCTCCACAATGTGAAGGAGAGCTCTGCCAAGGAACTCTCGAAACGGATGCCACCCTCACAGCATAGCACGAGTGGCGATACAAAACGAATGAGATACATCCTGATCAGGAGCCAGGGCTCGAAACCGAGATGTACCTAAAAAGAACTCAGAGTCGCCATCCATGGATAGGCCACGGAACCCTAAAATCAAATCCTCTGTGCAATGGATAACCAGAAATATATATGGGTTCGTGCCTGGTTACGAATGGGGAAGGTCTGAGAGCACCCCCAATTCGCCCGAGTGCAAGCACTTGGTCTCTTATGCCATTTTCATTAATTCCAAAGAAGTTTGAGTAAAAATCATGTGAAATGGGAACAATCCTCAGGAATCGTCTACCTAAGCATGCATTTCCTGAGAATGGAGAAATAAACACGTAAAATGAAATGAAAAATGTGTCACCTAAGCAAAGCTAGGTTATGAGCGACATGCCTAATGGGTGTCTAAGTTTCTGGTGGACACGCACATGCAAGCTACAACCAAAGGTATAGTATCAGTACAAGAAAGTAAGAAAACATATCAAAACATGAGACACAAATCTATGCTATGTATGACGGGACAAGACAAGTCCTAACTCTAATGCAGGACTGGACTCGGACCAGAATGGCCATCCATCTTAGCTGCGCTACGTATCCCGGCCTCGGGAAGAATCGGAGCCCACGTAGTTCGATGCCCTATTCAAAATTATGATGCCTAAGACACCTAGACCTCTATCCTAGACTCGATCTAAAAGACCGGACTAGTTATTAAAGCTTCTTGAACTATTATTTAAATTCCAATGAATGGTGGATTTTAGGACATCCTATATGCCCTAACTAAATGCAGATTGATTAGCCTTAAGCTAATGCAGGTGGTTCCTACAATCCTATGTGTAACTAGGCCGTGCAACCTAATGAAAACCACGGGATGACTATATGCCTAGTCTAGCCATCGGTTCGACTAAATGTCTAACCGATCGACTCGAGGCCTCCTAACTCTAGGGACACTCACACGACAGGACATACCATATCAATACAAATCAAGACAAACTCCTAACTCTAGAACACTACCTAAACAGCTAGGACATACTCCTAACTCTAGAGGAAGATCTTTTTGAAAATGGTTTGAATATTTTTGTAACTTTGAAAGATTTAAAATTTTTATTTTTAAAGGTTTGGCTGGACTTGGGATGTGGATCCCAAGCTGCACTACGTACCTCGTGGAAGAGGATCAAGCCAACGTAGTTCGAAACGAACTCTCTACCTATCAAACACTTACGGCAAATCAACTATGCTCTAATAATACTATTATAAGAGCAAATGAGTCAAAGACTCTCTAATGACAGTAACTGGAGAATAAATGAGTCAAAGACTCTCTAATAAAAGCGACTAAAGGATAAACGAGTCAAAGACTCTCTAATAAGAGCAACTGATAACACTGAAATGAGATAACGAAGTCAAAGACTCTCTAATAATACTGCAAATAAAACAGATGAGTCAAAGACTCTCTAAAAACGGAAACACGAGTCAAAGACTCCAATGACACCAACTAAAAGATAAATGAGTCAAAGACTCTCTAAAGGAAAAGAAACACGAGTCAAAGACTCCACTAACATTAACTAAAGGATTAATGAGTAAAGACTCTCTAAAAGAGATGAAAAACACGAGTCAAAGACTCCACTAACACCAACTAAAGGATATATGAGTCAAAGACTCTCTAAAGGAAAAGAAATACGAGTCAAAGACTCCACTAACACCAACTAAAGGATAAATGAGTCAAAGACTCTCTAAAAGAGATGAAAATACGAGTCAAAGACTCCACTAACACCAACTAAAGGATATATGAGTCAAAGACTCTCTAAAGGAAAAGAAATACGAGTCAAAGACTCCACTAACACCAACTAAAGGATAAATGAGTCAAAGACTCTCTAAAAGAGATGAAAATACGAGTTAAAGACTCCACTAACACCAACTAAAGGATATATGAGTCAAAGACTCTCTAAAGGAAAAGAAACACGAGTCAAAGACTCTACTAACACCAACTAAAGGCTAAATGAGTCAAAGACTCTCTAAAGGAAAAGAAACATGAGTCAAAGACTCTACTAACACCAACTAAAGGATAAATGAGTCAAAGACTCTCTAAAAGAGATGAAAACACGAGTCAAAGACTCTACTAACACCAACTAAAGGATATATGAGTCAAAGACTCTCTAAAGGAAAAGAAACACGAGTCAAAGACTCCACTAACACCAACTAAAGGATAAATGAGTCAAAGACTCTCTAAAGGAAATGAAAACACGAGTCAAATCAGATAATATAAGATTGAAAATCTGTGATCAAGATGAAATGAGATAGCATAAGATTGCTTTCAACGGATGGATCATGAATGACTAATCCTATGAGATCTTTGGAAATGAATGGGATTTACATCCTAACCCCAAAGGAAAAGTTTTTTAATCTTCGCACATTTTATCAGTGTTACCTGAAGGCATCAACCCTAACCATAATCTAGCGGAGTGGAGAGAGGATCTCGACTCATGACTTTGTTTGTGTACCTAGGACCGATCGTAGCCATTGGAAGATGGACTACGGCCTAATCTAGACACAAATGGGTAGGATATCCTAAACTAGGCTCACACACGTGATGCACATGTGTTCGTATACTACATGCATGTGTGGGTTAATCTAGGGGTAAGGCCAAGAGTTCCCTTAGCGCGAATCCATGTTCGATATACTGTACCAGTGTCCGGCGTATCAGTACGTGAACAAGAGATCCGTTTACGTACCATAAAGGTACTAGGCTAAGGGTGGAATGCTTCTCTAGCACAGAGGCACCAGGTGATGAAATCCCAGTCAACCATGCTAGATAACACTCCGGGTTCCTAAAATAGGACGTGTGTGCATGTGAGATGCAGGGGTTTAGATGCAAGTGATGTAAGTGTGTGCAATAAGTTCGCGCAATCTATGATGCCTTCAGGTTTTGTTAGATTAAGTTTGAGTAAATGTGATGAGAAAATAAAACATACAAACTAATCACAGCATCAGGATTTTACAAAGGAAATCAGTGATTCCTAAGGTTTCTATTTTGATAATTTAATGATTGAATATGTGATGGAATATTATGATCTGGAAATTTTTAAAACAATTTGATTTTAATTCAATTTACTCAAGGATTTTAAAAGGTTTCAATTCAGATTGCAGATTTACACATCAACATATAACAAATCTTTTCAGAACAAGATGAAATTTTTACAGTAACTTCTCCTTAATTATATAAGATTATAATAAAAATTTCATGGATTTTAAATGTGGTTTGCTATTAGTTTTTCAATGTTGAAAGTTTCTGTCCAGATTGTGAATTAACACAGTAACGTATAGCAAATCAATTCAAAACAATATGAAATTTCTATAGTATGTGTATTACAATAAGAAAGGATTACTGTAAAATTTTCATAAATTTTAAAAATGATTTACTATTAATTTACGATTTTACAAATATCCATCCAGATTATGAATTAACAAAGAAACACATAGTAAATCAAATCCAAATCAGTTTAAACTTTATGAAAACATGTAATTCCAGTAGTAATTATCAAAAAAATATTTTCAGAAGTTTTCATTGCAATTTACTATTTTTATCAGATTTAATACAGCATGCATGATTTTACGTAAAAAATCATAAACAAATATCCAACAGCAACCAAAAATCTTGAAAAATTCACGGGAGATTAGATTAGATTTAATTTGCATCTCATCCAAATTTCACTTTTGAAAACATTATAGAGTTTTTGAAAATTGGTTTTTTCCAAAAATACCCCTAGAGTAAAATGAATTTTTAAACCCTTTAAATCAAATCAAGAATTCATAAAGAAATTCGTACTAATTCAAAATCTTACAATTATGTTATGTTTAAATTTTCATTGATTTTGGATCTATGTTGACATCTTCTTAAATTCAATCTTTAGAATTTTACCCCTTTGAGGGTAAAGTTCAAAAGGTCAAATTACGGTCAAAACGAAGTCAAAATTCTTCGAAATTCCAGATTTCTACACTTCTTAATGTTCAAAACACTCAGAGATTGAAAAAAACATATTTTGAATAACAATAAGAAAAAATAAAAATAAATCACAAATTCAATCCTAGCATGCTTCTAGTTTAAGATATATGAAAGAGGGTTTTGGAATACCAACCTTGCTAGCTCTCCTTGTCTCTAGGGTAAGTAATCCTCGGATATACGCTTTGTCTTACCCTTTCAATTAGCAAAGAAAACCCCCAAAAAAAATGTTGCCGCCGATCCGTTCCGCCGTCTTCACTTTCTCTTAGAGGGAAGGATTGGGAGGTGATTGGGAGAGATAATGGAAGAAGAATATAGGGAAAGGGATTGGAGGGAGTGATTGGAAGAGATAATGGAAAAGAAAAAGATAATGGAAGATAAATCTCTCCTTTTTCTCCTCTTTTTTATGGATGGGAAGGAAGATATATATAGGGAGAGAAAGAGAGAGAGAGAGATGTGTTGGTGGAGAGCTCATCATGTTGTCCCTCTTAGTGGAGAATCCATCATCATTCTTCTTAGTGGAGGGCCCATCATGTTTCTTAGTGGAGAATCCATCATCATTCTTCTTAGTGGAGGGCCCATCATGTTTCTTAGTGGAGAATCCATCATCATTCTTCTTAGTGGAGGGCCCATCATGTTTCTTAGTGGAGAATCCATCATCATTCTTCTTAGTGGAGGGCCCATCATGTTTCTTAGTGGAGAATCCATCATTATTGTTCTTAGTGGAGGGCCCATCATGTTTCTTTAGTGGAGAATCCATCATTATTGTTCTTCATAAGAGGCCTCACAAGAGGCCCTACTGAGGCCCCACAATGTGGGCCCCACAACGCGGGCCCCACAATGTGGGCCCTCGGTTGATTCGAATTTTAAACAAATGTTCAATGCGGGCCCACCAAACGGGTCCAAATTCTCCCTCGCTTGGATTCTTATGAATAATCTCTCTCAACCTCTCACGGAAAAATGCGAAACATGGCGGAAATGATCGGATGGGGTTTCTCCCAAGCATAGCGAACTTGGGTCCGGTCAAAATGGGGTGTCTACACCTTCGAACTGTTTTTGTACGAAGATACCTTTCGCACTGTTTTTGTACGAGGAGTTCACGTAGTTCTTTTGACCTTCTCGCCCCTTTTTGGGTACGAGGGAAATGGTATCAAGGGTATAAGAAACTATGGCCTTTAAATCATCTCCATCATAGGGTTGTGGGTTTTCAATGAAAGCCATGAATTGGATTCAAGAATCAAGAAACAAAAACATAAGAGGTTTTATCTAAATTTTCAAGAACTCTAGTTATAGTGTAGATTACAAAACATAATCCGAAATCTTGCCTTTGCCTTTGAATGGATTGGTTTGATTGATGTGATTGATTACTTGAATGGAGAGAATTGAATGAAGCTTGATGGATCTTGGAGTTGAAAGCCCTTCCTTCTTCTCCCTTTCCTTGAATTCTCATTTTCTTATTCTCCTTAGGTTTTAGGGTTTTGATTTATGAAGAACATTAGGTTATGATAGTGTATATATATGGTCATGAATCTTTTTAGGGTTTGTTTGGGTGTTAACTTACCAAAAAAAAGGATGGAAATCGGCACTTCATAGAGAGTTTGGAAACTCTCGGATTCTCAATCCGCGACGTTCTCGGAGTTCCGAGGCATTTTCTCGGAGTTCCGAGAATTCTCGGAGTTCCGAGAAATGCTCTCGGAGTTCCGAGAACCGGATTCCAAAACTACTGTCCGATTTCTCGGAATTCCGAGGTTAATTTCTCAGAGTTCCGAGATCTCTCCAGTAGTTCTCGGAGTTCCGAGAATTATTCTCGGAATTCCGAGTTTTATATATATATATATTTTTTTTGAGGGTTGTTACAAAACTACATTAGCTTCAACTAAGAAAGAGAGTTTTTTATTCTTTTTCTGAAGATCCTCAGTATATTGAAGAAGATTCAACAATTCTGTCAACATCATTGACAATTTGTTCATATGGTAATTCATGACAAAGTCATTGAATGATGGTGGTAGGGATGCTAACACCATGTCGACTTGCGACTCAACATCTAACATTGCTCCTAAAACTTCGAGTTCATTTAGATAGCCCATCATCTTTAACATGTGATCTCTAACTAGGGTTCCTTCCACCATTTTTGTGGAAACTAGGCCTTTAATCGCTATTTGTTGTCCAAACATCTCCCTAAGATTGTACATAATATCCATGGATGAAGCCATTCTTACATGCTGTTGTTGCAACACGTTCGACATCGACCCAATGATATAGCACCTAGTCATTTGGTCATCTTCATGCCATTTTATGGCTCTGTCCCTGACATCCTGGGGAGCATCGGGACCAGGCAACTCAGGTGCCTCATTAGTCAAGACCCAATGACTTTCGCTGCTGTGAGCACTAGGGTTAAGTTCCTCTTCCAATCCACGTAATTTGGACCAGTAAGTTTGTTGTCCTCAAGAATCCTAGCTAATGGATTGAAGGATGCCATATCTATTGCAAAAGAAAGAGGCACAATATTAGCAAGACTAACCAATTTAGATTTATAATGACATGTAACCATTAGATCTGGGTTTTTGATCTGTAATGGTACTGCCCATTGTTTGTCACATTTATGTGCCCCTCAAACACATGAATCAAGAGAAATAACATGATTTCTCCAATGGGCATCGGATGCTCATTAATAACAACTTTGTTAAGTACGAGTGGATTCATCTAATCCATCATATTATCCAATTTGATTTTGGCCTCCTCGCAGTATATTTATCATTTGAGCATCAACACTCTTTGCTTGGTTAAGTTAACACCCATTGTCTCAGAACTATTTTACAAAGCATACTAGTTTCTGCTTTGGCATATGACTAATGTATTTTGCAAATATCCCTTATCCTTATAGGAATCTATTAGTTACTCTAGATAGAAAATCAAGATCGGCTTCTGCTTTGGCATATGATCGTCTTATTCACTAAACTAGCCAACCAATAGATGGCTATGGAAGGCCATGGAGATTAATCCTTTCGATTTAAATCCCCATTTACAACTTAATATTTTATAAAGAGGGTTTCTTTTAAGTGGGAAAAACTTATTCCTATGCATGCATCTAAAACAAACCATCCAATGGAAATACATACATAAGGAAAGGAAAATGCAATCATCCATCACACATCCAAACCATAGAAAAGTAAACCAACCACATCCATAAGCTTAATTTTGGCATCTTAGATTTACAGGGATTATCCCACTAACCTTTTTATAATTATCTAACCACTTTAGAGTTAGTTAATCCCTATAATTCTATGTTACCAAAATTAAGGGTGAAATTTGGGCAACTATTAGCTATTCGCAATAGGAAAAATACGCCAACCTCAAGGCGATTTTTCAAAGGTATTGGTACTGATATACTTCATCATATGAAGTATCTTAGATCAGTAGGAATCATGAAGAAAGCGTCCGCCCTCCATTGAATCGATAGAATCGAGGTCCGCCATCATCTATAGCTTTCTTGAAGCATCGCCATGTTCAAGTTCTTTGATTCTTCGTTGACACCTCAAGAGTAATTTTCTTTCTTCATTACTTCTGATGTAAAAAGAAAATAAACTACCCTAGTGTCCTACACTAGCATAAATAATATGTACATCAAAAGAAATTCTCCATGGGAAACCAGTTGTCCGCACAACTGCCCAGAGGGAGTACATAAACCAATAAATTATTAATTATTATACTGCGGACTTTTAATTGCTACATTCCAGCAATATCAAACCATAAAAATAAATAACAAACATCTACAAATATTATCCATATGCATCTCATGCATGGATAGAGGTCGAGTAACCCTTTTTGCCCAATCTTAAAATCAAATAATTTTTAATTTAGCCATAAAAACTACTGACCTGTAAAGAAACTTAATATAATCATTTCTTTTGATATCAGAAGTCATCACAAAAAATTTCGTGTAAAAACAAAATCGTTTGAGCGAGAAAAGCTCAAAATAGTGGTTTTCGGGAACCCTTTTAGAATAGCATAATTTTTGAATATTTTAAGTGGGAGAAAAATATTCGAACTACCATATTAGCTACTAATTATGCTTACAATAGACTCAAATAATGTTTGAAAAATTTAATCTTGGGCTATAAATTTTTCTTACAACTTTGGGCCATTCCAAAATAAAACATGCAATTGTCGAAATAAAAATCAGCAAAAGGCTGCACTTTTGCCCTAACTTGTAAAAATCATATCTCCCAATCTGCTAATCGAATTTTGATGATTCTTGATGGATTGGACTCGTATTCGAGTCTACTTTTTAACCATCAAGGTGGATCAGATCAAAAATTAAGATGAGTAAATCGAAATTATAGATCTTTACACAACAGTCCATATGTTGATTAATTAACACTACGGACTAACAACCTCAAATAGCTGGGATAGAACGTCCGAAGTCACAGCCGATATACCACATAATCTATCATTGGTTAATTTAATCCCCTAATCTGAGCCCTAGTTGCTCTGATGCCACTTGAAGGAAGGTTATCCCCTTCTGGCAAGATCACTATGCACAACAGAACAAAAATCGCATAGAATTTTAAAATTTTCTTTTGATCATGCTTTTGCCCAAGATCCTAGAGTCTAGATTAGTTAATTAATTTAATCAAACATAAATAAATACCTCTCTGAAGAAGAAATCAAGGAATCACAATACTTGATCTATTCCTTGAACGGTTACGATCGTTCCAAACGCCGTGGACCCCGCATGTTGAACCGATGGATTCTTTTTCTTTGCTTAGACTACTGTGGATATGAATAACTCTTATTCACCTATTTAAGGTCTGATCTAATCAATACCTTTGTTGTAGAGAATAGAGAAATTGATTTGAAGCCTTTCTCTTTGAAACTAGTTCAATTGGAAGAGAAATAAAGAGAGAGAGAGAGAGAGAGAGAGAGAGAGAGAGAGAGTTGAAAAACTATTTTTCCAAAGGGGGAATAAGGGAGAACGAATTTTTGAGTATTCCATACTTGAAATTTTGTTCTCCCCTCTCTCTTTTATATAAAGTAGAGTTTTGGTTTGATAAATCATTGTTTCTCTCTCCCGATTCCAATCCAATTCAGAAACCGACTTGAATTGAGACTCCTCGAGTGAATGGGACTCTCCCAAACCGCTAAGGCTATGTGGGGACACTAAAGATACATGGGAGAACATGTATGGAGGCCTCCCTCCAACCCTTGTAGCCTTATCTCATAAGAGTTGGTATTGGAAACAAATTGTTTGCTTTGTAAATCCTACACTTTAGCAATTCTTATCCAACAAGGAGTTTGACTGCAACTCAAAGTCCTTGAGCAATTGAGACTCTTTTCCCCAACTCTCCAACTGATTTAGGAGTGTTGTGGGCCTCAAAAACCTTATCCAAATGTGTAATCCTATCCCAATTCCCAATTCCCAATTCCTTTTCAATTTCGCAACTTTTGCAAAACCGGTTTGGGAATAACTCTCCTCATTTGGATTACACATTATTATGATAATTATTCATCAAATTAATAATACATAATAATGTATATTAATTAAATAATTAATTGATAAATTAATTAATAATTTAATCGATTAATAACTCACATTTAATGAGAGCTATTTCGGCTCCAATTTGTCTTCGAAAAATTCTCTTACTGTCTTTTGTTACTTTTCTAACAAAGACATGTATATATATATATATATATATATATCAACATATATATATATATATATATATATAATTAATATCCACATTAATCTAACGGATCATATCTGTCCATGCAATTACATAAAATGCGGAACCTTGATCCACTTGGATGTTACCGGGTCATTAGAGTTGTGAGTGGGATCGTCGCAGGGATCTGACGGTCAATCCTGCAGAACCCTATGGTGGGCCCCACTGCGATCTCGCTCTGTAGTTAAACGACACTCTCATTATGTCAGTGGCCTCCATCGAGACGTAACCCTGAAGATGACCGTCTGATCATCTTACCCCTAATCACATCATGTATGTGCAAGTCCTTTCTTCGTAACCACATCTACTGAGTTGAGTTATACGGGAGGTGGACACCATTTACCCCCTTGGTCCACTCTTGGTATACCATTTTGGTCAAGCGGTGTTCGGCCTCCAAATGCATTTGTAAAATCCTTTGAAAAAATTCAATATTTCATAAAAAATTTCGATAAACATTTTATCAAATTCACATGGCCAGGCTAGTTAATAGGCCTACCGCTCTGACAAAATTGTAGATGTCAATCTCTAAATTTTAGGACAAAGAATACCTTGTTGAGTATCACTATTGGTCTCGAGGGTTTACTCCGATTGTGACTCTAAAATAGAATGACTATAAGATAGACTAAGACCCCTAGAACGGACCGGCAGACCAATAAGATCTCTCAGGTTTAAGGGCTTGTGAAGGGTCCTGTCTGGAGGAACAACTTTATACTTTCTTGTCCATAAGCTATTCTTCATTTGATCCGGTTCGGTTACGTAATCCAATCGTCGCACCCACTCTTCTTGCTTAGGGTCCACTACCCAGATGACTGAGATAAGTCACCTCACGACACATGCATGTAGGCAAGACTGGTGCTAGATGTATACAGAAAGAGATGTCCAATCTCTTTCCCAACTAGAAACTATTAAGGCTTGCATAGAACCGAGATGCTATATCTCCTTGCTCCCTTGGATCTATAAATCCTTTGAGCATGGCATTTCTACTATGCTACGTAAGGACGAACATGTGTCAATAAACAAGCACATCACACACATTCATTAATATAATTACCCATTCATGTCATGATTGTCGTTCTACTGGATTTTCAGGGCATATACTCTAACAGAAAGCTCTACGTATTCTTTCCAAAATTCGAGAAGCTGTTCGTACCTTCAAGAGTTGGCGAATTACGCACATATGGAGAGAAGCTAACAATGTGGCTGATTTCCTTTCCAAACTTGATTGCTACTGTGCGGGAGAAGATATCAATTTAGAATGTGTTCCTCAAGAACTAAGTGATATCATCCTGCTGGATGCTTTAGATTTACCCTCGTGTATAATGTTTTGTTTTCTCTTGTTATGCCTACTGTTGTGTCTGTGTTGCCTTGCTGGCCCCCCTTTTGTATTTTGCTAGCTTTATTGAATGATATATGGTCGGTGTCTGCCTAACCCCAGCTTACCCATAAAAATAAAAATAAAACTTTTACAATATTTTAGGAAAACATTTTTAACATGTTTAAACATGCTATAAATGTATTAAACACATTATTTTGCCTAACTTTCCAACTTTACCCCACTTTATTTTGTAATGACAATTTTAAATGCTTTTTTTTTTGTACTTTTATTTTTTTAGTCCGCTTTTTAACCAATACCATATTAAACTCAAATTTTTAAAGTTCCCTTTTTTTGCCGAATCATGTTTTGTTAAGTATAGTTAGCAAAAATCCGTTTTTTTTTAAAACACATTTTTTTGGTGTGCGGTTAAAACTTTCACAATGACTAAAACTCGGTTTTTTTAGGCAAACGTTTTAAACACGTTTAAAATGTGTTTTAAACACGTTTTTTGGGCCAAGTTTCCAATTTTATTCCCACCATATTTTGTAAATGACAAAATTCTGAACTCATTTTCTTGTGTTTCTGTTTTTTTTACGTTTTTTTTGAACCAGTACCTTATTAAACTCAAAATTTTGCCGTCCCGTTTTTTGGCGAATCATGTTTTGCTAACTATGTTGTTAACTATAGTTTCCATTACCATATCATTTAATTTCCTTACCAAAAGCTATCATTTGCCAATTTAAAAGATTTGGTCCCATTGACATAGCTAATCTTTAGGGTTGCCCCCAACTATTACCCATCTGCCCCAATATAAAAATGAGACAAGTGGATTACCGGCTCAACCAAAGACATGTGCGCATGAAATGAAAAAAGAGAGCCGCGTATCTCCATAAAATCAGAAAAAACATGTTAAAGTAGCCAAATCGGTCAGCTATTTTGACCTCCTTTATTTCTGGTATGGGGTCCTGTTTTAGGAGTGTTTTCCAAAATTTTGAAAGGAGGAGATTTTGCTCTATCCTCTGTTTTGTCAACCCCGTTTCCATCTCGGTGTCTTCCGCAGGTAACCCAAACCATCCTAACCTGAGCTTCTTCATCTAGGGGTGCAACTTCGAGCCGTGGTTTGAGGGCAACTCTAGCCCAATCTGAGATAGCATTCCCTCAATCCTAATCCAACCCAACCCGCCTGTAAATCTTTCAACCCTAACATATCCATCTAACCCATTTTTTTCAAACCAAGTTGGATTGAGTCGGATTGGGTTCAAGTTAGCCTAGAGCAAAAAAAAAGAAGAGAGAAACAAACATAACCTTGAGATTTTGTAAAATTGCGATAAAATTAGAGGTCGGGTTCGGGTCAGCAGGATTGGCCAAGGCCTCAACCGTAATCAACAAGACTCAACCATGACTTAAAATGTGCCATAATTGACACTTGAGGAATATCAAAAGGGATGTTTTGGTCATTCTAATTAATTGATTGCCTTGGCTTATAGATTTCAGAGTGGGGCTTAGGTCTTCCTACATTCTCTACTTATAAAATTTTGGAAAAAGTTAAAATGGTCTCCACTGTGTGTGTCTACAGTGTATTCAATCAAAACAATCTTGTATCTATGACTAATCTAAACTTCTAAATAAGTAAAATAATTCTTTTAAGGGATTTGTTGCGTCCGTCGCAGAAGGCATTTCGCAGATGGGTTGTTGCATGTGAGAGCAGCCACACCGGGTCACTTTTCAGCAGATTTTGTCTTCATTCATGATGTGGCTGCTCTCGCATGCAACAGCTCATCTACGAAATGCCTTCTACGATGGATGCTAGCAAATCCTAAAGACTCTTGGGTTGCGTTAAAATTCTGAGATTTGCAACGAGTAGCACCCAAATCAATCTAATTGAAAAGTGTTGTCGTACTGTCATTTCAAGTCTAAACGACTTTTGTCCTCAAGTGCCAATAAATAGGAGGAGGAGGAGGAGGAAGAATAAGAAAAAATAGATGAGTAAGAAGAAAAAAAGAGGAAGAAGAGGAAGAGAGAGAGAGAGAGGATGAAGAAGGAAAATGAAGAATTGGCGTGAGAAAAAATGGAACAGAAGAGGAAGAAGAAGAATCGACGTCGAAAAAACTGGAAGGCACCGAAAAAATGGAAAAAAGGAGGAAAAATAATCAACGCCCAAATAAAATGGAAGGCGATGGAAAAAATGAAAAAGAAGGGGTGAAGAAGGAAAAAGAAGAATTAACACTGAAAAAAAAAAACGCCAAAAAAATTGGAAGACACCTAGAATCGATCGAACTTGGGTCATCTATGTCACACTCAAGATCATCTCGGTCTAACTCAGGGTCATTGCGATTGACTCGTGGTTATCTCGGTCTACCTAGGGGTCATTGCTCATCTCAGACTGACCTCTAGTCAGACCGAGATGAGACCGAGTTGGTTTGAGATGAGCAATGATCCTGAGTCAGACCGAGATGACTCCGAATCAGATCGCGATGATCCCTAGTTAGTCCTAGATGAGTGATGATCATGAGTCAGACGGGATGACCCTGGGTCAGACTGAAATGACCCCGAGGTAGACCGAGATGACTCGAGTTGATTCTTTTGTCCCTTCTTCTTCCTCTTCTTTTCCATTTTCTCTTGCAGCTTCCATTTTTTCGGACATCGATTCATGTTTGTTTTCCTTCTTCCTCTTCTTTTTCTTTTTTCTGACGTCTTCCATTTTTCCCGGCGTCTTCCATTTTTCTAACCGTTGATTCTTCATTTTCCATCTTCCTCTTATTTTCTATTTTTCTAGCACCTTTCATTTTTTCAATGTCGAATTTTCTTTTTTACCTTCTTCTTCCCTTTCTTTTCCATTTTTCCGGTGTCTTCCATTTTTTCCGGCATTAATTCTTCTTTTTTCTTCTTTCATCATTTTTTCTTCCTCTTCATCTTCTTCTTCCTCCTCTTCTATTTCTTCCTCCTCTTCTTCTTTCTCTTCTCACGAGTTGTAGAGATGAAAAATTGGAAAAATGAGAGAAGGAGAAGAAGTGATGACATTCTATAATTTATTTGTACTTGAGGGAAAACTGTCTTTTGGACTTTAAAAAAAGGGTTCGACGCAACTTTTCAATGAGGTTGCTTTTTTATTCCTCTCATTGCAAATTTTAGATTTTTACAGAACCCAAGAGTCTTTAATCCTTCTTTTAAAAGAAAGGAATTAATTTGGACTACATAAAAGCACTCAACCGCAATCTGCCTCTACAATTATGTTAAAGCCTAACTTGTTAGGGCTTAGGGTTAGGAGAAGAGCTTAGAGAAAAAATGAGAGATAGAATCAACTTGAGATTTCATTCATTCGAAAGGAAGAAAATGGTGGGAAAATTTCCTTATTTCCTATGCCCATTGACTTTCATATTTGGTAAGTCTACTATTTGCAGTGGGAAAGGAAACGAAAAATGTGTATTTCATAGTATGACTAGCAGAGGGGTTGCTAGAGAAAGGTGTGAGAACAAGTTCTCTTTGCTTGAGAGAGAGAGAGAGAGAGAGAGAGAGAGAGAGAGAGAGAGAGAGAATGGCTTCTTCTTGGGATTTTGCTCTGGTTACTCTCTTGTATGATCTCTGTTGAGAGAGCACAGAAAGGGTTGTAGGCTTGTGGGTTTGGTTTAATCCATTGTAATCCTTGTATATTATTTTCTCATAGTGAAGATTTTGTTCTCGCCCATGGCTGTAGGCATCTTAGCCGAACCACATAAAATCTCGGTGTTCATCTTGTAGCTTGTGTTTATTTTTATTTTTTCGTTCTTTTGTGCACGATCGGATCAGATTTGCCTAGCATATTTTCTCAACAAAAAATAATTTTGATTAGAGAAACAACAGGACACACTCCAACATACTTGACATGATTGGTGCAACCTATATGGCCATGTTTCACATCATTGCTCAAGTATTGCACGACAGTGGTGTGGAGGCAACAGGACATAACAGGGCGGTGGAATGATTAGCAATGATGTGCAATATGGCCTGTGTGGCTGTGGGGCAGCCCAATAGACGTTGGGGAGGAGCATGGCTTGCACTGTGCTGGTTAGCATGTTGATAATGCAAAATCCGGATCCGTGATCGTGCGGTCGATAGAGAATCTCCCCTTGATACCTACAATCACAGATGAAGGGAGTCAGGGGGTCCGGGCTTGGTCCCGAACAACCACTTCGACACCCAAGTCAGATCTCAACCTCAACCAAATAAATGAACCAGCAAGATAATGGGATGGGTAACTAGATCACCGTATTCAACTACGGGTTCTTCATAGGGTGCGAGTGCTCCAAGGAGGGAGTAGGGTCTGGGGGGAAGGAGAGTAATGGCGTCTGGCACCTCTTACACTTTCTTTCCAGTAGTTATCTTAGCTTTAACGGGCAATTAAGGCATTTCTTTAATGGTGGAGAATGTTCCTCTGATTTTTTCCTGGTTTTTGGAGATGGGGATCTCTTTGTCGATTCCAGTCCTTTTCTTGTTGTTGTTTTTCTGCATATAAGCTTGTCTCTCCTGCATGCAACCTCTTTTGCCGTGCGCCACGTGGACTCTCCTCATTATTTGAGGGAAAAGGTTTCAGTTTCTTGGATTGGGTAGAATGTTGGTCGCATAGAAAGTTAATAACATACGTCGCTTACTTATTCTCACTTATAGATAATAGATAATGGTCATGATAAGTAATGATGAGAGATCTTTTAGGGATAATTACGGACACGTGGCATGATCCTAAGGTTATACTGTATTTTACTCTATCACGTGTCATGTAGGTTGGGTCGATGTTCGGAGGGCCAGTCTTGTTCTGTCGAGTGGCAACGTTAGACTGGGGATGCTCGAGGCCTCCAGGCGCATGTTGATACACGATTGGGGCCCGATTTTATCCCCAAAACACTCCAATGGGAGATGAGGCAGGTGAGGTATGACATCGAAGGGAACAAAAGCAGTTCTTCACTGTTTCCGCTTCAGTAAGGCTCCATTTCTTTCGACATAAAATGGGCGTAAAATAAATTTCAAAGGTATTTTTTCACTTAAAAAAAGGCATAAAACAAATTTTATACCCACTTTTTAACTCAAAATGAATGTAAAATTTGTTTTATGTCAATTTTATATCGAAAGAAATAGAAGGAATGAAAGCCAAGAATTCAATCCAGCACCCCAACTTGTTTGGCCAGTTTCTCCGAATTTTTATGGTTGAGTGGCAAAATATATAAATTTTGTGCTAAACTAGGAAAAATGCACGTGCGTTGCACGTGGGACCCAAATATCAGTTCAAATAGTGGAAAATGAAGTGGCAATATAATATTGGAGTTGATTAAAAGGAACAACTACCTAGGATATATTCATATAATAGGGAAAACAGTATTACTTTACCTTTTACCGAAATTTTCATCTGAAACCAAAACGTCCACATTTCCAAGGCAATCAAAACTTAAATTGAAATTTAAAATCTTGCTCTTAAGCATGGTTTGAAATTTCGACCGAAATCCAAATCCGGTCAACCCAAAATGGTATGAAATTTTAACTCAATTTCGTTTTGCCTCGAAATTTTGTTCCGAAATTTAACTAAATTTTCAAAATTTTGATCGAAATTTCATTTCCCCCCGAAATCCCATTCCGAAATTTAAGGATTATCCCCAAAAAATATAGATTTTATCCCTTATTTAATATTATCCTGAAATTTTGGCCAAAATTACTGAAATTTTGACCGAGTTAAAGTATCTTTTAAATTGATTTTTATGGATTTCGCATATTTCGCTTGAAAGCCGACTAAATCAATGAACGACTATTTTTCTCGGATAGAATTTTGACCGAAATTTCGGTAATTTCGGCTGAAATTTCTGGATAATATTAAATAATAATAATAATTATTTAATATGATCCTAGCTCTCCAATCGATATAGGCTGATCCTAGCCCTCAAATCAATAGAGGTTTCCATAATTGTTGTTCCTCTTCAGTAATTATTAATAGTATTTAATATTATCCTAGCCCTCCAAATGAAATAGGCTGATCGTAGCCCTCCAATCGATAGAGGTTTCCATAATTGTTGTTCCTCTTGAGGTGCCCGGAATCCGTCAATATTTTGCAAGTGTCCTGATGAGTAATATATAGTAGTTGTTTCATCATTGTCATATGTCTTTACCTCTTCTTGGTATTTTTTTTTCGTAATTGTCATAGATAGTTACCCTGTGTTGGTACTTTTCGTATGTACATTACGATTTTACCCTAAAGAAAGTAGTTAATATCATAACTTATTATTAAAGAGAATAAGCATAATACCGCTGGGATATAGATGGGATTTTTGGCAAAGGGTGGAAGAACTTAACCCATGATTCCCCCTTTATATATAGTAGTTAGAGTTAGATTCTCAAAACGAAGAGGAGACCTAAGTAGGTCTCTTTTGCCCGTTTTGCCCTCTTCGAAGATTAGAGAATGAGAAGTATTGAATAACGCAGTCCTACATAACAACAAAACCCTGGTAATAATCTTTGGAGGGATGCTATATTCATAGGTGCCTTTGCAAAAAAGGGAGGAAAGGGTGCCTCTATTGCTCAAATAGCATTAAAGATGCTATTTGACCAATAGAGGCGCCCTTTGCTCCCTTCTTTGTAAGGGCGCTTGTGAATCTAGCATTCCTCTAATCTTTGACAGCTGTTTGAATAATGAAAGATAAAATGAGTCTCTGCAATTATCAAAACATGGCACTGCCGACATTAGTAGCTATTGAAAAGAGCATGATAAATTCACAAATTCACCCCCTTTACCGGTTGTGACACCACAACCAATACAACACTAGTACAACTGGTACTCTCTCTCTCTCTCTCTCCCCTCTCTCTCTCTCTCTCCAACACAAACCATTGGTGGGGCCCAACAATTGATTGGTTAACTTTGAACAAGGTAGGCCCCACCCATACTTATCCTCACAAGGTGCACCAATAAGTAGGTCCCACCCATACTTATCCACACCTTAGGATGATTCAATCCGTCCATTTGGTGGGCTGCAACGTAAATAGGTCGTGCCCCAAAAAACGATTTCCTTAGGATGATCCTAGTCCTCCGATCTATCGAGGAGGAACTGCATATTGTGGAAACCGTTTCCATAATATGCAGTTTCTTGATAGATCCGAGGGTTGGAATCATCCTAAGGAAATGGGTTTTGGGGTACAAACTATTGACATTGTGGCTCATCAAATGGATGGTTTGGATCATCCTATGTCCATGATTTTTGGGGCACAACCTGTTTACATTGTAGCCCATCAAATGATGGTTTGGATGATCCGATGGTGTGGGCCATATAGTCCATTTTGAAAAATACTTAAGACTATATGGGATTACACCATATAAACACGATCTATTCTCACAACCAGTACTCTCTCTCTCTCTCTCTCTCTCTCTCTCTCTGAACACGAACACCACATGGTGGGACCAACAATGAATGGTTTAGATCTTCGAAGAAGGTGGACACCATACACATGTATTTTTGAAAAAAAATCACTTGGGCTTACATTGTTCGAAGATCCAAACTATTCATTTGTTGTGACCCAACGTAAATAAGCCTTGCCCCAAAAACAACTCCCTAGGATGATCCTAACTCTTCGATCAATGGAGATTCATATATATATGGTGTCGTCGTATTAGATCGGAGGGCCAGGATCACCAAGATGATTTTTAGGGAACATACTATTTATGTTGAAGCTCAACAAATGAATAGTTTGGATATTCGAACAAAGTCGCCTAGTGAATTTTCTAAAAAATACATGTTATATTAGGGCTGCAACAGGGTCGGGTTGGGTCGGGTTTTTCAAAACCCTAGCCCAACCCTGGAACCCATTATCTCGGCCCTGACCCACCCTGACCCTGAGTCAGGGCCGAAAAACCTCAACCCATTGCCCGCTCTATAGGGCTCAGTGCTTGCCCTAGCCCGCCCTGATTGGGCAAGGCCGGGCCGGGCCGGCCCTGATCGACCCTAGTGCAAATACCTGTTAAGAGTGCCAAAAATAAAGCAACCACTTATCATATAGAACAAAATGATCAATAAACAGAGAAAGGGAACAAAATAAGACAATATGAATTCAACAACATGACGTGCAACAGAGACAATTAATAATAATAATAATAATCTAAAGAAACATCAATCCAAGATAATAGAAAACATTAGCAAAAGAAACATGTACAGATGGTTCAATTCTATAATAGAAAACTTAGGGTCGGGCCGGGTTAGGGTACCCAAGGCATTAACCCAGAACCTGACCCGACCTGAGTCAGGGTCTAAAAAAATGAACCCTGGCCCACCCTCAGGGTTGGAAAAACCAGCCCTGACTCTGTTCAGGCTCAGGGCGGGTCAGGGCCGACAGGGCCAAACTTGCAACCCTATGTTATATAATGTATGCAAGTAGGTGAGGTGGGCCCAATGTATATTACGTCTTTTCATAGGTGAGCATATATTTTGAAAAATACAATAAAGCCCACCTTGTTCAAAAATCCAAACCATTTAGTTGTTGGGCCTTAATGTTACTAGACTGTGCCCCCAAAATTAGCTTTGGATGATCCCAACCCTTTAATCTATAGATAAATTACATCACGTACACAGAAATTTACATAGATCAAAGAGATAGGATTATCCAATGGAGATGATTTTCATGGTACAACGTATTTACATTGGGGCCCACCAATTGATTGGTTTAGATCTTTGGACAAGGTGGGCCCCACTTTCTTTAAAAAAAATATGTACACCTTCATATATACACCATATAACTCATTACGACCCTTATTCCAATATCCAAAGCTTCAATGGGCCCAATGTAAATAGGCCTTTTCCCGAAAATCATGTCTTTTCCTATCTGTAGAGGCTAGTTGGAGGCCGGGTTTGTATCATCTTATGGAGTTGATTTTATGGGCAAGCACTAATAACGTTGGGGCTGAGCAAATGAAGGTTTAGATCTTCGAATCAGGCGGTCTGGAGTGATTTAAAAAAAAAAAAAATACACTTTTTATGATGTCTACTTTCTTCAAAGATCTAGACCATTCATTGTTGGTCCCCACCAAGAGTTTGTGCTAAAAGAGAGTAGAGAGAGACACAGAAAGTAGTTGTGAGAATAAGTATATGCCGGGCATGCTTGGTTCAAAGATCTAAACAAATCACTTGTTAGGTCCCACCAAAGGTTCATATTTGAAAGACAGTGCCAGAGAACCGTACACGGGTTGTGTTATATATCCTAAAAGGGAGTGAATTTATCGTAATCCGTTAAAAAATGGGTGTTTTAAGTGTTACCAGCTGCCCAAAAACAATGGTGCCTGTTATCAGCTATCAACCGACTAAATGATATTAATTGTTCAATAAATGAACTTTCATCTAAATTCCAATTTTGTGCCGAACCACCCAATTCAAAGCTGTATCCAACGGTGAGGATAACTACCTAAAGCATCATCCCACCCCATCCAAGGAGGGCCCACGCTGAACAGAGAATACTGGTGACAGCTGTACACGTGTACAAGTACAGAAGTATCTGGGTTGCATCATATATATTATGATACACCCGCCTTGATTAGACAATTCATGTGACAATTTCGTCTAAATTTGTACAATCCAGATGAAAGAAAGAGTTTCCATCCTTCCACATAGTTGAGTCAAACACCCTCATTCTCTTCCAAGAACTGCCCTTTTCCAACTACTTAAAAAGACCAAATTACCCTCAAAATTTCCTACGGCCAATGTTCCCTCGATATTCAATGTAAGAATGTACATTGTTTCTTACCATTACCATGTGTACGGTGATCGGGTCCATGAATATTGTTTGGCCATCACAAGTCTAGCCCATTGCCTTTGGTCCTACCTTCACCTGATGATTAGACCTTTCATCAAGCACGACAAAAAACATCCTTTAAGATGCCTCTAAGATCTAAGCCATTGATTTTTTTCACTCCTTAATCTTATGTATATGATCCATGTTCGACATCGCGTATAGATCCACAAGGGGTGAAACTTACAATCGACTTTTGAGAAATTGGGTTGGGCTTTTACATTAAAACTAGTTGCAGACCCGTGCAATGCACGGGACGATTAATAAATTAGATTGGTAAGAGATCTTGGAATTCAGATTTTGTAGGGGCACATTCTATATTATCGTAATCGAGAGATGGAGAGAGAGGGAAAATAGGAAACAACCCTTGTAATCGATCTTTATAATTCACGAGAGAGAGAGAGAGAGAGAGAGAGAGAGAGAGAGAGAGAGAGAGAGAGAGAGAGAGAGAGAGAGAGATGGAGAGATTCCTGAAATTTTATGGAGAGAAAATGGGAAGCGAGAATGGGAAACCATAACTTACATGGATTTTAATCTCTATTGAAATCGAGTAGGATGCCTTTCAATAGATAGATAAGAGAGATATTTTCTCATATATTTTCTCTCTAATCTAGGCAATATAAAAATGATATATAGAGTGGAGTGCTACGTGGCACATTCTCATTGTGCAACATTCTGTTTTACTTTTTCACTCAATATATGATTCAGTCACTGGGGTTTCCTAATCCAATTTTCAAAGTGTTTTCCACTTTTTTTTATAAAGTAAATAAATTAGGAGATCTCACAAAAGGGGGTGTATCCCAACTGTAAGGGGGTAAATATGTTAGCACCCTTAAAAAAACATTTATATTTATTTTTGGGCAGTGATAAATCGACCCCCCAAAATGATAAATCGACTCCCCATGTGTCTATCTCTCTCCTCTTTCTCTCTTTTTTTTTGATTGGCAAGCTGGGGTTAGGCAAGACCCCCAGCAGATATATTAAAAATAGAAATGAGAGTTACAAGGAGGCCCGCAAGGGCAGCATAAACACAAAAGGAGAACAAACAAAAGAGAACGAAGAAGAGGCCTGGGGGGACTGTTATAGGCGCAGATATTGGGATCCTTTTCCATCTTCATCAATAATGTTGGAAAGCTCATAAGTGGATCTCGAACCGGGCACATTCCAACCTTTTATAGGACAATTCCTCTTTGAGAGGTAATCAGCAGCAGAGTTTGCCTCCCTTCAGATGTGGGTTATCTTTTGATGGATGAAAGCACAAAGAGCAAATTTAATTCTTCAGATTCTCATTGTCTGCCTCTCCTCTTTCTCTCTCTAACCCAGAGGAGAGAGAAAGACACATGGGGAGTCGATTTATTATATTTGGGAGTCGATTTATCACTCCCCTTATTTTTTTATGCTTGGGACATTGATTATCCAAGATAATTTCTATCTTATGGACGGTCGAGATCAACAAAAGGTAGGCCCATATGCCTCATTGTATTGTGATGCGTATTTGGACTTGCTGATTTTTCTCCTGAATATTTATAAAAAACTCCAAAGTATGCGGTGGAAAGAGGGGTTGATTTCCTGAGTTTCATAAAAAAACTCCTAAGCATACGGTGGAAAGAGAGGTTGATTTTCTAAGTTACTTAAAAAATTACAACTCTCTCTCTCTCAATTTTTCTTAAAAAGATATGATTTGGAAATGCAATGGATATCAAGTGTTTAAATGAAATGCAGTGAATAACTGTAGATTAAAAGCAACATGTATTAGCATAATAATCCAAAGGGCAGTGATAAATCGACTCCCCAAATGGATAAATCGACTCCCCATGTGTGTATCTCTCTCCTCTTTCTCTCTCTAACCTAGAGGAGAGAGAAAGACACATGGGGAGTCGATTTATCAATCTGGGGAGTCGATTTATCACTCCCCTAATCCAAATTGTTATTAATGGGCAATAGATAGTACAAAAATGGAAGTGAGGCCCAACAAATTGACCATTCAGCCTTTCCCATGCCAATCCATCGGCCACATGGCCATAGTGTTTACCAGCCACATGCAATGCACTTTGAGGGAGATTTTATCAGCATCATGAAAGAAGTAAACCCAAAAGAGGGTATATGAAAAAAAAATGAAAGATAAGAAATACCATGAACATAAAGGGAAAAGAATAAGAAACATGTAAAAGCCACCATGGCCATAGTGTTTTTTACCGTCTTCTTCAGAGGTCTTCTTCGACAACAAAGAATTGGATTTCAATTTATATAGCAAATCTCCCCACTGTGCAAACAAACAAAACAAACAAAAATATTAAAACCCAACAAAATCGTTAGAAAATGAGAGGAAGTGGGAGAGTAGTGGTGAGTCCGAAGAGTTATAAGAAGAAGTAACAGCAATTTTCAGATTTGTAAGAGTTATGAGTAGAAATCATTTATGAATTCTTAAAAATTGAAATGGTCTCTTCATTTTAAGAATTATAGATGCAAAATTGCAAATGATTTTTATAGAAAACCTTCTAAATTAAATGGGGTGTGAACTGTGAACCGACATTGGAAGGAAGGGCAGTCTCGGAATAACAAAGCCTATATGTGAATGTGTTGAATTTGGAAGTCTGTGTCTTGATTTAATTTGAGAATACCAAACGAAAGAAAAACTTCTATTTTAAAAGATGCTATACGGCATTATTAGGATATAATATTGGGGCTTTGATGGGCATTTAAAAAGGCTCCTCCACCGACCCCATTGTGATAGAAAAAAAAAAAAACTATCCACAATTAATTAGGTCTATACTTTATTACTTTACTGTACATATAGATACCAAAAATAGAACAACTTGTGTGAATAAAAAGTAAACCCAATTCAAAAAAGAGAGAAGGGTTGCTGCGCTCGAGCATAGAAACAGGGAGGGGGGCCTTTGGGGGGTGATTCTAAGCATTCATTTGGAAGCCTCATCATGGATGGGGGCCTACCAAAAATCAGCTCCAATGGATCACCAATGGGTGTCCATTTGTGGGGCCAAAAATGGACAGATACTGTTTTTCCACAAATCTGTCCATTTTTGGCCCCACAAATGGACACCCTAAGGTAATCCAATGGAGCTGATTTTTGGTAGACACCTACCCATGAAAGAGCCCACCAAATGAATACTTTGGATCCCACCCAAAATGTGGCCCCACCCTGTTTATGTGCTCGAGCTTAGCAAATGCATGCTCTTCAAAAAAATAGAGACAAAAGTTAGACAAATAAAGAGAACTCCTTTTTTGCTGGATGTAAAAAATTGTTATAAAAACTTGAAAATCAAAACAACAATCAAAAGGAAGAGAAAAACACTAAAAAAATACAACTAACCTTATGCTCCCTCGTTATGTGAGGGTATATTTTTTGAGTCTACAGATGCTGAGAACATGTTGTTTGAACATAAGAATATTGATCCATTTGGTCCTATAGGAACAAAAGAATTGGGGAAAAACAGATGTTTCTCTAAGGACCATCCTGTAGCACAATGCAAAGTAAAACAACTAAGATGTAAGAGAAGATAATTTAGGGCATTCTGGAAGATAAATGAAAACAGTAACAGAAGCTTCAAAAAATCCATTAAACAGACATAGAAGAGAAATTGAAAACTGAAAGGCCGATTCCAAAAAGCAACTGAAATCACCCATATCCCTTTCAAGAAAAACCATGGTCTGAGTAAATCATGGTGATATTGGAAATTTAGATTTGATTCTGAGTAAATCATGGTGTTAATAAGCATATCATATCCCTTTTAAGGATTTATGATAAGCTTATTAGAGATTTTTTGCTTATATGGGAACTGGCTGGAAAAGTTATGAAGAGAAATGGACGCTTCGTTTCATATTGCATAAATAGTGGGATTATAGGCCATAAATTAGGAAATACCAATCGGTAAAACACCTATATTAAAGGATGCTACAGAAACGTATCAAGCGGGAAAGGCGTTATTGAAAGGGGTTAGAAATTATGCGCCACTTAGACTGCATATAGATACGGGATAGAGGAGGGGCTGCCACGTGGCAGCACCACAGCTTATAGGATTCCGCTTTATATATATATATATATATATATATATATATATATATATATATATATATATATATATATATGAGAGAACGGTTCCTACACACATGTGTAGATAAGTTATCTACACACTAGCTTAAAATACAATGGGGGCCACATTATTTGGGTGATCCAAACCATTCATTTTAAAGGCCCTCACATAGATAGGGTGTCCACAAAAAATCAGATCCAGAGGATCATCCTAACCATACGAACTGTGGAGGCAAAAATTGGACTAATTTGTGAAGGTTTAAAGACATCCATTTTACCTCCACAAATCATAGGGTTGGGATGATCCTATGGATCTGATTTTTTGTAGACACCCTATCTATGTGAAGGCTTTTAAAATGGATGGCTTGGATCACCCAAACAATGTGGGCCCCCACTGTATTTTAAGCTAGTGTGTAGAGAGCTCTCTACACATATGTGTAGGAACCGTTCTCTCTCTCTCTCTCTCTCTCTCTCTCTCTCTCTATATATATATATATATATAGGATTGGGCCACGTTAAGGTTGATTCCAATTCATTTTTTACCAAAAGCTCGACTCGATCCGACCAAAATTGCACCCTTATAATCCATTGAGTTGCTTTAAATAGTCAGTCATATCATTATAAGCACATATGCCGGGGTTGAGACTCTAGCTCAATTGGTTAAGACTTTGCTCTGCAACCTTGAGGGCTAAGGCTCAATCCCTGCTTACCTTCAAAAAAAAAAAAAAAAAAAACTAAGCACACCAAATGTACAAGACGAGATCGATCGTTTTGCTCGTTGAATGCTTTGAATTTTAAGTATAGTTACAAAGTTCGGAGACGGGAATAGTTCGATGAGGCAAAGTTTGAAAAAAAATCCGAACATGTTTGGGAAGAGTTTGAAAAAATAATGAATTACCCGTCAAATTTGTGGTTAATTCACAAAAAAAAAAAAAAAATCTGGTTTGATTCAAAATTTTACTACGTGATTAGAAAAAGGGAAATGATTTCTGCGCTCAAATGTTTTGACAAACACACGCTCCACTTGTTTGTCGTGTAGTATTTAAAGGGACATCAGAGGATATTACTGTTCTCAAAAAGCTCTTAAAACCCTTTAAATACTACACGACAAACAAGTGGAGCGCGTGTTTATCAAAACACTTGAGCGCAGAAATCATTTCCATTAGAAAAATACGAAGATATTTGAATTATTCAAGATATTTTGAACTTGAATTTCTCCCATATAAAAGTAGGGAGTTTTTTCAATAAATTTTCAACTATCCAAAGAGGAGGGATGTTAAACTCAGGGTCACCCTTGCAAATCAGCTGAAAGGGCACTCTCATTGGGTTCATGTCACCAAAGTGCATTAATAACAGCTGTGAAAAATGTAAAAGTAAAAAATTGTTAGTAATGCACTCGGTGACATGCACCTAATGGGGGTGCCCTTTTAGCTGATATTTGCAAGGACGCCCTAGAGTTTAGCATTCCTCTTCAAAGATTTTTATAACCATGCTTAGAAGCAGTAGTTCGAAGGTTGATATTGTTGGAAACAATGTTTCCCGGGGTTACAATGGCAAGAAAAGAGATTTGCCATGATTATATATATATATATATATATATATATATATATATATATATATATATATATATATATATATATAGAGAGAGAGAGAGAGAGAGAGAGAGAGAGAGAGGGAAAAGGAGTGTGCGGTCGGGCGCACCTAAGCTTGGTGCGGTCGACCGCACAATCTTATTCCTCATATATATATATATATATATATATATATATATATTTTATATATATGTTTCCCGGGATTACACACACTCTTTCTTATTGGAGTGACAGAAAAGATTCATTTGCTATTCCCTTTCTTGCATTAGGGCAGTTAGGGTATTCCATGAGTTAAAATGGGCCATAACTGACGGTCAAGAAATATCAAAAGGGGCATTTATGTCATTCAAAAGCAAATTATTGATCATTTTAGGAGTCTTTCTCACCACAGCTTTGCTAACCCCATATTAATGACAATTAATTCCATCTCCCTTCTCCTCTTTTGAACTCAATTCTAGCCCTGTGCTTCCAAGTCTTGTTTTCTGATATTCTTCTGATCATTGAGACCATGAAAACTCCAAATTCTCAATTTCCCTGTATTCTCTTCCTGATCATCCTTGCCATCAGCAATTTCTCTAGTTGCACCTTCAGTAGGAAAATCATTGGGGAGATCACAGAAAACCGACGGAAAACCGAGTTTTCCACAAAATTTCCATCCCATTTCTATACAAAAACTTCCCAATCAGACCCCAAAGATGACCCATATCAAGTGTCCAAGCAAACAGTGCCACAGGGTCCGAACCCACTTCACAACTGATCGATTTTTCAAGCTCCAGCCATTTTCGATCCACTAGAATTGCAGAATTTTGGAGTATACAATAAAGTCAGCTTCCTTATCAGAGCTTCAGCCATATTAGATCTAGTAGAGTTGCAGAATTTTGCAGTGTACAATACTATTAGCTTCCTTATCATGTTCTTTTTTTCATCACTGATTTTTATTTCAGCTATAAGAAATATGATTTGTCTAGTTTACCTCTGAAGTAATATTCCATGGCTACTGATATTGGCACTATAATGTTTTGATAATTGCACAAACTTATCTTGTCTCTTCCTATTTAATTGCCTTATAAGAGCTTTTTGGGAATTGTAATAACTTTTGACAACTGGTTAAATAATAAAAGACAAGGTGGGTTTGTGCAATTATCAAAACATGGTAGTGCCAATATCAGTAGCCTATTCCAATTGTAGCTTTTGATTGAGAGAACAATGAAAACTTTGATTATCATTACGTCAATCACAAATTATACAATAAGGTCCTGTTCGTTTCAGATTGTGGCCACCGATTTTAAGGCCCAAACAAGGCCTAGTTCAAGAAATTAAGATATGTAATTTGGACGGAAAATTTTCTGGTGGAACTTCTGAGGTTGCCGTTAGTAAAAATCTAATCATGTTACATAGAACTAAGCGGCATTGCATAGGAAATATAAGAGTAAAAAGGTTAAGAAAGTCAAAAGCAGCGAAACGAGTGATTTTCATGTTGAGAAGACTAGTTTCAGTAGTGGAGATGACTAATCAAACAGGGTTTAATTAATCTATTTCTGTAATCAATATAGTAAAAAACTGAAGGAGGCACCAAGAGTCAAAACTTGAGGAGTTTCTTTCCGTATTGAAACATTTCTATATGGTTATTGTATTAGAGTATCTGTGTACAGTGAAACCATGTAGACTTTACACAGAAACAAGGAAAAATTAAAAAACGAAGCAATGAAATCATGTATTGCTTGGAGTTCAAATTTGTTCAAGTGTTTTTTTTTTCTTTGAGATCAGCAATTCATGAGAAAACATAATAGCAGGATGTTTAACACATGTTCTGAATAAGTTGATCAACACAACACCCAATTACATTGTTGGCCCATATTGAATGGATTGATTATGCAGCGTTGTAATGCTTAAGAGTATATAAGGTAAGGTAACTATGGAGATACACGGCCAAAGGACCTGTGTATTTTTTTTTTTTTTTTTTGCATGAATCGCGTTGGTGCATCACTCTCTTATTAGTTATACTTATTAGTTATAACATAAGTGGGAGTATCGTTGATGCTTGCTATAGTATAATGTGTGAGGTTTGTTTAGACTTTCTTAAACAACATTAATGTTCTCAAGTGTTGCACACAGTGTAGAATGAGACGGATCACTGCGGATGAAGCTAAATGATGTACAACTCTGAATGGTTTTTGGGAACGTAGTATAGAATCTACTAACACATGACAATTGCTTAAGTAGGTAAGTGCAATATCTCTAATTGAAGTGTGCTAATTAGAGATATGGGCAATATCTCTAATTGCCCATATCCTTGGGTGGTAATAATTAAGTTCCAATGGCTTTTAGTATCTATTGACTTCCAAGTCTCCTTGATTGTGTTCGTTAATTTGCAGGTAATTTCAATATTTAAAAAACCGGTACGAACTGGCCAATCTAAATTGGTTTTTTAAACCCATTGGAATAGATCATATTTTCGGCTTAGCTTGATCAAGCTAGTATATTTCAATGTCTAAAAAACCGGTTCGAATCAGCCAATCTAAATTCCCATTGGAATAGTTCGTATTTTCGGTCTAGCTTGATCAAGCTAGTATATTTCAATGTTTAGAAAACCGGTTCGAATCGGCCAATCTACATTGGTTTTCAGACCTATTGGAATAATTCACATTTTTCAGTTGAGCTTGATCAAGCTAGTATAGTTTTCTTGATATTGAATGAATTGCCCGCTTGTTTTTAATTTAGATGTAAGAACCACTTGAAACAGTCGGTCCTATATGGACCAAGAAGTTCATTAATATACTAAATTAAGCATCTTAACATCTTACGGATTTTTTTAATCTTTAACCCTAAAAAAAAGTAAAACTCCATACTTACCATATTAGTTAATAAAGAATATTATTAATTAATGATGATCTTTTTATTCTGAGTTAGAAGTTAATTAAGAACATAATACTAAGTTAGATGTAGAAAAAGAGGAAAATACTAAGGTCCTGTTCGTTTTGGATTTTGAGAATTGATTTTGAGTCTAAAACTGATCATTGGACTCAAATCTAAATGCAATTTTGAGTCCAATAATCAGTTTTGGACTCAACATCAATTCTCGATATCCAAAACAAATAGGGCCTAAAACGCCACTTAGATAAATTATTATCGTTCTTAGGTTTCTCTATCTCTCACTTGGGTTTGTCACTTATCATTATCATTTTCTTTATTTCACCTAATTTATTTTTTCTAAATTTATTTTCTATTTTATTTTAAATCGTCAGGGTTCAACTTAGTTGGACCGGTTTCGACTGAATGAGGACCATTTTAGACTTGATCACCTTTCCAAATTTTAAAACATTGATAGTCTAGACTTCGCAACAGCAGTGTACCTTGTGGTCACGGGTTCGAGTCACAGAAAAAGCCTCTCTGCAAAGCAGGGGTAAGGCAGCGCACATCTAGCCCTCCCTAGACCCTGCAATGGCAGTAGCCTTGTACACTGGGCCGCCCTTTAGACTATTCAAAACAACATTGTGTAACCATATTACGAGTACTTAAGTGGGAATTGTAGCTACTGTGCTACAAAAAGGGAAGTGATATATCCTTTCCCCCCTTTTTATTTGAGACAACCAACAGCAGTGTACCTATGACTATAGAGGGGCTGATGTACTTCACGTGGGAAGGTTATGTTAGAGTTGGTGCCCTAAAATTCAGTATATTTCACGTGTTAATCAATAAAAAATTCTTTTCATGACAATTAATGGGTAACTAAAAGTTAAATATGTGTGATATGTTATTTGTTATTGACACGTATTTGTCCTTAGGTAGCAAAGTAGGAAACCCATGCTTATGGATTCACAGATCCTAGGGAGCAAGGAGATATGGGATTTTGATTCTTTGCAGACCTTAGTAGTTCCTAGTTGGGGTTGAGGTTGGACACCTCATCCTGTATACAACTAGCATCTACCTTGCCTACATGCACGAGATGTGGAGTGACTTACTCAATCACTTGGGTAGTGGACCCTAAGCAAGATAGAATGGTGTGAGACCCGATTCCGCGAGAGGGGCGCGACCCTCTTCAGGTGAACTCTAGTTGATTTTAACTCTTAAAATGTGTCTTTAGGCTAATCACTTGAGTTCAAGGCTAAGTGGACCTTTAGGTTTTGGGAAAATAGTTAGTCTAAGTGGCTGTGGGGTTGAGCTCGGGTTAGGATAAAGTTGTTTTCAAGATTTAGACCGAATGGGTCCTTAATGGATTAGGAACGAGGTTAGGCAGAGTAGGCCTTCGGATTTAGAGTAGAGGTATAACTTGGGTTGAGTTGGATCGGGTTGACTCGAGTCTGTCACGGGTTCAACTCGGATTGACTCGGGTTGGACTTAGGTAGTGTTGGGTCCGACCTGGGTGGGGTCGGTTGACTCGGGTTGGGTCCGACCTGGGTGGGGTCGGTTGACTCGGGTTGGGTTCAGGTTCAACTCGGGTTGACTTGAGTTGGACTTGGGTAGTGTTGGGTCCGACCTGGGAGGGGTCCGGGTCAACTTGGGTTGGGTATTGGTTGCGGTCTGGTTTGGGTTGGACTCGAGTGGTTTGGGTCCAAGTTGGACTCGGTTTGCGGTTAGGGTTACAGTTTCGGTTACGGTTCGGGCTCGAGTTGGACTCGGGTGGTTTGGAGTCCGAGTTGGACTCGGTTTGCTGTTCGGGCCCGAGTTGGACTCTGGTGGGGATTCGGGTTGAACTTGGGTTAAGTAGAGTTTGGTCCGGTTTGGACCGGGTTGAGCTCAAGTTGCGGTTTGGGTCCGGGTTGTGGGTCGAGGTGCGGGTAGGGGTCGAGTAAGAGTAGAGGTGCAGCTTGAGTTGGGGTTGGGCTCAGATTGGGTCCGAGTTTGATCATATGGGCATGACTATGGGGTTGATGAAATCGAATGATGTAGGTACTGATGGTTGGATGTAGGTACTGATGGTTGGAACGGTACAACCATGGGGTCATAAATGAGTGATAATGGGCTGATGGTTATGGCTACTAAACTGTAAGATCCGAATATGATGTGTTTGATGGGTATGGGCATATATAGATATATGGGTATAGGGGTAACAGTGGTTGGTTGGCATATGACTAATTAGACATGGGGTTTGGATAGGGTGTAGGATCTCTGGATGGACGAGGGAGATGAGGTGTGGGTATTAACTAAGGAATGGTCATGGGATATGGTCTGTGGCTATGGGTATCTTATCATGGGTAATGGCAATGACTATAGGGTGAAAGGAAGAGGTCTGATAGACACGGTATGGGTGGGTCTGCTTGGCATGGCATGGATGGGGTGTGTGAGAGTGAACTCAATGGTGTAGGGGCTGGATGGGTGTAGGCCATGGCATGACCGAATGGTATGGAGGATGTGAAACTGAAGGGTGTTAAGGCCGAGTGGGCCACGGAGTTTGGAGTCAAGGCCGGATGAACCGCGGGGTTTGGGTCAAGGCTACTTGATGCATGGGGTTCGGCTCAAGGCCAAATTGGCCGTGGGTTTGGGTTCAGGTTGGGTCTGAGTTGGAGTTGGGGTTCGACTTGGGTTGGGACGTGGGTTTGGGTTTATGGCCGGGTAGGCCATGGCTTGCGATTTGATTTCGATTGGTTTTTTTTTTCGTGGGTTGGGGAGTATTGAGTCGGACCGAGATGGTCCGAGCTGAGTCGGGTTGGGTGCGGTTCAATCGAACCGGTTTGAGTCTAGTGAGTCCAGCTATTCCATTCTGTCCTTTTAAAGAGTTGGGGTTGGGTTCTATTTATAGGCTTAGGAGAGGGCAATTTGAGGTTTAGCAAAAAGAGAATAGAGTGTAGGGCCATGATTGGTTTGGTTTTGATCCAAGGGCTTAGATGGGTTAGCTAGAGAGGGATAAGATCAAGAGGGGGGAGGGAGAAGCCACAATTGGCTAGCAAGTGATAAGCTTGCCACCTAGTCTCAAAGTGGTTTGGATTGAACGGTGGGGATGAGATCATCAAGGAAGGGGTCGCTATCAATGGTCTTGATGATTCCATGGCATAAGGGGATAGGTTCAAAAAAGGAGGGAAAATATTTCCAATTAGCTCATGAGGGGAAAAGATCGAGATACAGATAGAGAGGTGAGGTGGAGGAGAGAGAGGGGAATTCGTTTGGGGAGCGGAGAGAGAGGAGACGAATTAGGGGAGTAGGGTGGGCGGCTAAAAAAAAGGGGGGAGAGAGAGGATCGGTTGGGAGAGAGAGAGGGTTGCTACAAGATAGGGGGAGAGAGAGAGAGAGAGAGAGAGAGAGAGAGAGAGGGAGGGGGTCGGCTATTTTGTAGGTGTGGGGGTAGAGAGGAACGGCTGGAGAGAGACAGAGCGAGAGAGGGGGGGGGGGGGGGGGGGGGGGGTGGAGAGAGAGAGTCGGTTGGGGAGGTTAGGCCCATCCAATGGATGGTTCAGATCACTCTATAGTGTGGGATGTACATTTCATTTTGAAAATATGGGTGGGAACCACCTTGCTCAAAGATTTTCACAAATTAATTGGGCACACAAATGAATTGTTCGGATCATTTTATGGTGAGGCCAATACAGTTCTCATGAAAAATATGGGTGGGACCCACCTTGCTTTTTAATAATGGGGCTATCCCATGGGTGGTTCGGATCATCCCCATGATGTGGTTTGTACAACCTTATATGTTTCAAAAAGTACTGTACGCCTGCTTCATTGGATGATCAAGACCGTCCACTTGATGAGCCGCCACGTTGGCCCGCCAAACCATTTCTATAGGATGATCTGAACTGTCCATATGATGGGCTACAACGCAAATTGGTTGCGCCACTCAAATCATTTCCGTAGGATTATCCAAACCGTCCATTTGATGGGCCACTACGCAAATTGGTTTTGCCCCCGCAAATTATTTTCATAGGCTAATCCGAACTGTCCATTTTATGAGCCGCCGCATGAGCAGGTTGTGTTGGGCGTAAAATTGGCACTGGCCGTTGATGAACAACACTTGGCACTTGACTAATCAGAAACCGACTTACGGGATACGGGAATGAAATATTATCCTCCCCTCATAAATAGCAATATTGATAATTGGTAAACCGCCTATCAAAGAGGCAATATGCCCTAAGGCGGTGGCTTTCCCAGTAGAAGAGTTCCATCGTAGTAACTTGCTTGTTAAGGGACATAGGATATCTATTAAAAATAGATATAAACCTATTTCTCGGGGAAGTTGACCAATTAGGAAAGACTCCTAAAAGAGTAAGATTCTAACTATTATGGACTCTACTCTATAAAAAGGGATCCTTACTTCATAATGGAACTACGTTAGACTTGATCCCCAAAGAAGGGGTACGTAGGCAGCTTAGAAAACCAAGCTTAGTCCCAATCTTTCTCCATCAAACGTTGTTGGTAACACTTCTGAACTCCATCTTCTTCCCTTCAATTTACCTGTGATTCCGATTTCTAGCTAAAGATTGTAATATCATAACTCTGGTACTCTTAATACATTTCTGTGAGTGCAAGCTGCTTACAAGAACAACTCTATCACCGCTAGATCACATAGAGCGGATTTCGGTATCATCAGATTGGCGCCATCCGTGGGACCGCCATGACAAATTCGAGATCAAAAACCTCGAAATCAGTCGCCAACCCACAAGGCGAAGGAGTAATGACCAGGAGTCAAGTACATGCCATAATCCCTGAGAATCAAGTTCATGAAGAAACGCCTAACACCGAAGATATCACTCCGGTCACTATGACCATGTTCAACCAACTTGCGTCACAAGTTGGTGATGTTTCTACTGCCCTTCAAGAAATATTAAGGCGTCTGCCACCCCCCCCTCCCCCACCAATGGCTCAGAACGTCAATGTTTCCCCATTAATTGCAGAGGTGAAAGACCTGAGGAACTCGCCCTTAGAAGAAGAGCAGGATGAATCGCCTGAGGGCATAAACCCTCGTAGTCTGTAGACACCCCATTTTGACCTGGCCCCATTTTCCCCAAAAAAAATGAATAAATCCCGAAATCCGAGTCCCGAAACCGAATTCACGGTCTCCCAGAATCAAGTCTCAAATTCCCTAAAAAAAATCGAGCCCCAAGTGTGAAGAAAACCCGAATGATTACTTACCCATTGTACCCATTCTTGGGTGCAAAATTCCCAAGAGGCCCTTGCAAATTTTTAGATAAAATGGGCGAAAAATTGACAAAAATGCAAGCCGAGCTTGTACCGTTATCAAAGCATGGCTGTGCCAATAGCATTTCAAAGAAAAAAATCATTTGTCCCACCCCTACTCTTATTTGGGACACCCCCTATACAACAAACAAGAATGGAAAATTACATACCAGGGGGGGCTGTCCAGGAGGAAAATGGGGCAAAATATATCATTTCTCTTTTATAAAAGAGAGACCGGCTAGGGTTTTAAGAGGAGAGGTTGTTCATTTTCTTGTCCTCAACAGGGGGCCTCACCTTGCAGCCACAAGGAGGAGGGGTTCTTCATGTTGGCTTCTCCCAACAAGGGAGCCGGATAGGGGCAGTCACCAAGAGGAGAGAGAGAGAGAGAGAGAGAGAGAGAGAGAGAGAGAGAGAGAGAGAGAGAGAACAATAGAGAGAGGGAGAAGAGAAAAGGGGAGCCGTCATCTTCGTCTCCTCCAGCCGAAACCCATTTCTGCAACTCCGGCAAGTTCGCCGGAATCCAACCTCTACCTCCTTCTCCACCCTCATCATCTTCTCCTTCATAAACCCGTAAAACCCATCTCGTTTCTACCAAATCTCAGATCAACACCAACCTATCATCAAACCCACCTCATTTCTAAATCCCATTCTATTCCTCTTCTCCGGTAACCTTGTCAGAATCCGGCAAGCCTCCTCCAGTTACAGCCATCATTCATCTTCACCTCCAACCCAAAACCCCTTTCGAACACCTACCCAAAACCCATTTCCATCTAATACCCAAACCCACTTCTACAAACCCTCTTCTCAAACCACCATCCATTAAACCCCCTCAAATCTGACCCTACCTCCACCGTTGTCTTCTTCGTTCAACACCCCCACAGCCACCATCTCTTCTTCTCCCCTCACCCACATTCTTTAAATACCCTAGCTACCCTCTCTACATCACCTTCCCCATCTCTCCACCATCATTAAACCCATTTCACCCCTCATATCCACCATTTTAATTTCTACCATCAAACCCACTTCTCCAAATCCCCATCCTCTCCACCGAGACCACCATCTCCCTCAAACCCATTCAGCTAGCAACCCATCTTCCATTAAACCCATTTCTTCAAATCCATCTCCGTCCTTGAAGAAAAGCAAGCTGCTGGTTCGAGGATTTGCATGGAGAAGAAGAATATTGAAGGAAGAAATACTCAGATTGCTTTCCCTCTTCCCCTGTAAGTACTATTCAAATTTATCTTTTCTTACTTCCTGTGCGCAACTATCATTTGAGATGCTTCACTTATAAATTGGGAATGAATCAATTGCCTGGTTTACTTGATTTCTTAAAAAAAACCCATGTATTTCAAATTACTTTGAATTAATTACAGGAGGATTTGATTGTTGGGTTTGATTTGCATGTTCTTAATTCTGATCTTTATTTGGCCAATATCGGAAGGAATTGAGCAGGGTTGAGTAGATTCTCTTTTAAATGGGTTTTGTTTAATTCTGGGTGGTTATAGGTTCCCATTTCAAAAAAAAGAAAGAATGGTGATAATTTTGGTATTAGTCTAATATTTGCTGTGAAAAATGTCTTAGAGGTGATAATCTCGGTCCAAGGTACCCATATTGCAATACTTTTCACTTGACCAGAGAGTTGATTTTATTGAATTTTCATGTCAGACATCTATTTCTAAAACTGAAATTTATATGTGAGCCTATTTCTCGTTGTATCTGTGTGTAAAATGGTGGTCCAAACGTTTGGGTTTCTTCAATTCTTCACCGCTAAAATCACAAGAATTGCCGAAGTTATGACTTCCCTTTTGGTTTCATTTTTCGGATCCCGAAATTTCTTGCGTGCATTTTTATGACTTGAGGACAGGTTTTATTCCTTGCTCACAGTCTTCATTTAAATAACTTTAGTCACTAATGTAAGTATGGGCTTGAAGATTGCTAATTACTCCTCAAATTTCCTGGTACTCTTTAACTGTGGACGTATGTATTTGAACCAATGAGATCTAAGATTAGGCCTCCGCATTTGATTTCCTTGAGAAGCTGCCTTCGATTCTGGCACTTGCTCAGAACCCCTATTGTTTCTTCTCCTTTGTTACTTTCATGATTTTGGGCTAATGATTAGGCCTTGTTCACTAGCCTTAGGGATTACTTCCTGGTTGAAAACGTTCATTAAGGCTTGGGATTAGCACTTGTGTTCAATTTGTTTATTTATTCTAGGGAATTTTCCTCTCGAGTTCAGGCGATGACGGAATGTTTCTTGAGCCAACCCCTTGCCCTTCCTATCATTTTCTCCGTCTTAGAGTTTTCACAGGGCTCGAGGGTTTCCTTTCTTACCTTCTTTCAGGACTACTCTCTTCACGTTCCTTGGAATACTCTTTGCATCTCGAGATTCCATCGATTTTGGGAACACATCGTCGGGTTAAGGCTATGACGGACGGCAACCTCTTGAGCCAAACCCCCTTTTTTCAATCAAAAGGGATAGAAAAAAACACATAAAAATCGAATAGTAAAAATCCAAAAACAACAAAAATCGTCAAAAACATCAAAAACATTCTTCGAAAAAGCTGTTTCGAACTACGTTGGCTTGATCCCTTCCCACAGGGTACGTAGGTAGCTTGGGTCCACCCAAGTTCAGTCAAACCTTTTTAATAAATATTTTCAAACATTTCAAAACAAAAACAAAAATGGGCAAGGATGGTGATCGCCAGGTCACTTGGAGTCCCCTTTTCATTCCATTTCCGATTTTGATAGTGGTTTTTCGGTTTTCATCGGTTTTCTGACGTTTTATCGGGTTTTGGGACGGGCGATGATGTAGCGTGGTCCCTTCACAGGGATTGTCCTTGCTGAGCCCAACGATAGGTCATGACGATCGCGAGACTTGTCCGATCTTCAGCAGATTAGGATCGCTGGGCTTGATTCTTTTTTTGAATCGTCCTCTGAGCCTATCGTGTGTTCCATCTTCTTTCCCCTGGCATTTTTGGTTCTCAAATGCCGTTGATTTTCTACCGTGCGATCGATTGCCATTTTCTTAGTCTTATCTCTTGCATAGGCTCGCATGCTAGTGTGTTTACTTTACTGCTTTGATTGCTTAGCTATAGCATTTATCCATTCGTCTTAGCTTGATTATCTGTCTAAACTTAGATATTTGCTTTCTTATCTCATTATATCTATCATTATCTGCTTAGCTGTAGCTATGCATGCGATTGTTTATTGCTTTCTTAGATGTGATGAGTTAGGATTAGATGCGATGAGTTAGGATTTGGATGTTCATTTTCTTTGCCCATCCCCGGGTCATGCATGCTTAGATAGACGTTTTCTCGGGGATGATTGTTCCCATTTCACATGATTTTTGCCCAAAACTCTTAAAAGTTAATTAAAAATGGCATAAGAGACCAAGTGCTTGTACTTGGGCAAATTGGGGGTGCTCTTCGGATCTTCCTCATTCGTCACCAGGCACGGACCTTTGCATCTCTGATTATCCGTTGCGACAGAGTATTTCATGGGATCCAGGGCCCATTTCCTTGGATGGCGACTCTGAGTTATTTTAGGTACACCTTGATTTTGAGGCTCCTGTCTCCTGATCAAGATGTATCTCATACATTATACATCGCAACACATGCTGTGAGTGGCATCATTCCGAGAGTTCCTTGGTAGAGCTCTCCTTCACATTGTGGAGGTCTCAGAGGATTGACTAGGGGATCTCGCGTCCCTCTCTCACCGTCCTCGGGATCGGGGTCCACAGGCTGGCGACTCTGCTGGGGAATTCTTGAAACATTGCCTAACTCTGTAAATATGCCATTTTTACTAATTTTGAAGAAATTCGGGCCAAAATCAAGTTAAATGAGAACTTTTTTCACTTAGAATCCAGGGGCACCAGATAGGTGCGTAAATAAAACGAGGGAATGATACACTGCACTACATGTATTATCATATTATTTATCATTGGTTCCATGGGATAGATACAATGCGTGCCCGACTGGGATGTCATTACCCTGATGGTGCTGTTGAATCTATTTCCAAGCTATGCGCCGGTGCTGCAGTCGTAGACATTAGGGGTACTTTTGCCTACAGCAGCCGATGAGCAATGAAGCATACTATGTATAACATTGGGCGTACTTTTGTTATACATATTAAGTATGGTTCATATGCATAGTGCCCGATAGATTGAGTCCGGAGCCCTACTTTGTTTTATATATTATGTATATACTTACTGACTTAATGAAACCCCACTAGGAAGTACCTGTGTTTATATATGTATATATTGCATTCATATAAGGACAAACATGTGTTGCTTACACATGTGAAGTCTAGAGTTAGGAGCCTTGTCCCATTTGTAGACTAGGGTAGCTCACCTTGTGTGGCTACAATCGCGGTTCTAGTACACTCATCAGTCTGTCATGAGTCGAGACCTCCTTGGCTCCGTTAGATTAGACTAGGGTTGGTGCCCCTGGTTAGGATGTATATATATGTATATATTTATTATTAGATTAGGGCTTGCTTCTTAGTTAGGTTTCCTTCTAATCTAATCAATTTTTCCCCATCTATCCATTCTGTGGATTATCATCAGATTCTTGGCTCTTTTAGTCATGACCTGTCTTCCGTAAGCCTGATCCTTTGATTGATCATGATCAGACCGTGTTCCACATGTCGATTGTGAGTCTATCTTGCCATTATCATTACCAGAGTGTGTACTCTTGCTGAGAACCCTGTTTCATCCTTGTCGGCATACCCTCTATACTTAGTTGTTTAGCCCCTTCGTATAGCCGTTGTGCTGCCGGATTTTCTCTAAAAATACCTTGAGCATGGTCATCATCCTTTTAGGCTTGTTAACAGACCATGTGCTAACCTTACCCCATCTCCATGTACAGCCGTTATGCTGTCGGATTTTATCCAAGGGAAGGATGTGTTTGTGCTACCTTTTGTTTCAACTTGCACATTACATTGTCACGTGATTACTTCTCATTGAGCCAAGTGTTTGTCAATTCCATGACAGGAGTCTCACCCAGTTACTCAGCATACCTCCTAAACAAGCTTCCATCTCTTAAACTCCTCAGTCTCACCAGTCCGTTGTACCTATCCATCTCACCATACCCAGATGGTTGAGTATACTGAGAGTCTCGTCCTGGCAGAAATGAGAGAGATGATGATGAAATCCAGGACCTGATAGACGGGGATCCCCTCACTCTTCTCGAACTCAAATGCTTCCGAGAACTCTGCACCTAACCATGTTGCACCTCTTTCACCCACCATGGGAACCACTCTACCCTTTCAACCCTTCATAGATCTCACCACCTTTACCCGTACCGCCTCTGGGCTGGAAAATGAATGGGAAGGAAAAGGAAGGATGTCATAGCTTGAACCCCTTGAAAACATCATACCAGAGAAAGCCTTGCCATTGTCAGGTGCTAAAGAACAATTTGAGCTGGGTCAACAGAAACTAAAGAAGCCGTCCCTTCTAAGATTCTAACTCCAGGGTTGCTCTCTCCAATTATTATCATCATTAATGAAGGCACGATGTCATGAACTTTCAACGTTAGTCCATTGCCTCTAAAAAGTGTCATTTCTTTCAAATTTGTCCTTGTCGTGTGTGTAACAACTCTCTTGTCCAACTTGGTAGGTCAAATAATCATGTTAGTATCAAGTCCAAGTATTTTGTGTTTGCTCGCTTTTCTTATGGTGAGTCAGCATTCAACCCATTGTTATGTCTGATGTAGAGCCCAATGTTGCCTGTCAAGTATCATCAATTTACATAAACTTCTCAATGAAATGAACATGTGTTTTCAGTGTCCAATTTTCTTTTGTGTTTCCTCTTGGATCTAATGTTAAACAAACTAAGACACCCTCATCTGAAGAGGATGCAGACGAAATTCCCCTCGGGATCTGAAAGATGGTCAAACGAGAGGAAGAGCGTCGAGCAAAGCCACTTGAAGACGAAATCGAAACTGTCGATGGTGGTATCAAAATCTGAAACTCGGAAAATACGGATTGGCAAAACTTTATCTCCCAAAGAGCGCGAAGAATCGATAAGCCTACCAAGAGGGTTCCAAGTAGTTCTGCTTGGCCTTACGAGGATAAACCGGGAGCATGCCCTTAGTGCTAGTCAATGAAAGACTCCCTCAGCTTTAGACATCAGGTCGAAAAAGCAAAATTTTCAAGGACGAATACAAGACATCAAGTGAAGATGATCAAACGAATGAGAGAAGACTTTCGGACAACAAAGTCATAATCATAAGAGCATGAGTCCCAAAAGAATACTTTGGCCGTGCATTCCGATGGAATTTCAAGTTAAGAGCATTCAAGGAGTAGGGGCCTCCCCGACGTCCAATAAAAAAAAGAAGGGAGAATCCAGAATATAAAAAAAAAGTGAAGGGAACCTGCCCCTACGTCAAATCCTTAGGAATGTCAGAATCCCAAAAATTGGAGTTGATAAAATGGAAAGAGATTTCAAAATCATTTTCAGCATACTGAGAGGACCAGAGTCACATAATCTGGAATACCAGTTCAAGATCCCAAAGACAAAGTGGAAATTCAACCAGTCAAGCTTGCGCAGTGCAGATGAAGTCTTGCCATGAAATACCGCCAGACTCCTCGAAAAAAAGAGAGAAAGAAAAATTCAAAAGCTGTTGAACCTCAATTATTTGAGAAAATCTCATGCCAGAACACCATAAGGCCATCCTTGGCCATTTGAACCTTCAAAAGCAAAAATCCCAAGTTCGAAAAACCCTTTTGCAAACTCCTTTGAGCCCCAACAAAATCATATATTCTTTCAACCGCCCAACAAACCAGCGGCATTTTTTTTTCTTGAACTACGTTCGGCCTGATCCTCACCACATGGGGGTACGTAGGTAGCCTGGCCAATCCAGGTTCGGTCGAAACCTTGAAAACCAAAATAAAATCCCGTCCTTTTGAACCCTAACCCACCTAGAAAGTCTTTCTAGTGCAACAAGCAGAGGTTCAAAGTAAAAAAAAAAAAACGATGGGGTTTGAAGACCCGCTAGGTTGAAAACCCAAAAGGGCGGCCTAGGCAAAATTTATGGTCATTTACCCGCTAAGTTGGCAACCAAAAGCCGACTTAGGCAAAAGTTAGGGTACAGAGCCCGCTGGACCGAAAACTCGAAAGGGCGATCCAAGCAAAAGGTAGGGCACACGGCCCGCCGGATTGAAAACTTGAAAAGGTAATCTGGTCAATGGCAACGACTTCCTACAAGGAGCGAATCAATGAGATGGAGAAATAGTCTACTATCAGGGCAAAATCCCGGAGTCCAAGGAGCGCCGGCAGGCTTATTTTGGCATTTCTCTAAACTAGGGGCATCGAAACCGAGCAATCCGAAAGGATATATTAACCATGACGGAAATACCGAAAGAGGAAATTAATGCCTCTTGACACGGTATTCGAAATACTCTAAGAGTGGCTAGGCCATACCCTTAATAAATAACACATAAGATCCAAGAGTGAGTAAAAAAAAAAAATGAGTCGAGTCCCTAGAGCAATAGGAGTTTTCTTTGGTTGAGTCCTTTGAAATCTATTCCTCCTTTTGTTCATTTTTCCTTCCCTTTGAAGTCAAAGTCCCTGGCGCTGAAAGAACGACAGCATGCCCTCCAAACGATAAAGAAAATTCAGAGTAATTCTTGGTTTAGGTATCAGAAGGGGCAAGAGACATCATAGTCAAACGTACCAGAGACCTTAAGCCTCCAGAAGCGAGCAATGCCAGAAAGAGATTCTCAGACTCATCCATCATGGTGATTGTCCTACTCTCTCCATACCAAAAAAAAAACCTTTGCAACCTCAAGCCTTCATGAAGCAAAGCATCTTCTTTTCGACCATCATTGTTCCGCCTCCTTAAGAGCCTTGTCATGGAAGTACAATACACTAGGGGCATCTTTTATGACACAGACACACAAGGATAATCAGTGTCAATATCTCCAGCAAGTTGAGATGAGAGAGGCATGAGCACATCTCGAGTCAAGCCTCCAAATCCCCAACCGAGTCAACTCCCAGCTGAGTCCGCTCTCTAACAAAATCTACTCCTTAGCAAAATCAGTATCTTCAGTTGAGTCCACTCTCAAATACAGTGAACTCTCCATCAAAATCAATTTCCCACCAAGTAATTCAAGTCTTGTCCTCAGCAGAGAACACGCACTCCTAATTTCTCTTCGCAAGAGATGATCAATCAATCCCCGGTAGAATCAGTCAAAATCCTCTTATGATTTCGAATCCAATCCAATTTCTCTAATCCCTATTGATTCCCGTCTCGCTGACCTCTAGTCCCGCTGGCCTTGTCTCATTCGCAGACAGGTCAATTTCGCAGACAAGTTAATTTCGCAGACAAGCCCTTTTCATCAGGCCATTAAGGCCGATCCTTATTGATTTCTTTTTCGCTGACCCTCAGTCCCGCTGGCCGCGTCTCATTCGCAGACTAGTCAATTTCGCAGACAGGTCAATTTCACAGACAAATCAAATTTTCTTTAGCTCCCGTCTCGCTGACCTCCAGTCCTGATGGCCTTGTCTCATTCGCAGATAGGTCAATTTCGCAGACAAGTCAATTTCGCAGACAAGCTCTTTTCATCAGGCCATCAAGGCCGATCCTTATTGATTTCTGTTTCGTTAACCCTCAGTCCCGCTGGCCGCGTCTCATTCGCAGACCAGTCAATTTTGCAGATAGGTCAATTTCGCAGACAGGTCAATTTCGCAGACAAATCAAATTTTCTTTAGCTCCTGTCTCGCTGACCTCCAGTCCCGCTGGCCTTGTCTCATTCGCAGACAGGTCAATTTCGCAGACAAGTCAATTTCGCAGACAAGCTCTTTTCATCAGGCCATCAAGGCCGATCCTTATTGATTTCTGTTTCGCTGACCTCCAGTCCTGCTGGCCTTGTCTCATTTGCAGACAGGTCAATTTTGCAGACAAGTCAATTTCGCAGACAAATCAAATTCTCTTTAGCTTCCTTCTCGCTGACCTCCAGTCCCGCTGGCCTTATCTCATTCGCAGACAGGTCAATTTCGCAGACAAGTCAATTTCGTAGACAAGCTCTTTTCATCCGGCCATCTAGGCCGATCCCTATTGATTCCCGTCTCGCTGATCTCCAGTCCCGCTGGCCGTGTCTCATTCGCAGACAGGTCAATTTCACAGACAGGTCCGTTTCACAGACAAATCAAATTTTCTTTAGCTCTCGTCTCGCTGACCTCAGTCCCGCTAGCCGCGTCTCATTCATAGATAGGTCAATTTCACAGACGGGTCAATTTCGCAGACAGGCTATTTTCATCCGTCTTCTTGAGGCATTCTTACCAAAGTCCCGTGCGGCATCCTTTCCAAAGTCCCCTGCGGCATCCTTTCCAAAGTCCCCTGAGGCATTTTTACCAAAGTCCCCTGAGGCATTCTTACCAAAGTCCCATGCGGCATCCTTTCCAAAGTCCCCTACGGCATCCTTTCCAAAGTCCCCTGAGCCATTTTTACCAAAGTCCCCTGAGGCATTCTTACCAAAGTCCCATGCGGCATTCTTTCCAAAGTCCCCTGCGGCAATCTTACCAAAGTCCCCTGAGGCATCCTTTCCAAAGTCCTCTGAGGCATTCTTACCAAAGACCCTTGGGGCATTCCTTCTAAAGACCCCTGAGTCATCCTTTCTAAAGACACCTGAGGCATCCCTTTTGTGTTAGACCCTTGAGGCATCCTTTCCAAAGTCCTCTGAGGCATTCTTACCAAAGACCCTTGGGGCATTCCTTCCAAAGACCCCTGAGGCATCCTTTCTAAAGTCCCCTGATGCATCCCTTCCAAAGTCCCCTAAGGCATCCGATCCTTTCATGAATTCACTCTTCGCAAAGTCATTTTTCTTTATGCTTTCCTTAACTAATTTTCGGGGTAGGTCAAAATTCGTTGTCTTTCTGGCTTTGGGCTTCGTGCGACAAGCACCCTCTGCCAAAGAGGGGCATCTGTAGACACCGCATTTTGACCTGGCCCCATTTTCCCAAAAAAAAAAGAATAAATCCCGAAATCCGAGTCCCGAAACCGAATTCACAGTCTCCCAGAATCAAGTCTCAAATTCCCTAAAAAAAATCGAGCCCCAAGTGCGAAGAAAACCTGAATGATTACTTACCCATTGTGCCCATTCTTGGGTGCAAAATTCCCAAGAGGTTGCTGATGTTCCCAAGAGGCTCCTGCAAATTTTTAGATAAAATGGGCGAAAAATTGACAAAAATGCAAGCCGAGCTTCTACAGTTATCAAAGCATGGCTGTGCCAATAGCATTTCAAAGAAAAAAATCATTTGTCCCACCCCTACTCTTATTTGGGACACCCCCTATACAACAAACAAGAATGGAAAATTACATACTGTAGACACCCCATTTTGACCTAGCCCCAATTTCCCAAAAAAAATTTTGAATAAATCCCGAACCGAATTCCCGAATCGAATCCCCAAATTTTCAAAACCAAATCCAAATGCGAGAAGAACCCAAGGTTTCACTAGCTTACTTTGCCCATCAAGAAATGTAAGGCTCTCGAAAGATTGTTGCTTTTCTCAGAGGGGTTCCTGCAAATTTTCAAGGAAAATTGTGAAAAATGGAAGAAAAGACAAGCTAAATTTGTGCCATTATCAATTCCCAGATAAAAGAGACAAATGGATGGCTAGGATTAGAGTGAGGAAAGAAAAAAAAACTAGGTATAAAATTCCATGGGAGCTCATGAGAGAGAGGGGGGGATTTCCCCATTTTTTTTAGCAGAGAAAAGGAGAGAAAAGGGGAGAAAAAAGAAAAAGAAAATAGAGAGAGGAGGGAGAAGGAGACTGGCCACCTCCTATCTCCACCACCGACCACCATCCTCCACCTCCATCTCCACCCCAACACCACCCTTCTTCAACCTTCAACCACCTTCCCACCGGCCACCGACCCTACCTCCACCAACAGCAGCCACTAAGGGAGAGACCCCCACCTCCATTGATTCCAGCAAGCTTGCCGGAATCCGGCCTCAAACCCGAAACCCAAAACCCATCTCCATCTTGCCACCACCACCACCGGCCTCCCTCAAAACCCCATTTTCGCCACATACTTTCTCTCCCCAACCACCATTAAAACCCGAAACCCAAAACCCATCACCATCTTGCCACCACCACCGGCGTCCCTCAAAACCCCATTCTCTGCCACCATCGCCATCTTCCCACCCCCATCGCCACCTCCATCGAGGACCATCCTCCTCCACAACCCATAGCCACCATCAAACCCATTTTTTTTTTCTTTTTTTATTTGCAAACCCTCTTCCACCCTTCTTCAACCTTCAACCACCTTCCCGCCGGCCACCGACACCACCATTAAAAAAAAAAAAAACAACAGAGGAACTACAGAGAGGGAGGAGCAGAGAGAGGGAAGAGGGATCTTCATCTTGCCGCCACCTCCATCTACGCCGTCCACCGTCTCCACCACTCCCTCGGCCACCACTTCCCCACCGCCCACAACCATTAACTACGGTCATCCACCCCCCATCCTTATCCACCATCCTTCTCCCCCATTTGTAGATTTTTTAAAAAACCCTCTTCCACAGCCACTTTCTTCTACCTCCAAACTCCTGTTCTCTTAACCCCATTGAAACCCTCTCCACCACCACCATAACCACCTCCGTTTCAGCCACCATCTCCACCTCCTCCATCTTCTCCGATCCCACCTCACCGGAATCCGGCCGACCTCCACCTCCTCCATTTAATCCGGACACACCTCCCTGTCTTTAAAACCCAACAACCATCCCCATCATATCCTCTTCTCGTTTCCCCCCAAAATCATCAAACCCATTTTCACCATTGCTTCAACCACCACCCTCTCTAGCCCCAAACCTGGAAGCCCCATTCACCTAATCCAAACCCATATCAAACCCACTTCAAAACCCACTTTGATTTTTATCAATCTCTCTCTCCCTCTCAGATCGTTGCAGAGATTTCACGGCATTATCAAGAATTCTAGGAAGGGCAAAGGTAAAAGGGCACGATTCTCATCGGCCTTTCACTCGAATTACTCTGGTAATTTACCTGACCCCTTTATCTCCTCTCTGTGGTGCTTAATTTTCTCTTGTTAAAGCTTGGGTTCTTTGTTCTCTCTCTTGGATTGGCTCAGAAATTTCAATATCCATTGATTTTGTTTAAATAGCTTTATGGGTTTTTGAAGCAAATGTTTTTTTTTTTATTTAGGAAAATTTTAACAGTCAAGATTCTCTGACTTTGATAAAATTGAACCCCATTCAATTTCCAGGTCTAGGATTATATGTCTTACCTGAAGATAGTTCGTTTGCCTACTTGTTATTTTTGGGATGTGTTCTTTCATGCTTAGTCAACAGGTGAACGTTCTTGTTCCAAAGTTAAACTATCTCATGGCTGCTTATCTCTATCATCTTTAGCTGAAAGAATAAAAGTAGTGCCCATTTTCTCACTCGCGCCTATTTGAGTTCCAGGCGATGACAGAATGTTTCTTGAGCCATCCCTTCGCCCCTCGTGTCTCTTTGCTTATCCCATCATTTCTCATGGGCTTAGGGATTTTTCCATCTTTGAGGCCATCCTTTCTTACAGGGTTTAAGGATTCCTTCCTCTCTGAGATGATCATTTTCTGCAGGGTTAGGGATTCACTTCTTGCCTTCTTCGGGTTCATCTCTCTTCATGTTCCTGGGGATTCTCCTTGCATTTCGGGATCCTTATCGATTTTGGGAACACTCGTCGGGTTTCGGCGATGACGGACGGCAACCTCTTGAGCCAAAACCCCCTTTCAATCAAAAGGGATAAAAATACATAAAAAATACAAAGCAACAAAAACATCAAAAAACACTCAAAGCGTTTTTCGAAAAGCTGTTTCGAACTACGTTGGCTTGATCCCTTTCCACAGGGTACGTAGGCAGCTTGTGATTCTCGTCCCAAGTTCAGTCAAACTTTTCAATAAAATCATTTAAACCCTTCAAACAAAAATCATTTCATCATCCAAAAATATCTTTCAAGCTTTTCCAAAAATATAAAAACCAAAATGGGCAAGGATGGGATTGCCAGGTCACTCGGAGCCTTCTTTTCATTTCATTTCCGATTTTCATCATGGTTTGCCGGTTTTATCGGTTTTCCGACGTTTTATCGGGTTTTGGGATGGGCGATGATGTAGCGTGGCCCCTTCACAGGGATTGTCCTCGATGAGCCCAACGATAGGCTATGACGATCGCGAGACTTGTCCGATCTTTAGCGGATCAGGATCACTGAGCTCGATTCCTTTAGAATCGCTCCCTGAGTCTATCGTATGTCCCATTTTCTTTTCCCTGGCATTTTGGGTTTGTACATACCGTATATTTTCTGATTCCTTTCTTCCCTCGCATCTTTTAGTTTATCGTGTGTTTGTCTTTGGTTCCTTGTGTGTTTACTTTCAGCTTGCTTATTCCTTGTGCGTTTAGTTTCACATGCTTAGCTGTAGATATTTACTGCTTTTCTGCTTATCATATCTGCTATTACTTGCTTAGCTGTAGCTGTGCATGCGGATGTTATTGCTTTCCTAGATGTGATGGGTTAGGATTAGATGCAGTGAGTTAGGATTTGGATGTTTATTTTCTTTTGCCCATCCCCGAGTCATGCATGCTTAGATAGACGTTTTCTCGGGGATACTCGTTCCCATTTCACATGATTTTAGCCCAAAACTCTTTAAAATTAATTAAAAATGGCATAGGAGACCAGGTGCTTGCACTTGGGCAAATTGGGGGCGCTTAATACCTTCCCCATTCGTCATCAGGCACGGACTTTTGTATCTCTGGTTATCCGTTGCAACAGATTATTTCATGGGATCCAGGGCCTACTTCCTTGGATGGCGACTCTTCTTTGTTATAGCTACATCTTGGTTCTGGGCTGATCCTTGAATCGAGAGGTATCTCATTTATATCGCCACCCATGCTGTGAGTGGCATCATTTCGAGAGTTCCTTGGTAGAGCTCTCCTTCACATTGTGGAGATCTTAGAGGACCGACGCGGGATCGGGATCCACAGGCTGGCGACTCTGCTGGGGAAATCTTGGAACATTGCCTAACTCTGTAAAAATGCCATTTTTACTAATTTTGAAGAAATTTGGACTAAAATCATTTTAAATGGGAACATTTTCCGTTAGAATGCCAGGGGCACCAAATAGATACAAAATAAAACAAGAGCTCACACACTCACTTTCATCCCTTGCTATCTATTTTGTGGTTACTTTTCTGCTGTGGATATACTATCAGGTTACTCTTGGAGAGATACTATAAGTAGGAGCCGTGAGGGCTATACCCGCCTTCTAGTGCCACCGCACTAGTAGTATCTCAACACCTGAACACCTTGTGTGTAAAACGGACATAGTTCGTATGCTGGGCGATAGTCACAGCATACAAGTAACTATGCACCCGGCCAGGTGGACCTCGCGACATTACTCTCTCTATATATTGCATGGTCCTTTTGTTTGCATTTAGGGATGAACATATGTGTTGCTTACACATGTGGAGCCCAGAGTTAGGGACCTTATCCTATTTTTTTAGACTAGGGTAGCTCACTTTATGTGGCTACAGACGCGGTCCTAGTACACTCACATGTCTGTCTTGAGTCAAGTGTCTTGACTCTGCAAGATTATATTTAGGGCTGGTGCCCCTGGTTAGGATGTATATATATGTATATATATTTATTACTAGATCAGGGCTTGCTTCATGGTTAGGTTTTCTTTCCTAATATAATCCTTTTTCCCATCCATCCGTCTTTTGGATTATGATCAGATCATTGGTTCCACATCGTTATCTTTATAGCCATGGTCTATCTTCCCTGAGCTTGATCCTTTGATTGATCCTGATCTGACCGTGTTCCACATGTCGATTATGAGTCTATCTTGCCATTATCATTACCAGAGTGTGTACTCTTGCTGAGAACCCTGTTTCATCCTTGTCTGCGTACTCTCTATACTTGGTTATTTAGCCCCTTCGTATAGCCGTTGTGCTGTCGGATTTTCTCTAAAAAACTTGAGTGTAATCATTAGCCTCATAGGCTTGTTGACAAACCATGTGTCTATCTTGCCCCATACAGTTGTTATGCTGTCTGATTTTATCCCACAGAAAGATGTGTTGGTGCTACCTTTTGTCTCAACTTGCGCATTACATTGCCATGCGATTTCTTCTCATTGAACCTAGTGTTTGTGATGTCCATGATAGGAATCTTGCCCGGTTGGTTAATCATAGCTCTCGAAAGATTCACCTTTTCAAAACCCATTTGGCCTCGCCCAGATTCAAGGCTTAACCTCAATTCTGCTTCACCCATTTCACCCCTCACATTGCCCAGATGGCTGAGTATACTGAAAGTCTCGTCTTGGCAGAAATGAGAGAGATGATGTTGAAATCCAGGACCTGATAGACGGGGATCCCCTCATTCTTCTCGAACTCAAATGCTTCCGAGAACCCTGCACCTAACCATGTTGCACCTCTTCCACCCACCATGGGAACCATTCAACTCATTCAACCCTTCATAGATCTTACCACCTTTACCTATACCACCCTGGGGCTGGGAAGTAGATTGATTGCAAAGGGAAAATAAAAAATGTCAGAGCTTGAACTCCTTGAAAACATCATACCGGAGAAAGCCTTGCCATTGTCAAGTGCTAGAGATCAATTTGAGCTGGGTCAACAGAAACCAAAGAGGCCGTTCCTTCTATGATTCTAACTCCAGGGTTGCTCTCTCCAATCATTATCATCATTAATGAAGGTACGATGTCATGAACTTTCGGCGCTAGTCCATTGCCTCCAAAAAGTGTCATTTCTTTGAAATTCGTCCTTGTCGTGTGTGTAAACACTCTCTTGTCCAAGTTGGTAGGTCAAATAATCATGTTAGTGTCAAGTCCAAGTATTTTATGTTTGCTCGCCTTTCTTATGGTGAGTCAGCATTCAACCCATTGTTATGTCTGATGTAAAGTCCGATGTTGCGTGTCGAGTATCATCAATGTACATAAACTTCTTAATGAAATGAGCATGTGTTTTCATTGTCAATTTTCCTCTGTGTTTCCTCTTGGATCTAATGTTGAACAAATTAAAACAACCTCATCGGACGAGGATGCTGACGAAATTCCCCTCGAGATCTGAAAGATGGTCAAACGAGAGGAAGAGCGTCGAGCAAAGCCACTTGAAGATGAAATCGAAACTGTGGATAGTGATATTGAAATCCAATACTCGGGAAATACGGATTGGCAAAACTTTATCTTCTGAAGAGCGCGAAGAATCGATAAACCTATTTAGAGGGTTCAAAGTAGTCATGCTTGGTCCTACAAGGATAAACTGGGAACTTGCCCTGGCACTATTCAATGTAAGTCTCCCTCAACTTTAGACATCAGGTCGGAGAAGCAAAAATTTCAAAGGAAGAACATTAGACATCAAGTGAAGATAATGAAAAGATTGAGAGAAAACTCTCGGAAAACAAAGTCACAATCATAGAACATGAGCCCCAAAAGAACACTTGGGCTATACATTGCGATGAAATTTCAAGCTAAAGCATTCAAGGTGTAGGGGCATTCCCCACATCCAAGCAAAAAAAAAAAAAATCAGAAGAAAAAGAACATCCAGAAGAAAGAAAGATAGAATCCATAACAAAAAGGAGAAGGGAACGTGCCCCTATGTTAACTCCTTAGAAATATCAGAATCCCAAGAAGTGGAGTCGGTTTTAAGGCATCTTCAGCATATAAAGAAGACTCCGAGGCTTAGAATACCGAGCATCAATTCAAGATCCCAGAGACAAGTGAGAATTCTTTCAGACAAGCTTGCACAGTATAGATGAAGTCTTGCCAGGAAATGCCGCCAGACTCCTAAAACAAAAAAAGAGAAAAAGATTCAAAGCCGTTGAACCTCAATCACATCAGAAGTCTGTACACCAGAAGGCCATCATTGGCTGTTTGAACCTTCAAAACCAAAAATTCAAAGTTTGAAAAATCCTTTTGCAAACACCTTTGAGCCTCAATAAAATCAAGCATTCTTTTCAAGCGCCCACAAACCAGGGGCATTTTAACTCTGAACTACGCAGACCTGATCCTCAGTTCTTCAGGGGTACGTAGGCAACCTGGTCTTCCAGGTTCGGTCAACCTTTGAGTTAAAAGCTAAATCATTCTTTTCCAAACCCCAAGCGAACTACGCGGACCTGATCCTCCATTTTTGGGGTATGTAAGCAATCTGGTTAGACCAAATTCGGTCGAAATCGTTTGAACCAAAGAAATATCCAACCCTTTTGAACCCGCGCCCACCTAGAAAGTCCTTCTGGTGAACAAGGAAAGGTTCGAGGCAAAAGCAGAAAGAAAAGAGAAAAACGATGGAGTCTGAAGACCCGCTAGGCTAAAAACCCGAAAGGGCGGCCTAGGCAAAAGTTAGGGTCATTCACCCGCTAAGTTGACAACCAAAAAGTCAGCTTAGGCAAAAGTCAGGGTACTCAAGCCCACGGGACCCACAACCCGAAAGGGCCATCCAGGCAAAAGATAGGGCAAGCGGTCCGCCGGATTGAAAATCTGGAAAGGCAATCTGGTCAATGGCAATAACTTCCTACAATGAGCGAATCATTGAGGCAAAGGAAGAATCTTCAATCAGCAAAATCTCGAGGTCCAAGTAATGCCGACAAGCTTACTTTGAAACTCCTCTAAACTAGGGGCATTGAAACCGAGCAATCTGAAAGGGATAATAACCATGAAGGAAATACCGAATGAGGAGAGTAGTGTCCCTTGACACGGTATTCGAAATACTCTGAAAGTGGCTAGGCCATACCGTTAAGAAATAACACATAAGATCCAAGGGTGAGTCAAAAGTGAGTCGAGTCCCTAGAGCAATAGGAGTTTCCTTTGGTGGAGTCATTTGAAATCTATTCTTCCTTTTGTTCGTTTTCCCTTTCCTTTGAAGTCAGAGTCATTGGCGTTGGAAGGATGGCAGCATGCCCTAAAAAAAAAAATCAGAGTAAATCCTGGTTAGGTATTAGAAGGGGCAAGAGACATCCTATTCAAACCTACCAAAGACCTTAAGCCTCCAGAAGTGAGCAATGCAAAGATAAGATTCTCAGACTCAGCTATCATGGTGATTGTCCTACTCTCTCCTTACCAAAAAAAAAAAAACCCTGCAACTTCAAGCCTTCACAGAAAGAAGCATCTTTTCTTCAACCGCCATTGTTTTACCTTCCTAATACTCTTGTCATGGAAGCACAATACACTAGGGGCATCTTTTATGACTTGCGTCATAAAAGATGTCCAGACCACAAAGGCAATCAGTGCCAATGTCTCCAGCAACTTGAGATGAGAGAAGCTCGAGCACATCCCGAGTCAAACCTCCAATTTCCCCAGCTGAGCTTACTCTACAACAGAGTCAACTCATCAGCAAAATCAGTCCCCAGTAGAGTCTAAAGTCTACTATCTAGAGAGTCCGCTGTCGATTGTTCAAAGCATTCAATTCCCAGCAAAATCCAATTCTTTCAAAAAGGGTCAATACCAAAAATTCCAGCAAAAAAAGGAAATCATTTGAGTCCGGTCCTCAGCAAGGAACTCGTACTCCCTTTTTCTCGGCAAGAGACAAAGCAATTCTCAAAGGGATCAATCTGAATCAATCAATCGATCCAAATCAATCAATCAATCAGGCAAGCATATCAAAAAAAAAAGAAAAAAAAAGTTGCCGCTTCTTTGGAGAGACAAAGTAATCTCCAAAGAAATCAATCCCAATCAATTCAAATCAATCAATCAATCAAAAACAGGAGAGTATCAATCTTTTCATAAGAATTTTACTCCTCGAGTAAATTTCCATCGCTTGTTACTGCGTGAGGGTTCCGCATAACAGCGCTTTCTCTTTTGATTAGTGCGTGAGGGTTCCGCCTAATTAAAATTCCACCTTTTGTTACTATGAGAGGATCCAAGCCCGTCTCATACGGCATCCAATCCCGTCTCATACGGCATCCAAGCCCGTCTCATACGGCATCCAAGCCCGTCTCATACGGCATCCAAGCCCGTCTCAAACGGCATCTAAGCCCGTGTCATACGACATCTAAGCCCATCTCATACGGCATCCAAGCCCGTCTCCTACGGCATCTAAGCCCGTCTCGTACGGCATCCAAGCCCGTCTCGTACGACATCTAAGCCCGTTCTCATATGGCACCTAAGCCCGTTCTCATACGGTACCAAGCCCGTTCTCATACGGCATCCAAGCCCGTTCTCATACGGCATCTAAGCCCGTTTCTACACGGCATCTAAGCCCGTTCTCATACGGCATCTAAGCCCGTTCTCATACGGCATCCGCCATCCTAAAGCATTCTTTCCAAAGTCCCCTGAGGCATCCTCTCCAAAGTCTCCTGAGACTTTCCTTCCAAAGTCCCCTGCGGCATCCTTTCCAAAGTCCCCTGAGGCATCCACTCTGAGTAAGACCCTTGTGGCATCTGACCCTTCAAGAATTCAATCTTCACAAAATCATTTTCTTTACGTTTTCCTTCTTTAACCAAGTTTTCGGGGCAGGTCAAAATGCGTCGTCCTTTTGGCTTTGGCATTCGTGCGACAAGCACCCTCTGCCAAAGAGGGGCATCTGTAGACACCCCATTTTGACCTAGCCCCAATTTCCCAAAAATTTTTTTTGAATAAATCCGGAACCGAATTCCCGAATCGAATCCTCAAATTTTCAAAACCAAATCCAAATGCGAGAAGAACCCAAGGTTTCACTAGCTTACTTTGCCCTTCAAGAAATGTAAGGCTCTCGAAAGGTTGTTGCTTTTCTCAGAGGGGTTCCGGCAAAATTTCAAGGAAAATTGTGAAAAATGGAAGAAAAGACAAGCTAAATTTGTGCCATTATCAATTCCCAGATAAAAGAGACAAATGGATGGCTAGGATTAGAGTGAGGAAAGAAAAAAAAACTATGTATAAAATTCCATGGGAGCTCATGAGAGAGAGGGGGGGATTTCCCCATTTTTTTTAGCAGAGAAAAGGAGAGAAAAGGGGAGAAAAAAGAAAAAGAAAACAGAGAGAGGAGGGAGAAGGAGACTGGCCACCTCCTATCTCCACCACCGACCACCATCCTCCACCTCCATCTCCACCCCAACACCACCCTTCTTCAACCTTCAACCACCTTCCCGCCGGCCACCGACCCTACCTCCACCAACAGCAGCCACTAAGGGAGAGATCCCCACCTCCATTGATTCCGGCAAGCTTGCCGGAATCCGGCCTCAAACCCGAAACCCAAAACCCATCTCCATCTTCCCACCACCACCACCGGCCTCCCTCAAAACCCCATTTTCGCCACATACTTTCTCTCCCCAACCACCATTAAAACCCGAAACCCAAAACCCATCACCATCTTGCCACCACCACCGGCCTCCCTCAAAACCCCATTTTCTTTTGCCCATCCCCGAGTCATGCATGCTTAGATAGACGTTTTCTCGGGGATACTCGTTCCCATTTCACATGATTTTAGCCCAAAACTCTTCAAAATTAATTAAAAATGGCATAAGAGACCAGGTGCTTGCACTTGGGCAAATTGGGGGCGCTTAATACCTTCCCCATTCGTCATCAGGCACGGACTTTTGTATCTCTGGTTATCCGTTGCAACAGAGTATTTCATGGGATCCAGGACCTACTTCCTTAGATGGCGACTCTTCTTTGTTATAGCTACATCTTGGTTCTGGGCTGGTCCTTGAATCGAGAGGTATCTCATTTATATCGCCACCCATGCTGTGAGTGGCATCATTTCGAGAGTTCCTTGGTAGAGCTCTCCTTCACATTGTGGAGATCTTAGAGGACCGACGTGGGATCTCGTGTCCCTCGCCCGCCGTCCTCGGGATCGGGGTCCACAGGCTGGCGACTCTGCTGGGGAAATCTTGGAACATTGCCTAACTCTGTAAAAATGCCATTTTTACTAATTTTGAAGAAATTTGGACTAAAATCATTTTAAATGGGAACATTTTCCGTTAGAATGCCAGGGGCACCAAATAGATACAAAATAAAACAAGGGCTCACACACTCACTTTCATCCCTTTCATCCCTGTAAGTACTATTCAAATTTATCTTTTCTTACTTCCTGTGCGCAACTATCATTTGAGATGCTTCACTTATAAATTGGGAATGAATCAATTGCCTGGTTTACTTGATTTCTTAAAAAAAACCCATGTATTTCAAATTACTTTGAATTAATTACAGGAGGATTTGATTGTTGGGTTTGATTTGCATGTTCTTAATTCCGATCTTTATTCGGCCAACACCGGAAGGAATTGAGCAGGTTTGAGTAGATTCTCTTTTAAATGGGTTTTGTTTAATTCTGGGTGGTTATAGGTTCCCATTTAAAAAAAAGAAAGAATGGTGATAATTTCGGTATTAGTCTAACATTTGCTGTGAAAAATGTCTTAGAGGTGATAATCTCGGTCCAAGGTACCCATAGTGCAATACTTTTCACTTGACCAGAGAGTTGATTTTATTGATTTTTCATGTCAGACATCTATTTCTAAAACTGAAATTTATATGTGACCCTATTTCTCCTTGTATCTGTGTGTAAAATGGTGGTCCAAACGTTTGGGTTTGTTCAATTCTTCACTGCTAAAATCATAAGAATTGTCGAAGTTATGACTTCCCTTTTGGTTTCATTTTTCGGATCCTGAAATTTCTTGCGTGCATTCTTATGACTTGAGGACAGGTTTTATTCCTTGCTCACAGTCTTCATTTAAATAACTTTAGTCGCTAATGTAAGTATGGGCTTGAAGATTGCTAATTACTCCTTAAATTTCCATGTACTCTTTAACTGTGGACGTATGTATTTGAACCGATGAGATCTAAGATTAGGCCTCCGCATTTGATTTCCTTGAGAAGCTGCCTTCGATTCTGGCACTTGCTCAGAACCCCTATTGTTTCTTCTCCTTTGTTACTTTCATGATTCCGGGCTAATGATTAGGCCTTGTTCACTAGCCTTAGGGATTACTTCCTGGTTGAAAACGTTCATTAAGGCTTGGGATTAGCACCTGTGTTCAATTTGGTTATTCATTCTAGGGAATTTTCCTCTCGAGTTCAGGCGATGACAGAATGTTTCTTGAGCCAACCCCTTGCCCTTCCTATCATTTCTCCATCTTAGAGTTTTCACAAGGCTCGAGGGTTTCCTTTCTTACCTTCTTTCGGGACTACTCTCTTCACGTTCTTTGGAATACTCTTTGCATCTCGGGATTCCATCGATTTTGGGAACACATCGTCGGGTTAAGGCTATGACGGACGGCAACCTCTTGAGCCAAACCCCCTTTTTTCAATCAAAAGGGATAAAAAAAAAACACATAAAAATCGAATAGTAAAAATCCAAAAACAACAAAAATCATCAAAAACATTCTTCGAAAAAGCTGTTTCGAACTACGTTGGCTTGATCCCTTCCCACAGGGTACGTAGGTAGCTTGGGTCCACCCAAAGTCAAACCTTTTTAATAAATATTTTCAAACATTTCGAAACAAAAACAAAAATGGGCAAGAATGGTGATCGCCAGGTCACTCGGAGTCCCCTTTTCATTCCATTTCTGATTTTGATCGTGGTTTTTCGGTTTTCATCGGTTTTCTGACATTTTATCGGGTTTTGGGACGGGCGATGACGTAGCGTGGTCCCTTCACAGGGATTGTCCTCGCTGAGCCCAATGATTGGTCATGACGGTCGCGAGACTTGTCCAATCTTCCGCTGATTAGGATCGCTGGGCTTGATTCTTTTTTTGAATCGCCCTCTGAGCCTATCGTGTGTTCCATCTTATTTCCCCTGGCATTTTTGGTTCTCACATGCCGTTGATTTTCTACCGTGCGATCGATTGCCATTTTCTTAGTCTTATCTCTTGCATAGGCTCGCATGCTAGTGTGTTTACTTTACTGCTTTGATTGCTTAGCTATAGCGTTTATCCATTCATCTTAGCTTGATTATCTGTCTAAACTTAGATATTTGCTTTCCTTATCTCATTATATCTATCATTATCTGCTTAGCTGTAGCTATGTATGTGATTGTTTATTGCTTTCTTAGATGTGATGAGTTAGGATTAGATGCGATGAGTTAGGATTTGGATGTTCATTTTCTTTGCCCATCCCCGGGTCATGCATGCTTAGATAGACGTTTTCTCGGGGATGATTGTTCCCATTTCAGATGATTTTTGCCCAAAACTCTTCAAAGTTAATGAAAAATGGCATAAGAGACCAAGTGCCTGTACTTGGGCGAATTGGGAGTGCTCTCCAGATCTTCCTCATTCATCACCAGGCACGAACCTTTGCATCTCTGGTTATCCGTTGCGACAGAGTATTTCATGGGATCCAAGGCCCATTTCCTTGGATGGCGACTCTGAGTTATTTTAGGTACACCTTGGTTTCGAGGCTCCTGTCTCCTGATCAAGATGTATCTCATACATTATACATCGCCACCCATGCTGTGAGTGGCATCAATTCGAGAGTTCCTTGGCAGAGCTCTCCTTCACATTGTGGAGGTCTCAGAGGATTGACTGGGGGATCTCGCGTCCCTCGCTCACCGTCCTCGGGATCGGGGTCCACATAGTCGAAGGCCAATAAATCACCGACCTTCTGCTTCAGTTACTAGCCCCAGACCTAATTATGGGAACGGGGAAGCGAACGACAGACGGGCCCCAGAATTGACCTTTAGGCCTATTCCGACCCAAAACAACGTTCTCCAAAGAACCAACAGCGTAGGAAACCTGAACCACGCGCAAGACAACCTGCATCATAATTTGAGAAACGGAATCCATGTGCCTGACTCGGGACTCCTTGCCTAACTTCAATGACAAGTCAGGGAGATGGAACGTCATATTAAGAAACCTTATGAGCCGGATCTCCTGACTGAATGGGAGAATGAGGTACAATCACCATTTGTAGAAGTTATAGCACATGCCTAATTAATGCCAAATTTTGATTTACCGAGGCTTGATCTCTACGATGGTACGTCCGATCCATTGGAATACCTGCAGGTCTACCGGAGGGCGATGAAATTTAAAGGCGCTAACGACACAGTCATGTGTCGCGCCTTTTCTTCATATTTGAAAAGATGAGCGAATAGTTAGTATGGTCGCCTTAAACCTAACTCCATATCTTCTTTTCGAGAGTTAGGTAGGGAGTTTGTGACATACTTCGCCAATAGTCGGCCACAGAAAAAATCTGCCGACGCGCTCCTCGCTCTCTGTTAAGGGAAGGCTGAATCCTTATGATCTTTTATAGGTCGGTTCAGAGCTGAATTATCACAAATCAAGGACCCTAATCATGAGATGGTTAGAGTTGCGATGACATCGGCTGTCCACGATAGGGATCTCAAGGTAGCCCTGAATATCGACTCTTCCCGAGATCTCCAGGAGCTAATGGCGGTAGCAGACAAATATGTTAACAATGGAGAATCGTTCGCCATGGAAAGAGAATTAGAGCTCGCCAAAGCTCCGGAATCATCCGTAGTTGTTCTCACCGACCAACCATTGCGCAAGATCCTTAAAAACCCGGACACTTCAGGACGATTAATCATTTGGGCAGTAGAACTTGGCGAATTTGACATACAAGTGCGACCTCGCCCCGCAATTAAGTCACAAGTACTTGCCGACTTTGTGGTAGAATGCATGGCTCCGACCGAAGACTTAGGGGGGTAGGAGGAGATAAAGATGAACAAGAAAAATAATATCCATGGATGTTGTTTGTCGATGGATCAGCCAATGCAGGCGGAAGAGGAGCAGGATTAGTCTTGGCCGGACCCTATAAATTTCTAGTGGAATATGCTCTGAAACTCGACTTCGATGCTTCCAACAACGAGGCCGAGTATGAGACACTCCTGGCCGGACTAGCATTAGCCCTTGAATTGGAAGCCGACAGACTAAAAGCCCATAGTGATTCACAACTCATTGTTAGACACATTAATGGACTCTATGAGGCGAAAGATCGAAGGATGCTTAAATACCTAGAAAAGGTGAGAGGGAAAATCTCCCTTTTCAAAGAATTTGAGATTGTGCAAATTTCTAGAATCCTTAATGCAAGAGCCGATGCCTTATCCAAAATGGCCTCCTCGGAAACCACTAGCTGGAGGAAACGTGTACACTGAGGTAATCTCCCGTCCCAGCATAGAGAAAGAGGAGATCATGAACCCAGCTGGATGGATCCCATAGTGCAGTATCTCAAAGATGGTACCTTACCAGAGGACCGAAAAGAAGGAAGGAAGATTACTGCCAATTCCACCCTCTACATACTGAAAGGTGAAGTACTCTATAAGCGATCGTTTTCTTGGCAACGACTAAAGTGTCTTCGACCCACAAACGTTGATCGAGCAATGGCCAAGGTACATGAAGGCATATGTGGAGATCACTCAGGGGCAAGGTGCTGGCCCACAAAATCCTTCGCCAAAGATCTCCTTCAAGGACGAGCTTCCCTTACAAGGTCCGACAGAGCCAATATTCTCCCCTAAAATCGAGCTTTGCCGATATGGTCGGGCCGAGCTAAAGGAAATCCCTTCCGACGATGAAGCTTCACTCATCAGAAGTAGCAAAGTTATTCAGGACCGGGGTTTGGTGGTTAGTTTGGATATAAAGGCTTAATCCATTTGAAGTGTGTGAAAGATTTTTCAGCTTGCAAATTCTAGGATCCATCTGTTAGGGTATGCTAAAAGGCTCCGCCGAGCCTAAATAAAGAAGCACCATCATCGAGTAAAAGAGTATTGGCTAACTATGTCTTTACTTTGGACGACCTGAGTAAGAACGGATTGACTATACACCCAAGGGACGCCTTGAGGTAGACGGTCACCGACCCTCACCATCGTCGACTATCTACAATAACTGAGTTATGGAAACGCCCATACATTGACCTTTTAAGGCCAGTAGAGGCTACTTTCCTCTCACTAAGCCAAAATCGCCACTTAGAATGAGCTCGACCTGAACCTTTTAAGGTCGAAGAGCCGGAACACAATTCATTTAGTTCATTATATTTTTGTCCTTGTTCTTGTTCTGTTTGATGCAGGAATTCTTCAATCGTGCATTGCACTAACCAATCGAGCAAGAAATGGGCTATATGAGGTCACAAAAGTTCTCTGACTGAGATCCTATCAACTTGAGACTCAATGGAACCTCAATTCCAGCACATGGAGAATTTGGGAAATTTTTACGAAGTAAGAAGTTCATTTTGGTTCATTATATTTTTGTCTTTGTTCTTGTTCTGTTTGATGCAGGAATTCTCTTTAATGTTTCTCCGGGTATCTCCAAGGGTGGTTCGATCATACACCCAAGAAGTGGAAGGTCACCGACCCTAGTTAACCTCTTAAGGTTAACGCCCACCGGACGAGCTCTTAAGCCGACCGAGTAGGGTGAGGCACTTGTCCGACCCAAGACAGGAGGACTCGATGTCATTATATTAATGAACCTCATAAGGTTAATGCCCATTGACCGAGTATATGAATCGGTCGAGTAGGGTGAGGCACTTATCTGACCCATGACCGGAGGATATGATGCCCTGTTCTTTAGATCAAACCAGATGATATGTGAAGTGCGACCGAGGTTGATCATCCCAGATACCACTAAAAATATCACTGGATAATGAGTTCCCTCCTCATAAAGGAGGGCGGGTCAGTCGACTTCGAATTGATCAATCGAAGAAAGACGACCGACGTGCAAAGCACAAAGGGAATACCCGTAAATTGTTGCCTTTACAAAGGAACGATAGAGCGTATCCCTAATTAGTAAGAGGAATAAAGGAAACAGGACCGAACGTCCGGCCCTCACAAAGGGAACATGACCGAACGTCCGACCCACCCCCTTTACCTGGAATCCCCTTTTTTATTTTTAAATAAGAAAGATAGAGAAAAAAACCAGCGTAATATAAAAGAAAACCCCGCCCCTCACAGAGGAAAGGCTAGAGGTTTATGAGATTCATAACAAGAACCCTATCCGCCCATAGAGGCGAGGAAGAGAGCTCGTATACATGAATAAAAAGGAACAGGACCCAACGTCCGGCCTACTTTTCATTATTAGGTTACTCTAATCATTTTTAAATGAGAAAGGAGATAACCAGTTTAACGAAAATCCAGGCCCCTGTAAAAGCAGAGAGGAAGGATTTACAAATAAAATTAACACAGGTCCCATCCTCCCTAAGGATAAGGAGTGAGAACCTGTGTATAGTGTTAACAAAATGTAAGGTACCCACCGGTACCAGGTTAGTAGTGCCAATTAAGGCACGAGTTTCACAAGTCGTATACAGCCCGGCATAAACAAAATATTACAGACCAATAGAATATTGTTTTGTGCATCTTCATGCACTCAAAAAGAAGATCTTTGTCAAAAAAGTTTTTACCCAAGAGAGAAGGATCTAGGTCGGTAACCGACGGAGAGTCGGTAATGACTTCGTCTGCCTTGGAAGCACAAAGGGAATACCCAGAAATTGTAGCCTTTTTAAAGGTGTGGTAGAGTGTGTTCTCTTTCCATAAAGCCCCAAGTAAGGAAGCTTTATTCCGACCTTTTAAGGCCGGGAATCACAGAGCTTGGCCTCATCTACTGATTCTCCATATAAACTCCACCCAGCTCAACTTATAAGTAAGCCGAGGAAGAGAGTTTAAAATCCGCCAAGGGACGAAGCACGATTTCACCCTCCTAAGGTTGAAACTCGAAAGCTCCAAATTATCTCGGTATTCTCCGGAACACATCCGACCTTCTTACTCTTAAGTATGTTGAGGAAACCGTATATTCAAGAATTTACTAATTTAAGAAGTTCGGACACACTAAGGGTAGTCTCCACGCTTCCGAACGTCATGTCGCCAAACTTTTGTAAGCTCGGTCAAGTATCTAAAAGCCGCCTCATTAAAGGTCGGTACTGAAAGATCTTAAAAGATCTCCAATGCCAAGAGCTACCTCCTTGACACGTGGCATAATTATATTTGCACAAACACGACGTACGACACCCATTATGAAGGGATCCTTTCCCGTCATTATGACAAGTACCGCCGTTACAAATATCAAGAGTGATTTGATGGTTCCTTCTAATAAGCAACGAGGAATGATGAAATCGGAAGTGATTGCATATATGAGAATCGGTTTCGTCTTGAGAAACCAACCAAGTATTATGAATCGGGTTAGTCACTACGAAAATAAGCCCATGAGTCCGTCACTACCGAACAAACTCCTTACATAGCAGAAAATCTCAAAACTACTTCCTCGACCCAACAATGGCTCAAGGAAGTGGGGGGTAATATGTTGGGGGTAAAATCGGCACTAGCTGTTGATGAACGACATGTGGCACTTGACTAATCAGAAACCGACTTACGGGATATGGGAATGAAATATTATCCTCCCCTCATAAATAGCAATATTGATAATTGGTAGACCGCCTATCAAAGAAGCAATATGCCCTAAGGCGGTGGCTTTCCCAGTAGAAGAGTTCCATTGTAGTAACTTGCTTGTTAAGGGACATAGGATATCTATTAAAAATAGATATAAACCTATCTCTCGGGGAAGTCGACCAATTAGGAAAGACTCCTAAAACAATAAGATTCTAACTATTATGGACTCTATTCTCTATAAAAAGGGATCCTTACTTCATAATGGAACTACGTTAGACTTGATCCCCAAAGAAGGGGTACGTAGGCAGATTGGAAAAACCAAGCTCAGTCCTAATCCTTCTCCATCAAACGTCGTTGGTAACACTTCTGAACTCCATCTTCTTCCCTTCAATTTACCTGTGATTTCGATTTCTAGCTAAATATTGTAATATCATAACTCTGGTACTCTTAATACCTTTCTGTGAGTGCAAGCTGCTTACATGAACAACTCTATCACCGCTAGATCACATAGAGCAGATTTCGGCATCATCAGGTTGTATCCCCAAAAGTATCCTTTATAGAATGATCCGTACTGTTCATTTAGTGATCCTCAATTTGCACCCCTCCTAAACTATTCCCATAGAGCATTCTCACTATTCAATTGACGGTCCATGTCGTGAATTGGCCGTGCCCCGCAAATCGTTCACATAGAATGATCCAAACTGCGCAATTGATGGGTCACAATTGGCAGTGCAAAAACATGGGTGGGGCCTACCTTGTCCAAAAATTTCAACAAATTAAATGGTTGGGCTGCCAAATGAATGGTTCGGATTTTCATATTGCATGGCCTGGGCAATACTTTTGGAGTAGGACTATCCCATGGAAATGACTCAGAGGCTACAACGTAATTGAAATTGCAGCTGATTAAATGGAGTGTTCGGATCATTAGATGGTGCAGATAATAATTGGGTGGGGGTTCATCACATTAACATTGGGCTCATCAAATCAATGACTCAGATTACCCCATGGTGCGGTTTGTACCATATCAACAAATTGGCACAGGCTTATCAAATGGATGAGCTATACCCTGCGAATCCTTTTGGAATATTGACGATTAAAGCATAGCAAAATATGGGTGTCTACAAATGGGTACGACAATGAGATTGCATACTGAACATGATCACATTAGAACAGCTTGTGGACAGGAGACAATTGAGCTATTCTACCAAACAGGACCCTTTACATGTCCTTTGACCTGAGGGGTCATATTGGTTTGTTGGCGAATCTCTCATTTTTTGTCTATCTAACCGTGATTCTCTTGGAGTCACCAGAGGGTAGTACTGAAGTGTAGGACAAACCTTCGAGGTCAATAGTGATACCCGACATGAAATTCTCCACCTATTTTATAGGATAACATCTACGGTTCTGGTCAGAGTAGTAGGCCTAGAAAAATACCTGGCCAGGTGGATTTCATAAGATATTTATTAAAAGGATCTCACAAAATAAGTTTTGAAATGTTTTAACAAATGCATTTGTGAGCCAACACTGCTTGACTGAAAGGTATACCATGAGTGAGCCTAGGGGGTAGTTGATGTCCACCCACGTAGGACTCAACTTGGTAGATGTGGACTTGGAGAAAGGACTTGAACATTTGATGTGATTAGGGTTATGATGATTTGACAGTTATCTTCAGGGTTACGTCTCGATGGAGGCCACTGACTCAATGCGATTGTAGCATTAGCTACAAAGCAATAATCGCAGTGGGGCCCACTTGTGGGTTCTGCAGGATCTACCGTTAAATTTCTGCTACGATCCCATTTACTACTCGATTGACTTATTATAATCTGTTGGATAGAGGTCCCGCATTTATTTGGTTGCTTACACAACTAGTTTCGTAGCATTGGATGCATTGAAATGATATACACAATGTATATAGTGTATATGCACTATGGGATACATTGAGAATACCAAAATGGTTAAGTATTAACCATAAGGGTATTTTGGGAATATCATAAATTATATTGGAGCTTTAATCATATTGGATAGGATTGGATTACATTACTTTAATTGGAAATTAAATGTGAAATGCAATGGGAATTTGAATTGGATAAGTGGACCCACATGGGACAAATTTGGGTGGGACCCATGCCCACACGCCCCATGTGGTGTGTCATTATCAATTGGAATTCAAATAATATTTAGAATATTATCGCTTGATTTGTTTTTTCAAATTAAAGCAACACATGTAATGAAATTGGAAAGAGAGAGAGAAAGAATGAATGAACAAACAAAATTTGAAACTTGGGGCAACCAAGGGTTGCTTGGGAAGAAAGCAAGCCACCCTTGGACGTCCCATATGGGTTTTCCAATTGTGGGGTTGCTTGCTTCCCAATTGGAGCTTCCAATTGTGGCTAGTTTCATTAGTTTTTTTTTAGATTTCTCTAGAAAATTTAGATTGTGCATATGAAAATTGAAAAATCTATAAATACAAGACATATTGCTGGAGTTTTCTATAGCTCTTCCATAATTTCATGTGCTGAAAATTTGTAGAGACACTTCAATGTCTTTCTCTTCTTCTTCTCCTTCAATTCCATCAACTAGTTTTGTCTTTTCTAGGTCAACGACAATAATCCAACCAAGCTCCATTGATCTAAATACATATTTTCATATTATAATCTGATTTAGATTAGATTATAAAGTGAACAAAGAGTTGTACACAAGATCCTTTGTTCAATAAAAGGAATCCATCGACTCAACTTGCGGTTTCGCGTCGATTAGATCACCGGTGAATTTTTGTGGAGTAGATCAAGTGGACGAGTTCTGTTCTACATAAAGGTATTTATATTTGTGTTTGTTAAATCACAATAAAATCAATTAGTCCCTAGCAATCCTGGGTTAGAGCAAAATTTATGTTCTACATGGTTTATTCTTCCGCCGCGTGTAGCGATTTTGCTCGGGGTTTTACAACCAATCTAACAAGTGGTATCAGAGCAAACTAGGAAATAGATTAGGAGGCTAACGAACCAAAGATAGATCATGCGGCGATCCACCGTGAGTCCGGACGTTTATCCCGGCTATCCAAGGTTTCTAGTCTTTGTGTGTTTTAATAGATATAGGACTGTTTGTTGAAAATAGCAAAATTTAATTGTATGGTGGATTTCTGGACTGATCTCTTTACATGGTTGGAAAGTAGACTCGAATACGAATCCAACGCATCAAGAATCATCAAAATCCGACAAGCGGTTTAGGAGATATGATTTTTCAAAGTTTGGTACAAGTTGCTCGAATTCAGAAAATTAATTCCAAAAATTGATTTGGGTTTTTATTTCTCCACCCTAAAGGATTTGTAAAGCCTATAACCCAAGCATAGATTTTTCAAATAATGTCTTTTTGTACATGTAGCATGATCAGATCTTTGAGAAAGCATTCGAGTAACTATATCCCACTCAAAGCTATTCGAAAGGTCATGCTATCCGGATTGTGTTCCCGTTATGGAACAATTTTGTTTTTCACAATTAAAACGATCTTGTTTACGCGTAAAATTTTTTATGCTGATTTATTAGACCATATAAAAGTGTTTTATGATGTTTCTAATTAAAATCAGGATGGTTGTGTGTTAATCAAAATTGAATTGACCCAGTTTTTGTGCGAATTGATCGCTATTGGTGAAAGATTGGCAAAAAAGAGATTGGACCTCGCTTCATGCATGAGATGCATGATCTTTCTATGGATGATATGTTTTGATTTTTTATATTATGGTTTGTAATATTAAAGTCCACAATGTAATTTTAATAATTTCATATTTAAAGTACTCCCTCTGGGCAGTTGGGAGGACGACTGGTTTCCCATGGAGATTGATGATGATGTTTATATTACCTAGGCTAGTGTAGGGCACTAGGGTAATTTATATTTATTTGTCCAAGACCAATTAAGGATGAGATCATTCTCTTGGATCTCAAAAGATGGATCGTTGAAACTGCGGCATAGGAATGCTCTAAATTGACTGGCAAATGGAGGCATATTCGATCCAACTAAAGAGGGACGCATTTGATGATGTTGCTGATGTTGTTATGCTTCATATAATGAGGCAAATCAGACTACACTCCTTTGGAAATTCGCTTTGAGGCCAGCGAAGTTCCCCTTGTGCCGTTGCACAAAGTTGCCCATAATTCACCCTTAATTTGACAATATGGGGATTCCCTTATTCAAGTAAGGTTAGTGGGAGAATCCTATGAACCAAGATGCCAAATGGGTTTCATGGATGGTGTGTGTTTATTCTCATGGTTTGTTTGTTTGCTTTTCATGTGATGGATGGCATGGTTTGGTTTGCTATGTATGTTTTTCTTTTATACAATGGATGCCTAATCAAACATACACAATGATGATTATTACTCCCATATTAAATAACCCTCTTAATAATATTAAGTTGATAAACGGGGTTAAGTCGAAAGGACAAAACCTCGTGGCCTTCCATAGCCATCTAATCATTTTTTAGTCTAGAAAATAGGAAGGTCACCTGCCAAAGCAGAAACTGATATTGTTTCTTGACTAGAGTAAACCGTTAGATTTCTACTAGGATAAGAAAAATGTGCATGATACATTGATCACATGTCAAAGTAGAAGCCATTGTAGATTGCATACTTTTCCTAAGCGGTGGGTATAACTTAACCAAGCAAAGGGTATTGACGCCCAAAGGATATACATACTGCAATGCTTGGAGGCCGAACATAAATCGTATCTCATAGGATTAGATGAATTCACTTACTCAAAGTTGTTGAATAAGTTTCCGATGCCCATTGAAGAAATCATACATTTCTCTTGATTCACGAGGTTGAGGGGCCCGTGAATGAGACGTGCAATGGGCGGTTCCATGATAGATCAAAATCCCAGATCCGATGGATATGTCATGAAATTAACTAATTATGCCTATTTCCTTTGCGCGTAGATACCATGGCTCCATTCAACCCATTAGCTAAGATCCTAGATGAACATAAGTTAACTGGTCCAAATTACCTCGACTGGAAAATGAACCTAATGCTAGTGCTCACAACCACTAAAGTTCATTGGGTTCCTACCACTGAGGAGCCTGAACTACCTGGTCCTGATGCGCCTCAAGTAGACCATGATAAAAGTCTAAGTGGCTTGAGGACAATGAGATGGCAAAGTATTACATCCTTGGCTCTATGTCCAATGTGCTGCAGCAACAACATATTGGAATGGCAGCGGTCTCAGATATAATGCTAAATATTAAAAAAATATTTAGAGAGCAACATCGCACAGTTAGGCTGTTGGTGATTAGAGGCCTAATATCCACCAAGATGGTAGAGGGAACCCCAGTTAGGGACCACATGCTAAAGATGATGGGCTCTCTAAATGAGCTCGACATCTCGGGGGCCATCATGGATGCTGAGATGCAGATCGACATTATCTTGTCTTCCCTATGTGGGTCATTCAAAGAGTTTTTTATGACCTACCAATGAAAAAAATGACAATGCCCCTAACAGAGCTGATGAATCAACTTCAAATAGCTGAGGATCTGCAAAAGAGTAATAAGAAAAGTGTCTTCCTAGCAGAGGGTAATGTACCCTCAGCACCTAAGCCGAAAGGTAAAGGAAAAGGAAGAGCAAAAGGCCAAGGTTCTAAGAAGAACATGCCAGTGGTAAAGAACAAGAAGAAGTTTAAAAGAAGAAGTCAACCAAGGGCAACGACGATTGCTTCCATTGTGGAAAGACTGAACATTGTAAGCAGAACTGCAGGAGCTATCTAGCTACCAAGCAGGGCAACAAGCCTACCTCAGGTATGATGCATGTGTTTTGTTTGCTGAAACCAATATGATTGGTCTTGTATTTTCCGGGTGTGTTGACACAGGTACGACTTCACACATCTGCAATGTTTTGCAGGGGTTCAGGAAAATCAAAAGGTTGACTGAGGGCAAGCCACCCTACAGGTTGGAACTGAAGCAACAATTGTTGTCCAAACTATATGAGACTACGTTTTGACGTTCTCAGGCGGTTATCTAATATTAAAGGATTGTATCTATGTACCTTCAATAAGAAGGAATTTAATTTCAGTTTCAAAATTATTTGAAGATGGATATTCTACTAGTTTTAATAAAAGTTTGTTTTTATTAAAAAAGGAAATTACTTAATTTGGAAGGTACAATGAGTCATGACCTATACTTAATTAACGCCTTAGATAATGTAAGTAATGTTGAGAATATTCCGAGTGTTGATGTTCCAAACCTCAAAAGGGCAAGGGACATGGTAATTCCAACACACCTTTGGCATCTTCGATTAGGTCACATTGGCCTAGAGTGGATCACAAGGTTAGTGAAAGATGGTCCATTGGATTCAATCTAGGTGGAACCCTTTCCAACTTGTGAGCCATTTCTCTAAGGCAAAGTAACTAAAATTCCCTTCATGGGCAAAAGTGGAAGAAGTGAAAGTGTATTGGAATTGATACATTCAGATATATGTGGTCCTCTTTCTCATCCTGCAAGATGAGGGTTTGACTACTTTGTGACTTTACAGATGACCATTCAAGGTATGGTTACCTATTCCTAATGCAACGTAAGTCTGAGACCTTTGGAAAGTTCTAAGAGTCAAGAATGAAGTAAAAAACCAGTTAAACAAGAAGGTTAAGACACTTCTCTCCGATAGGGGAGGAGAATACCTCTCGGATGAGTTTAAGGATTACTTAAAAGAAAACGGAATAGTTTCTCAATTGACTCTTCCTGCAACACCAGAGTTAAACGGTGTGCCAGAAAGGAGAAATCGAACACTGTTAGACATGGTTCGATCTATGATGAGCTTTGCACAAGCACCTATGTTTCTATGGGGATTCACTCTAGAAACAACACTCTACATGCTTAATCAAGTACCAACTAAATCAGTACCAAGGACTCCATATGAGATATGGACAGGCAGAAAACCCGAATTGAATCATATTAGGATATGGGGTTGTCCTGCCCATGTTAAAAAGACAGGTGTTGAAAAGTTGGAGGCACTAACCATTAGGTGTCTCTTTATTTGATATCCTAAGAAAACAAACGGTTATATGTTTTATAACCCTGGTGAGCAAAACTATTTTATGATTCGGAATGCCGCATTCTCAGCTCAGTAACAATTGTAAGAGATCAAATAATAATTGAGAGTCAGGTAATTGTCATAAGAATAACCTGGTCTTATAAGATAGGATTGATCAAGATTCCAGAAAATTAATAAAGTTAAAATATACATACAACGAAATAGATTTCTGAGAAAGAGATCCATTTCTAAATATAACAGCTCCACCAATGGAAACACCATGAATCCTGATTCAAGCCTTTTTAAAACTATTAAAAGTGCACGTGCAACTAAGGCATTTACAACACAATTTGGTATTTATCATTTTTTTTTTCCGAAAACATGCAAACTTCCTCAAAAGAAAACCCAAAAAAGATGAATGAAAAGGCATGCTGTCATTAAAACATCATCCAAATCAAATTCCAACCAACCAAGACAGACGAAATAAAGCTGTGTGGAAGAAGAAAAAAACATAATCTTATTCAATTTCTTTCTTCGGCTTACATGAAAAAATTCCTAATAGAACCTGGGTCTGCCCGGCACCCAATGTTCTTCACGGGCTCTCTTTCTCGAGCATATATTGCTTGAGTTACCTACTTACCTCAGGCTCGGACAATGGCCCGTAATAGTTGAGGGAGCTCATACAATAAGAGATTTTACAGCACACTTGCACTTCATGTCTCTAGTTGGAATGGTTTGGATCATATGATGTGTAGTTTATGTACTATTTCATCTTCATGATAGAGCCCACAATTTTAACCACTCCAATCATGCTGATATCATGCAATTAACCCAAACATCATGTCTCACAAGTCTCTTAGAAAAAACTCTGATAATGATTATGCAAAACCCTTTATTTGCACACAATCTAGAAAGAGATATATAAGGAATGCAATTCCGTTAAAGTGAAACTATGAAAAACTTAGGGCTAAACCAAAAATTATGGATCGAGACTTCAGTTCTGCATGTACTCATAGATCAACATCGGCGCTTCCCTCTGTACACACCAACCAAGAAGCCAAACAAGATTCGTGTATTGCTTGGGCCCCTTCATGAACTTGTTTCGGCCCTGTTGGGAATTACCTTAGAAAGCCTCTTCATTACTATTTGTTGGCAATCTGCTAGTTTTCCCTATATATTGTCAACCAAAATTCATGATGCAATAATAATATGTGGATTATAAGATGAAAAATTACCTTGTAAACAAGCCCAAATCCACCCTCTCCAAGTTTGAATAGATTAAAAAAAGAACAGATACCCCGGAGACAAGGAGTGAAGATTTCTACTAGAAAAGAGTGAATAGAGTAAAATAGGAACTAAAAGTCAAAGCCATTTCTCTTGGCTTTGACCCACCATCCAATGTAACACACCGTATGTCAGAGTTTAACTACCCTACATGTGTGAACTTTAGTTGAAAAATGTGTGGATATACATGCATGTTGTAGCTAATTCCCCTATCCTGATTTTGGTCTGCCAAACCCATCATCCATGGCCCTCCAAGTGGTAACAAAGGTCTGCATTGGTCTGCATTTATAACAAGGGTGTACACAAATTTTAACCAACCAAGAATATGGATGTACAATTAGAATACTCCCAAAGAATTTTATCTGTGTTGAATTGTTGGCCTGGCCATGTTTCATAAGGAAATCATAAAATATCACAGCAATTTAGTTCATGCCTACCAGAACCGGAAATAAAAGAAAAAAATAATACCAATAATCTATCAGAATCCTTGAGTAGAAAATCTAATAAACAACATCCCAAGTGATAAACGTACCGATTTCAAACCATATCTAGCATTTCTAAGAAAAAATATGAACAAAAGCCATGACCAAACCAAACCAAGAAAGAGAACACAACAAGGAGAACCTGCAACTTTAACAAGAGGAGAATGCAATCATAGATAGAAACTTAGGGCTAGTTTGGGTGGGTGAAATCAAGTTGGATTGTGGGTGTAGGCAACAAAAGAATGCAATTCTTGGAGGACAAACACACATCGTTGCAGCCCAAGATGTGTATGTTTTGGTAGAAAATAAAGGAACTCTATTGAAATGTTTTAATTTAAGAAAAGGGACCATGACTCCATTGTCCAAGTTCACCCCTTGTTCATATCCCCTTCCTAACACCTGACTATAGAGATTTTGTAGCCTAACACTTGTATTTTTTCGGTAGAAAATAAAGGAACTCTGATAAAAAAAATTCATTTAATAAGAGGGCGAGCCTTGGCACAACCATAGGGTTGCTCCATTGTGACCTGGTGGTCACGGGTTCGAGTCACGAAAACAGCCTCTCTGCAAAAGCAGGGGCAAGGCTGTGTACATCTAGCCCTCCCTAGAACCCGCAATGGTGGGAGCCTCGTGCACTGGGCCGCCCCTTTCTTTTTTTAAAAAAGGGACCCGTTTTTTTCAAGATTCCATAAAATTTCATACTTTTCATGTCTAAGCTTGTTCATGTCCAAGTTTCATATTTTCCATCGTCCAAGTTTACCCATGTTTGTATGCCCTGCCTAACTACAAGGACCTGCAGCCCAAAATCTGTATTCTTGGTTAAAATAAAGGAATTCTAATGAAATGTTTTAATTTGATAAGAGGGGCCCATGTTTCGGGTTTTCACCAAAATATATACTTTTCATGTGCAAGTTCACCCCTTGTTCATATTCCCTGCCCATAGATCTAGAGACTTTATAGCCCAAAATCAGTGATTTTAGTGAAAAAAGGGAACTCTAACCTCTAAAGGCTTCCCAAAGTTCATCGAAAAATAACCTAAAAAAATTGAGAGAATTGGCTTATTTCCATAAAGACCATTAGATAATCTTTGAAGATGTTTGTTTCATGTGATGGACTCAAATTTACGTTTAGGCGTTGAATTACAGACAGGGCATTAAATTTTTTCATAGTAATCAAAATCACCTCAAAACACGAGTAAATGAGACAAAAGAAGGGGTCATGGACTTAAGAAGAGTAGAGCATACAAAAGAGGGTGTGAATGCTCATGTGTGCAATGTTGTGTGGCTTTCTCTTTAATTTAGCTGTCATGCCAGAGACAGTCCTTCAACCTACAGAAAATGTTGAAACCAAGAGAAAAGCTACCTACTTCCTTTTGCAATGATGGCAAAGTGAAGCTATAATTTCTAATGCAAATGTGTTCGTCTTCTATCCCTACATACCACATTAAATGATAATGAAATATAATGAAGGCCTAATCACATACGTATTCATAGTTACCAACAATACACCCAACTTGCAGATTAATATTTTTCCTGCAAAAAAAAAAATCACCTCAAAACTGCGATAAATAAGAAGATAAGGTATTAAAGTCCATAAAATAAAGGCACATCTGATTCAATTTAAATGTTGAAGAAGATACAATAAAACAAAATCCAAATAGGAGTAGTTATCTAATAGAATTAAAAAATGACAACATTCTTGAAGCATTCTCTGCCTTTTCGACATGAGAAATTGAAGAACAAAGACAAAAAAAGAAATATATAAGTTATTTAGAAAGTAACTCTTTTTGGATTCAATAATCAAAATATAAAACATAAACTAAATGAGAAGGCACATTCTGCTGAAAATTAAGTGCATATCTAGATCTACATACACCTATTTTATACATGAATTTCACATATTTGCGGAAGCAAATAACAATAGTCCTCTATTATGTTGCATAGATCACACACGATATGTGTTGCTGCATGCAAATTGGCAACTCCTTTTCAGCCTAGGACGTAGGATCCATGGCATGTCATAAAAGAAAGCAGGAAAAGAAGGAGCATACATCTAGCTATTGCCCCTATCCTGATTTTTGGTCTGACAAACCCATCATCAGCGGCCACCAAGTAAAAGCAAAAGTGACAACCTGCCTAGCATCCACTGCATTGGCAAACAATTGATTGGGTAGTGCAAGATTATGCACAGACTCATCAACTTCCCTCTCAGATTCATAAAACAAACATTGCAAAACTTAGCTACAATGATGGTAACATAGATCCAGAAATCATTAAAAAAAAATCAGCCAGTTTTAAGGCCTATTGATCAATGTAGAGTCCTCCATATATTGGGATGACTATTGGCAGCCTTGCATACCTCTAATGTGCTTCATGTGAGAGTTTATCTAGCAAAAAGAACTTGGTAAAGGATTCCCAAAATCTATAGAAATAGAACCTAAACAAATTTGAGCCAGTAGTCCTAAAAAATCACTTGATATAGTGTTGTAGATAAGGAATAGAAAAGATCATATGCGATGCATCGTATGTCATTTTAAAATAAGGTGAAGTTTGACACAAAGATACAAAATACAACGTGATTACATTGACTGGTTTCTGAACAATGAGTAAAAGTGCCGACCAGTTAAATCACATAAAGGGTCTTAACACAATTAAACATAACATACATAAGAAAACAATAAAGAGCCATTCAGGAATAAACCATTCAGGCTTAACAATAGAAGATCTCACAGGAAGGCCATAAACCATGATTAGGGAAGGCTACAGTTCGGAAGGAATGTACTGATCTATTTAATGATGTAAAAAACTCTTTTTGGAAATATTTTTGAAGGAAAGTTTGGTCTATTTAATGTGCAGAAAGCCTTTACCACTTGGTTAACATGAAGGGGAGAGAAGTGGACTTGGTTGTCAATGTGTTGTCTAAAATAAGTGGATTCTCCATTTGCATGTCTCAAACTCTCAGTGTCATTTGTGGAAGCCCACTGTTGGTTCTCAAGCAGCATGTTTACTGGTTGACATTCACATAAGCCCCATTGGATAACAAAAAAGGCTCGTGATCTGCCAAGTCTCAGTGTCCACTTGGGAAAGCCCAAGGCACAATCAGATGCAAATTTTACCTTACTGTTGGATTCTCAATTTATACACCGACTCAATGAAGATTGCTTGAGGGAACTGTATTCTAGTAATTCTTCTCCTCTCTTATATCTTATTAATTGAATAATTTAGTTTGGATATGTTTTGAAGTGAAAAAACTCTTCTTTCGTTCTAGTGTTGCATTTGGTATTAATGTGTAGCTGTATTTTCTTTTGGGTACATTATTTTGAAAGCAAGACTCAAATCCCAATGATATGAAACTGACAAAACTCCACATGAGAACCAGTTAACTCAGTTACCAAATAACCAACACAAGAGAGAAACCATAAGCACCCAGTCAGAGATAATTGAAGATATAAACCAAATTTAGCCCAAACTACTCTTGCGATCCCACTAACCATGAAAAATACACAAGACCACAAAAATTAAAAGACCCATTTTCCAAAAAAGGAATCATATAAACACAAAACAAACATAGTTTTTCTTCAAGAATTTTTAATTACTCGAAATATTTTGCAACTAAAGAGATGAGAAGCAAGGAAATTACAAGCAGAGCTTTGCCATGAATAGAATTCATAAACAGTAAAAAACCAATGGATTAGCAAGCTCAAGTACTTAAAATCATCAATGTGTGCAACGCTCCGCCTTCCCTTGTGGTGTAATGCTTGCCAGGAAGATCATGCAGGTCTACAGGCTCATTGCTAGAGAAAGAAGCAGTTCTATTCTGAATAGATGCCCCAGTACCTGTGTGATTCATGTCAAAGGGCTTCCTCCCAGTAACTTGTGACTGCATAACAGAGTACCAGCAAAGAAGACCACATTTGAAATCCCCATATGGACAATGAACCAAAAGCAGAATCAACTGAATGTAGACTACAAAAGAAGTTTATAAAAAAATGAGAAGGCATAAAATAAAAATCAAACAAGTAAAACATATTTTATCATATTCCTAAAATACAAAATGACTAAGGAAATCCAAAAATAGTACTTACCGATCGAATGTTTCTCTAATCCACCCTAGAAATAGGAGCTTACCTTCAGGAAAGTCATGCCTAACTGAAAGAGATAGAGACTGAGAAGTTAAAAACTGAGTGTGTGTTTGTGTATTACCATACTAAAATTCCACCCACAAGAAATGCATATTTTCAGTTAGTAGATTCAACTGAAGATGCAATAAGTGAAAGAAGCTGGTCTCATCTCTCGGATCCATGAAAAAAACAAAATGTTACCACAAAGAAGTTCTAATATGAAAAAATAGCACAATCAAACCTCCAATAATATAAAAAATAAAATACACAAACGAAAGAAAAGAACAAAATAAAAACATTCCATCTATATATCAAAAACCCTATCGGAAAATAGAAATGGAGAAAAAATAAGAGAACACAATGACATGAAGAAAATTTTGGAAAAAAAAAAAGAATACAAAACATTCAATCTATGTATAAAAAAACCTATAGGAAACCAGACATGCAGGAAAAATAAGAGAACACAATGACAAAGAAAAAAAATTAAATTAAATTAAATAAGGAGAAATCCTAACTTGGATCGCACTACTGGTAAAATTCTTTAATATCTGCATCAACCACGAAACATTCAAAAACCCTACAAAAAAAAACTAAAAGGAAAAAACCTAAAAATATAAAAAGTAGAAAAACAGCCAGTGGTGAGAGCTTTAATCAAGAAATTACCAAGATTCTTGGTATAGTGGTGTTGGCGATGGAGATGGAAGCGAGCTCGAGAAGAAGAAATCCAAGCAGAGAGAAGAGGGGGAAGGTTTCGCTAAAACCCGCATATAACACGTATTCTATTAGCGGACAAACCAATGGAGATCACAAGCGCAGATGAAAACGCGTGGCATGGTGAAGATTACAGGTGGCAAGATATTTACCGATATCTTTACGATGCGAAATGGCGAATATACCCTGCCAAAATTGGATAGAGTGGGAAAATTTAAGAAAACAAAGGTATGGAATTTTCTCAAAAGATGGTTGACGAAATTTCAGTGGTTTAGGCTTTTAGAATAGAAAGGATTTGGACATTTTCCAAAAAAAAAGAACATATTGATATGGAAAGCAGCATCATGTAATAGCATACTAAATTTGGTGGTTCTCATTTCTCATAGAAGTAATGATTATATTCAAAATACCTTAGTTACCTTATTTGTCAATCCCAATGCAACTTCTCATTACTTATCATGCCGAAAAATTGAGCAAAAGCATCAATATGCAGTTTGTGAAATTTCTCATATGCATTTCCTCAAGAACATTTATGAGTTTAGAAGACTAGTTTTGGTCTCAGTAGAGAACAAATTATAATAATCTTTTCGCATGAAAATGAAGATGCTCGATAATCTACCAGTTTTTCTAAAATGAAAACAACTTACTTTCATCTTTTTTGACGCCTGGCAAGGATATAAGAAATAAGTAGACATTCTCACTAGCACCAATGTCAACCAGTCCTATCAGTGGTCCCACTTGCCCCTCCGCTACAGTTCCGTCAAAGCAATGCCATTCTTACCAGCAGCCACAATGTTATTCCACTCTTTAACCGAGGAGTTGGGAAGAATGAGCACTGCTGGCCCAGCTGGAGGAGGTGAATACCCTCTCGAGTCAAGCTTTCCATTCGATTCCATGTTATATTTGTATATGTGCTCTTTAAACTGCAAAATTTAGTAAGATTTTTAGCATATGAAGAACAATAAAGGCAATTAAACTGCTCAGAGCAGAAAAGGAATTTTTTAGTTGCACGTTTAGGGAATATTCCATATTCAAACATTAAATTTCATTTTGGGAGATGCTACTACTACTCCCTTGCTTTGACATTGCCAGCTATCTCTTTATTTTAAACTTCTATTAGTGGTAGTTGATGCCAATCTATAAAAACTTCGACAGTTAATCATTTACTCGCTAGAATCAACTCCGTTTCAGCCCTATCAAATCAATCAGAAACCCCAAATCAACTCATAACATTTGTCGGCCCCGATGTAAATAGTGTTTCCCCCAAAAATCATCTCCATAAGATTGTCCTAACTCTTCAATTTTTTATATGGTGCCTTTTGTCAATAGATCAGAGGGCAAGGTGGCAATTGGGCCGTGCCGGCCTGCGGCACGCCCGGCACGGCACGGCACGATTGCTACAGTGACATGGGCCGTGCCGAGCTAGGCTTGCCGGCCCGCCGGCACGAATCGGCATGGCCCACTGGCAATTTTGCCTTCATTTTTTTGTGTTTTCTCAAAAATGCCACTTAAAGTTAGAAAAAACGGCTAGTGAGGGGGGTAATTTCAGAAATTACATTGTGTAATTTCAGAAATTACATTGTGTAATTTCTTGGGTTCCAAAAATACCCTTTCCAACAACTATATTTGGGGGGTACTTTAGGGATTACACATCTTTTTACTAAAATAACTCCCAACAACTATATTTGAGGGTACTTTAGGGATTACACATGTTTTACCAAAATAACCCCTCAAACAACTATATTTGAGGGGTACATTAGTGATTTTACTTGTTTTTACCCAAATAACCCCTCCAACAACTATATTTGGAGGTACTTTAGGGATTACACATGTTTTTACCAAAATAACCCCCCCCCCCAACAACTATATTTTTGGGGTATTTTGGTAACTCATTATATTACAAGTCTTATAAATATCCCTCCCCCTCCCTTCATTTCGCACCCTCAATTACTCTCTTATTACTTTCTTATTACTTTCTTATTACTCTCACTCTTATTGCTCTCTCTTTCATATTATTCTCTCTAATCTTCTCTCTAATTACATCAAATTCTCTTATTACATCTAATTCTCTAATCCTTCTCTCTTATTATTCTCTCTAATCCTTCTCTTATTTACGCACTTCGATTAACGATTAAGAAGAAGGGATTAAGGAGGTGCTTAACAACTTGCGGTAATTAGTATTCAAGAAGGCGCTTAACAACTCCGTGGGCGATTCAAGCAAAGTTGAGGTATTTAGAATTTATTTTTTAAAATTTACTTATAGCCCATCTTTGTAATTTTTTTAAAATGGCCGGTTCAAGTGACCACTATTTTCAATCAAATGAAATCATGGAAAATGATGAATTACTGGAGGCTTGTGTAGAACCTTAGAATGATGATACATATACTCCAGAATCTGAATATTCAATTGCTCCTGAACCTACCGAAGGACCTTGTAGTACTAGTGGGAGTCAAGCTCCTAGTACAAAAACGTCTAGAGGTAGGATTTTACAAGTATGAAAGTTCTTTACCATTGAAGAAAAAAAGGATTCTACGGGAGTTTTAGAACAAAGAGCTATTTGTAAATTATGTAAAAAAGATTTTAGTTGTAAGAGTAAAGGTGGAACAGGGCACTTGACAAGGCATTCCACTGTTTGTAGTGCAAAGCATGGGTCATTAGACCCTAAACAAACCCAATTAAGCCTCACTTCTAGTTCATTAGGAACTTTTTCTTATTCTCAAGATAGGAATAGGAGAGAACTAGCATCATACATCATACAAGATGAGCAACCATTTATTATGGCCGAAAGTAAAATATTTGAAAAATATATTCAAAAAGCTCTAAATCCTGCTTTTAAAAAAGTGACTAGAAATACTATAAAATCAGATTCCTTTAAATTATTTATTGAAAGCAAAGAACATTTGATTTCAAGTTTTAAAAATTTTAATGGAAAAATTGCACTTACTTTTGATATTTGGACTAGTAAACAAAATGAAGGCTATATTTGTGTAACAGGACATTATATTAATTCGAACTGGATGTTAGAAAAAAGAATATTTAGTTTTACTCAATTAGAATTCCCGCATAATGATCATTCTATATCAAAATATATATTATCTACTGTTCATGATTTTAAAATTCAAAATAAAATTTTTTCTATTAGCTTCGATAATGCTAGTAATAATACTGCATCAATAGGGTTATTAAAATCTCAATTGAAACATATTTTCGATGGACAACTATTTCATATTAGATGTGCATGCCATATTTTAAATTTAACTGTACAAGATGGTTTATCGAAAATTGCACAACGGATAGAGATTATTAAGAATTGTCTTCAATTTATTCAGTCTTCAGGGCATAGAAGATAAGAATTTAAAGCTTTATGTAAAAATTTTAGAAAAAACTACAAAAACATCCCCTTAGATATTAAAACTAGGTGGAATTCAACTTATAAAATGTTAAAAGCATCATTTGAGTTCAAAACTATAATTACAACATTTTGCCAAGAACATATGCCTCCACCTTGCAATCATACTATATCTCTAGAATATTGGAACAATTGTGAAATTATTGCAGATTTATTAGAAGTATTTTTAAATGCAACTAATCTTCTTTCCGGTGTTTACTATCCAACTTCACAATTAATTTTGGGTCAAATATATAAAATTACTATTTGTTTTAAAAACAATAGATCAAGATTGGAAAATGGAAGTCTACTTCATAGAAGGGAGGATAAATTTAGAAAATATTTTCAAGAAATTCCTCCTCTATATTTTTAAGTACAATAATAGACCCAAGGATCAAGTTACAAGGTTTAGAGGTCATTTTAGATGCATGCAATGAAAACGCAGGTATTGGATCTGGGCATAGTATAGATGAGATTACAAATTTATTACATTCTATGTATGCATTGTATGAGACATCACATGGACATAGAAGGCCGAGTTCTTCACAAAACTACCAACCTAGAAATAACCCACTTTGGTCAATAATAAATCAAAAAAGACCTAGAAATAGTGCTAGTGCATCTTCTGATGAGCTATCATTATATCTGGAAAATGATTATTCAAACTACTTTAATTCTGATGAATGGTAGAGTTTTGATGTTTTGATAGGGTAGAAAGAACATGAAAAAAGTTATCCAGTACTATCCACCATAGCACATGATCTACTAACCCCCTGATGTCCACAGTAGCATCGGAGTATACTTTTAGTGCAGGTAACAGGGTCTTAGATGACACACGGAGCAGAATGTCACCAAAAATAGTAGAGGTATGCTTGTGCCTCAAGGACTGGTTGGCTGCAGATGATAGAGCACAAGACAGAAGAGAAGATGACTCAACCGATTCACTTGAAGAAATATGAAGATTCGAATTTTTAAGTCGATAATTTCTACTTGTACTTCACAATGTATTTGTACTTCATTTTTTTTTCTTTTTTTCTTGTATGTTGGTGGGTTAGAGGTAAGGTTCTATGTCCTCCTTTAATAATTTTCTATATTAACAAAATTTTAAGGTGCCGCCCAGGTTCCTGAATAAATATTTCGGGCACAATCGATCTTTGTTTTTAAATTACTTGCAATTTGACTTGTAAATTTTTCATAATTGACTTGCAAATTTTTACAATTTTTTCCAACAAGTGCATTCTCGGAATTCCGAGAAAAGTTCCAGCAGAAAAAAAAACATATTCTCGGAATTCCGAGAATTTTCTTAGAATTCCGAGAATGCACTTGTTTGAAAAAAAACAACCGTTACATGCCGAAACGTGCCGGCACGGCACGACACGCCACGGGCCGTGCCGTGCCTAACCCCCACCCTTTGGCGTGCCGGCACGGGCCACGCTGTGCTGATAATTTTCGTGATCGGAGGCTTAGGATTGTCCATAAATGATTTTATGGGCAAGGCCTATTTACATCGGGGCCCCAACAAATGAACGGTTTGGATCTTTGAATAAGTTGAGTACAAGTATTTGTTTTAAATGCATGTTATAATGTCTCCGTATGTGGGTGCACATATATTTTTTTTAAATATAGTGGGGCCTACCTATTAAAAGACTTGAAACATTTTTTAGGCCTCACCAAAGAATTGTATTGGAAGAGATTGAAAAAGTTGTGAGGGTATGCAATGTTTCCGAGAAAAAATTGTGAGGGTGTGTACCGTTTGTGAGAGGGAGTGGGGGGTTGTGGGCTTCACAGCCGGTTAAACGGTTAAATGGGAGTGAATTTATCTTAGAAGCAGGTGAATTTAGCACCACCTTTAATTTGTCTCCAACAATCATAGCCAGCCCATCAAAAACTCCAAACAGTAAAGAACAGAGAAAAAAGCAAACAAGCACTGTTCGTCTCAAAACCTAAACCTAATTTGCTATGCATGTTTACATAAATAACCATGACAAAAAATGAAGGAAACAATTAGTATTTGCTTTAAAACCCAAATCAAATCTTTCATGCATGTTTACATACACAGCAAGTCACAAGAAAAAGAACCAATCAAAACAAACCCTAACCCAGAAACACAAATGATCACTTTTCTTTAATAATCAGCAGAAAAGAAGTAGAATGAACCATGTATAATAGCATAAAAAGATATACCTTGCTCTTGCTATTTGCCATTTTTTTAGGAGGAGAAAGAGATGAGGTTTTTAATCGTTTTGGGTTATTAATAGAGAAGATGAGAAAACGGACAGTCGCAGAGAAGAAGACACATCATTACTCATTAATAAGCCAGCTCTATAAGATTTGGAAAAATCTCATTGTTCACCATTAGCACAAATATATTTAACCACGTGCTTCAAATTTTTTTCTTTTATAGTCTCCTCTGCAACCTTATAATCCGAAAGGATCACATTTGACAAAGATTTAAAAAGAAAGTCACTTTTACGCTCCTCCCTAAAAGACACTTCTTTGGCCCCACTTCTGCCTAACCAAAAATATAAATCTGGCCGTTTAATGATCTTAAGCCGTTGATCAATCAAGCTTCATTTAGCCATTGATCAATCTGGCCAAATATAAATCAGCAGTCCCATAAGGCACCTGATTAGGCCAATCAATTTGCAAAATTCGTCTGCAAGATCATTGGTGGTACTGGAAATATGGACAAAAGAAAGAAATCTTTCATCCTACATTGCAGAAATTTCATTCAAAAACCTATCTAATCTCCAAAGGCATACCCTCTTATCTTAATTTATGTAGTCCTTTATCTTGCGCAAGGGATGTCAGTATGAGATGGGGCCATTAACATATGGGTTTGCTGAAGATTCTACAAGATCAACGGTTCTGATTCCACATACATGCCCCCTTATGCCCCTTGTAGGACCCAAAATTAGCCTTTTACCTTTGACGATCGCTAAGCAAATTATTGGACCCAATGGCAGGTCTTAAAGCTCCATTGTTATTCATCCAAATTCATCTATTTATATTGAGAGTTGATATATGTGATCGCGAGTGTGGCACAATAACCCCCTTTGAAATGAGTTGAGAAAATTCACCGGACAAATCTGTAAACGAAAAAAGAAATAAGCACAAACCACAAGGTGAATACTGAGATTTACATGGTTTGGCAAAGATACCTGTTACCACGGGCAAACACGATCTTTCACTATGAGAAAACAATTTAAAGGGATTATAATGGATTAACCCAAACCCGCCACCCCTTCCTTGTCCTCTCAACCAGGACTGTACATCGAAACAACTCGAGAGAAAAAACCATGAGAAAAACCTCGAGAAATCCGAGAAGAAAACCCTTTCCTCTCCCTTTCTCCTCTCTTTCTTTCTCCCTCTTGTTTTGCCACCACCATGACGAGAAACGCTCCTTTTTTTATACTTAGGTTTTCCTAAAACCTAAACTATTGGTTTCTATTTTTGCCCCCTACGTCACATGGTCGGAACAAGGCAACTTTCCCAACAATCTCCATTTTGACTTGTTTCCCAGCCACCTGAAGATTTTTCTTTGATATCGCAACCGATTTGCTATGACCACAAACCACCATCGGCCTTCTGAAGCACAAGCTACCCACCCTCGAATCACCTAGGTTCTGATTCCTAATCGATCAACACGGTCAATGCACACGTGTAGCTACCAACCTGCTGACTCACTCAGTCAACTCTGGAGAGGGATCTCAATATGTCCTCCCCAACGTAGTTACCTTCACCTTCTCAACATCATCTGAACTTGAAAACCTGTCTCTGCACCAACTGCGAAAGAGACCTTACAGGTGCACGTGCTATCACTATGTTTCCATCTAGCCACCGAAATCTTAGGAACACTCGTCACCGTGTCCTCGACCATACGATATAATCCGTTATGCTTCTCTCCTTTCATCAGAACCATACAGTCGCGTGCGATTTTCATGGATCCACCTACAGCTGAATACCTGCAACCCCTGGAGTCCAACCGGCCAAGTGACAATAGATTCTTATATATCTTTGGGACATACGCCACACAGCCAAAAGTACGAATCACTCCATTGAACATCTTGATCTTCACCGTCCCAATTCTAGTGACGTCACAAGTAGACCCGTCATCCAAGGACACTACACATGCCCTTATCTCTAGGAACATATCAAAATATTCCCTCCTGGAGCATACATGAGCAAAGCATCCTGAATCTAGAATCCACTCATCGTGGGAAGTATGATTACTATGAGAACATCCCCAACCTCTTTGTTCTACTCATTCGTTACCACCACCACTGTATTCGTAGCACCATTGACCAATTGGTCAGCTCGCTTCAGCTAATCCTACTTGATGTGCCCGCATTCCTTGCAACGATAATATTGCACTCCCTTTTCGCTGACCAAGGATCTTAACATGCCTTTGTCCTAATCCCCTGTCACACAACCTTGCTATTTGATTCCCACCACGAACAATCAACACATGCTCTAGACCAACAACTTGATTAGGCCTCCTCCTAGTCTCATTTGATAAGACTGTTATCCTGACTTCTTCCTTCTCCATGGTATTCTTACCAAATAATACCGTAGTCAACAGATTCTCATATGAATCAAGAAGTGCAGTGAAGAAGTAATAGGGCGCTTTCTTTCTTCAACTTTTTATTAACCTTGTGGAGCTGGTCCACAAGCCCGTTGAACACAGTCAGGCATTCCAAAAGATCTTCACCTTCCTGCATCTTTAGGTCATACAATTGCAGCTTCAGATACAATCGTTGGCCAAGCTTTGGGACAAGTAAAGCTTTTCCAACTTCTCCCATAAATTACGTGCTTCTTCTTCCATAACGTTATCGGCCAGAAATAGCCGAATCACGTTGACCGCCTTCGACTCAATGTCTTCCTACTCGGCAACCATCATCTTCTCCGTCTTCCCATCGTTTCCTTTCAATGCCTTAGCCAATCCTTGTTGAACTAGGATGTCCATCACCCTCATCTGCCATAGGGTAAATTGCCCTTTCCGTCAAACTTGTCGATGTCGAACTGGGTAGAATTTGATTTTACTGCCAATTCATACACTTCGCACTTCTTTTTGTAGGACTCTATCTCGAATGAGAATATCTCGAATAATCTTTCTACCCTTTGACGATCACTGTAACCATGATCCAATCACAACAACTATGATCACTCCACCCAACCCCAAATCGCTCCAACCTGGCTCTAATACCACTTGCTAAGAAAATTCATAGGGCAAATTTGATCTGATCGTACACCAGTAAATGAGAAAAGAAAAAAAAACACAAACCACAAGATGAGCACTGAGATTTACGTGGTTCAACCAAGATACCTACATGCACGGGCAAACACAATCTTCCACTAGGAGAAAACAATATACAGGGACTACAATGGATTAACCTAGACCCACAAAACCACAACCCTTTCCTTACCCTCTCAACCAAGACCGTACACAATAAAAATCTGAGAGAAAAATCCATGAGAAAAAACCAGAAAAACCTGAGAAGAAAACCCTCTCTCTCTCTCTCTCTCTCTCTCTCTCTCTCTCTCTCTCTCTCTCTCTCTCTCTCTCTCTCTCTCTCTCTCTCTCTCTCTCTCTCTCTCTCTCTCTCTCTCTCTCTCTCCGTCCCTCTTGTTTTGCCGCCACCAAGAGGAGAAACGCACTCTACTTTTTTTATGCTTAGGTTTTCCTAAAACCCAAAGTGTTGGTTTCTATTTTTGCCTCCCAGAACACATGGTGGGAAATAAGGCGACTTTTCGAACAGAATGCATATTTTCTAACACTGTAGTGACGAATCCTTGAATACAATCTCGTATTTCTCTTTATCTTGTTTTTGTCTTCTCTACTTCACGTGAGAAGTCTTCGACCTTCAAACAACTCCAAAGCTTGAACTGTGACACCTCCTTTAATTTCCAAGTTAAAGGGTGAATAACAAATTGTGTCTCACTTGATCAATAATCAGAGAGGCCGGTCATGACTCTCTCTCTCTCTCTAATACTTGCCTAAATCCAAAATCCTTCTGAACGAGATATACTTTCTTTTCTTTTTTTCTTTTTTTTTTTGTAATGTCATTCGATATATGAAGATGTAAAAAGTGTAGGGCGACGAGGGATGCGTAGGAGGTAGGTAGGTTAGGTAGAAGTCGAGGCTTGGGAGCATGTATGTCCATTTTTTTCACTTTATTATATTTTCACCTATGGGATTAGATTTAGGGTGGGGGATGGGAAGAATGTAGATTTTTTGAGTGATAAATGGTTGGGTATTATACCACTGTCCCATGAATTCACGAGCCTCTTTAGGATTGTAAGGAATAAAAATGTGAGGGTAACTGAGTGCTTCAAAAGGGTGGGGGAATGGTGCTGTGAGGAGTACAGTTGTCTAGAAACCTTACTAACCAAGAAATTAGTTGATATACTAACCTTCTTTGCATATTGGAGGAGATTTACATCCCATTAGATCAACCCGATCGAAGGCTATGGGCACCAGAATCAAGTGATGTTTTCTCAGTAAAATCACTTTTTAATTTCTTGGGTGATCCCACATAGCTTCTTCCTTTGCTTGGCAGAAAGTTTGGAGATCCAGTGCAGCTATTATACCATTGTCCCAGAATTTTCGAGCCTCTTTAGGATTGTAAGGAATAAAATGTGAGAGTATCTGAGTGCTTCAAAAGGGTAGGGGAAGGGTGGTGTGAGGAGTAAAGCTGTCTAGAAACCTTACTGACCAAGAAATTATTTTCTATACTAACCTTCTTTGCAGATTGGAGGAGATTTACATCCCATTAAACTAGCCTGATCGAAGGCTATGGGCACCAGAATCAAGCGGTGTTTTCTTGGTAAAATCACTTTTCCGTTTCTTGGGTGATCCCACAACTTCTTCCTTTACTTGGCGGAAAGTTTGGAGATCCAATGTTCCACCAAGAGTTCATGCCTTTTGTTGGATAGCGATTCTTAATAGAATCAATACGCATGATAGTTTGAAAGAGCATCACTTCCATTTGGTGAACAAATGTTATATATATGATTCAAACGAGGAGTCCAACTCACATCTTTTCATCCATTGGAGAATGGCTTCATCCATTTGGAGTCAAGTTCTCAAATGGTTCGGGGTTGATTGGGTTTTCTCTTATTCGATCCAAGACTTATTAGTAAGTTGGAGAACAACTGGTTTCGGTTCTCCTACTCTAAAGGTATGGCATATCACACCTTTTGTTGTCATCTGGATTATTTGAAAGGAGAGGAATTCTCAGATTTTTTAGGACAAAGGTTCCTCTCTCCTGCGAATGGTTTGGAATATCAAAGTTACAGTGGTTCATTAGGCTCTACAACAACACTCCCTTTCAGTATACTCGGCGGACATTGCTATTAAGAATTGGGATACGATTTTGAAAGGTAGTGGTCCTAAAGCTAAAGTGGTAGTGAAGTGGAAACCTCCTCCTACAAATGTCATCAAACTCAATGTCGATGGTTGCTCCCTTGGGAACCCAGGCATAGGCGGCGTTTTTAGGAATTCTTTGGGTAACATCATCTATTCTTTTGTTGGATCTATCGGAATTAGTGATTCTACTGAAGCCGATATTCGTGCTCACCAAAAAGGATTGTCTATCTTTAGTAACCAGATGGAGGGAAGGTTGGAAGTGGAAAGCGACTCTTCAAATACAGTTTTTTGGGGTGATGGAATTCACGCCGGTCCATGGAGACTCGCCAATATATTGGATGAGATAAAGATCTTTGTTTGTATGGTTCTGTTTCTTTTTCTCTGGTACCTAGAAGTGACAACGATTTCACCGACTGTCTTGCTAAATTAGAAGCTTCTAGCAAATCTTTGTTTACAGTGCCAACATTAGACAATGAAATTCCATTCTTCTCCTTGTCCAAAATCTAGTTTGATTTTGGAAAGAAAAAACTAACAACAGCCAATGAAAACTCCATTTTCCTATGTAAAGAAATATCGCAGCAAGTTCTTCTTCTCCTTTAATCAAAGCCAAAGAGAAAGCATGGATAAATCAAAGGCCTTTCAGATAGGGTTACTGCTACCGATGCCCATATACTGTGTAGAAACTGCTAATGTGTAAGTACATTATAGCTTAAATGCCCACAATGAGGATAGAAAAACATGCATAAACCAAAGGCCTACAACAATTAAGCTAATAATTCTGAGGGTTATTTCATAACATTATATGAAGCAGAGTTTTTTATTTATTTTTTGAACAGTTATAGGAAGCAGAGTTTTCTATCAACCATTGATATTGTCTTTGAAACACGGCACATAAGTTTTCTTGATTCATGGAGAACTGCACCTAAGACCTCGCCCCAGCAATCTAGATTCTTGATGTACCAATCTATTGTTGTTTTGTGTCCTTCCCATGGAGTCATCTTTTTCCATCCCAATTTCTTTAGATGTTGATCTCACTGAAGTAGTTTTGGTCATTGGAAGATTGATTCTATACGAATTTAAGGAGAAGCCAACAGTTAATTCGTCATCTATATGTCAACAATAATCCAAATGGGAAATGAAATGTAAGGTTAACAATAAAATGTGGAAATTAGATTTAAATAGGAAAGAAAAAAGAAGAGCTGGATAGGAAGGGATTTTTCGGTTAATCAAAGCATTGTAGCCCAACTTTTTTACATAACTTCTTCTCTTAGTCGAGGTGCACCGGAAGTTAAAGTACTATGCAAAAAAAGATTGAAACAAAAGAAACCCCTCTATACAAAAATAACACCAAAACAAACAAAATTTTAGGCTTTCCTTTTTCTACACAAGCAAATATGAAGGAGCATTATTAGATAAAGATTGGGTTTTTAAGGCAGAAGAAGAAGACATAAACCAACTCCTAATGAAAGCTAGAACTGATTTCAGAGAAATCTGAAGGTTAATGATATTAAATCGGTGCAAATACTCACCACTGATTATAGTGGTCTTTTTTAAGTTCTCACCTCTTGGATTACGTGGAATATTTGGCTTTATTGGATTTTCGAGGGAAGTCTGTGGTAATCAATCACACCAACAAGAATAGGTGAGGATGAATATTGTGTGTAAAAAAAATTAGTTGTGGAAGAATGGGAGCGAAACCAAAATTCGGCCAAATCTGAAATTTTGGAAATTTTGCTAAATTCATTTTTTTTAATATTGTATTTTTCCATAATTTCGGCCAAAATTCGGTAATGAATAAAATGTTCCTTTTTTTGGTGTACCGGATTTGGCCGAAATTTTCTGATTTCGGTTGAAATTTCAGTTTCGGTGAAGTCCGAAACACATACCGGAACCGAAACATAAAACCATTGTTTTACACATGAATGGAGCCTAACAAAATAAATTAAAAGACAGACCACAAGAATAAGACTATAAGTTTGGGCTTAAAATTGTTTCTCTGTGCTAAAAGTGTAATAAAAACTTATTTATATGTCCTAAAATCTAAAATACATGTCCATGCATGTTCTCAAATTCAAAAATCTGAAATGATAACCCATGATTCATCCATTCATCATCACAATTTACTGACTAAATCTTACATAGAAATTTATCAAAATGTTTTAACTTTTAAGCCTTGTAAAAAGGCTACAGGGTGTTCACATGGATTAGAAAAAGGTCTCTCAACGTTGGCTCTTAACAACCTGAGTTAAAGAAACAACCCTAATTTTTGTAGTTCTTATGGTGGAGTTTCTTAAAATATAATCAATATAATCAAATTTGATAATATAAACAAACACAAATTTAAATAGGGAAATAATATTTACGCCCCTTTCATCACCAGGGACACCCATTTGCCAGTGTACTTTGCAATCAAAGCCATTGGATTTTTTTGACATAAAGTACATCATCTCCCTTTTTGCCATTGATACACTGACGTTGGGTGTCCCTGGTGATCAAAAGGGGCGTAAATATCACTTCCCATTTAAATAATCCAATAATGCTTGTTTTCTATAGGGTCCATGAATGATAACCCATATAACAATATTTGCCGTGTGCCTTAGTTGAAACAGCCAATCAATATTTGCCGTGTGTACAAGCTGATCTTTAAAACAACCAAACAATTGACAAAAACAACGGCATCCCAAAGAGTGCAAGCTGCCGAGTTTTATCTTGTCCTTGGATAGGCTTGCTACAATAATAGGCGGGATGCCAATCTAGGAGTTTACTTGAGATATAATTATCCAAGCATAGCCAATCCCAGGAAGAGCTAATCCAAGAATTTCTATCACCATGGCGAACAGCCCCAGGAGATAAGCTAGTGTCCTTGAATACAAAAAAGGGGAATAAGATTTCCAGTCCCTTTCCGCATTTCTACACCTTCTGTTTGTCTCTTTCTGGAAATGACAAACCAACACAGTGGGAATGAAGAAAGTGGAATCAGTTTTTGAAGAAAAGGAAGGGGAGGGAGTGTAAATATCATTTCAAATACAAAAATCTCCATGTTTTTACATTCATTGGGTGGGCAGTGGACAAAGATGACAGATTTTTGTCTGTACTAAGCTCCATTCCAGTTAATCATGAAAGAGAGATTGAGACCTCTTTCTAGATGAAGAAACACAACCCACCTTCCTCTAATTGAGTGACTGAAAAAAAAAAAAAAAAAAAAACACGAAAATCCAAGCATGGGCAAGGGCAAATATCACTTGACATCGACTTCAAACCTTAGATTAGTCTAGGAAACAAATTCTACATTAGCTTACCACCATTAATCATGATTCTAATTTCGCTTTCCAGCATAGAAGATTGAGTGCGTGTTTGGCATACCGTTTAAAACACCGTTTGGCGTTTGAAACACCGTTTTGGGGCGAAACGGCCGTTTGGGAGTGTTTGGGTGCGCAACCACCGTTTGAAACGCCGTTTGAAACACCGTTTCGAACCCTCAAAACGGCGTTTTGGAAACGGAGGGGGGGAGGTCCGTTTGCAAAACGCCGTTTTGAACGGAGTTTTTGGGTTGTGGGTTTTTACGTGTTTGCCCTCACCAATACCCATTTTTACGTATATGCGTGCGATTTTATGCGTTACGTCAAATACCAAAAAAGTGGGGGTGTTAATATCATTCTTGAGGACACAAATTTGTTAAATTTTAATATTTAATTCAAAACAAGAAAAAAACTCTAGTTTCTTACTTTCTTCATCTACTTTCCAAAGTTTCAAACCCTCTCACGCCTCACTGCCTCAGCGCCTCCACTCGTCCGTCAAATCCAACAAATCCAGCCGTTAAGAAGAAGAAGGAGAAGAACCCCAAAGGTATAGCCATTTTTTTTAGCAATGGTGTTTAATTTTAATGGTGTTTGAATGAGATCCTAATGACATTTTAATAATGGGCCTAATGAGAGAGTAGTTGAGTTACATTCAGGCCAACCAAACAATGCCCTTTTTGGTAATTTTACCACTAAAACTCCGTTTTGGGGCATTTGCAACCAAACGCACAATACCTTCGTTTGCCGTTTAAAACGCCGTTTTGATCTGGCCAACCAAACATGAAAACGCTATTTCAAACGGTACACCAAACACACCCGAGTCAATTCCTATACCAAAGGAACTACCAATAAAAATGCCCAATTCCCCCCAATTACCCTTCTTAACTCCCCAAAATGTCTCTCTTCCTGTTCTGCCATGGTAGAAGGCTTTTTTTCACAAAACCAACTATCCATTTTTCTAGGGAAATGATTTCAACACAAACATGTTTTGATACATGACACTAGGGCTGCAACAGGGTCGGGTTGGGTTGGGATTTTCAAAACCCTAGCCCAACCCTGGATCCTATTATCTCGGCCCTGACCCGCCCTGACCCTGAGTCAGGGCCGAAGAACCTCAACCCATGGCCCGCCCTACAACGCTCAGTGCTGGCCCTGGCCCGCCCTGATTGGGTAGGGCCGGGCTGGGCCGGTCCTAATTGACCCTAGTGCAAATACTTGTTAACTTGTTAAGAGTGCCAAAAATAAAGCAACCACTTATCATATAGAACAAAATGATCAATAAACAGAGAAAGGGAACAAAATAAAACAATATGAATTCAACAACATGACGGGCAACAGAGACAATTAATAATAATAATCTAAAGAAACATCAATCCAAGATAATAGAAAACATTAGCAAAAGAGACACTCCATTTTGACCGTGCCCTAAATCTCTCTTGCTTGAGCAAAACCCAACCAAATCAATCAACTAGGGTCCCAAATTTCACCCCAAGCTAACTTAGGGTTCCACCAAGGTTCATGCAAAATTTCGTCAAAATCCGAGCACGTTTGCCTAGCGAACGAGCCGAGTGGGAACCGTAGTGTAAACCAGAAAAGGGGTGTGAATTTATCCTGAAGGAGGGGTGAATTTATCCTGTGAAGGACGAGCATGGGCCGAAAAAGACAAAAAGGCTGGCGTGCCATATCAACTTTTCGCGCGCCTTATCAATTGGAGTGTCGATATCAATTTCAAAATTTGCTTATAAATAGAGGCTTAAGCTCATTTAAAAAAAACTTTCGTTTTTCCCTTTTAGAGAGAGAAAGAGAGAGAAGAGAGAGAGAGAGAGAGAGAGAGAGAGAGAGAGTAGATCTGCAAACCGAAACCCTTTTCTTACCTTTTCCGATCATCTTCTCCGTTGGATCTTGCCAGATCCCGGTTATCCTTCGGTCATTTACTTGTGTTCTTCATCTCTCTCAACTTAGAAACTCTGGATCTTTGCTATTTTCTTCAAATTTCAGTTGAAATCTTTCTTCTTAAGTTTAAAATCCTAACTTCGTTTCTCTTTTCTTCTCTGATCGAACTCTGGCCGATCTCTAACTTTCTTTGATCATTAATTTTTCTTTAGAAGATCACAAGATCTGTTGATTCTAGTCTTCTTCAATACTTTTTTGAAACCCTAACCATGTCGAGATCCTAAAATCGTGAGCTTAAAACTTTGTTTTGATCTGAAAGTTGAAGCCTGTTCATCTGTGGCTAAGAAAAGGTAAAGGGCAAAAGAAGAATTCTTTTTTGTTCGAATAAAGCTCCATTTGGCGAGGATTAGAGCATCTTTAGAATTGTCAGAAAGCTTCATTTGGCGAGGATTAGAGCATCTTTAGAATTGTCAGAAAAGGTATTTCTCAATCCTCATTCTCATTTAAAGCTTGAATGTCTAAATGAGGTAATTTTGATGGTTTCTTTAGTAAATAATTAGATTTTTTTTATTTCAGTTTTTGTTTTTATAATAATTATTTTTTATATTTAAGTTGTATGATTCGATCTGGATCATTTTTTCTAGTTTAGTTTTCTTCGATAAGATCTTCATCTTCTCTTGCACAATTTCACGATTTGGTTGATTTTTCTTTTAAAATTTGGCTCAAAATTGCATGATAGTGGATTCGGGTGAAATGTTTTGATTTTGCTTTCCTAATAGTATTGATCTGTGGATTATATCCTAGAAAGTGTTTTCTTTTTGTGATTTTAGTTATGTGAAGAAATTTCAGAAATATTATTAATAATTAGTGATAAAAACTGTTTTTATTTTTATTTTTATTTTTATTTTTATTTTGTGAATAATTGATGAAAAACATGGTGAACGAGCTAAGAAAATGAGTGATACTTTAGATCAGTATGTTCCTAAGGAGTTGTATGAATGATTATAGAAATCTATTTGTTCTGTGATAATGATTTAAGACCTGATTGTTTTTTATAAAAAGATGAATGAAACAATGTTAGGTGAATGTTATTACCAGCGGTGTTATGAGATTTTGATATAACCATTAGATACAAGTACTCGTATCAATGTGAATATCATAAGGTTTTGAAATTTCATATGCCTGCATTCTGGATTCTATGTCCATGTGCATGAGAAGTTTAGTGTTAAATTAGGAAAAAATGAAACATAATCTATGTTTACTTGAATTTTCTTTTATATGATTATTGATAGGCCATTGAATTTATCAAATTCTAAGATTATACATAGTTGTTGAGTGCTAATTTTCTTGATAACTTTTGAGTGATAATGTTATTATGATTCAAGGTAGTATATATATATATATATATATATATAGAGAGAGAGAGAGAGAGAGAGAAAACGGTTCCTACACATATGTGTAGATAAGTTATCTACACACTAGCTTAAAATACAGTGGGGGCCACATTATTTGGGTGATCCAAACCATTCATTTTTAAGGCCCTCACATAGATAAGGTGTCCACAAAAAATCAGATCCATAGGATCATCCTAACCATTCGAAATGTGGAGGCAAAAGATGGGCTAATTTGTGAAGGTTTAAAAAAATCCATTTTACATCCACAAATCGTAGGGTTGGGATGATCCTATGGATCTGATTTTTTGTAGACACCCTATCTATGTGAGGGCCTTTAAAATGGATGGCTTGGATCACCCAAACAATGTGGGCCCCCACTGTATATATGAGAAAACGGTTCCTACACATATGTGTAGAGAGTTCTCTACACACTAGCTTAAAATACAGTGGGGGCCCACATTGTTTGGGTGATCCAAGCCATCCATTTTAAAGGCCCTCACATAGATAGGGTGTCTACAAAAAATCAGATCCATAGGATCATCCCAACCCTACGATTTGTGGATGTAAAATGGATGTCTTTAAACCTTCACAAATTAGTCCATCTTTTGCCTCCACATTTCGAATGGTTAGGATGATCCTATGGATCTGATTTTTTGTGGACACCCTATCTATGTGAGGGCCTTAAAAATGAATGGTTTGGATCACCCAAACAATGTGGGCCCCACTGTATTTTAAGCTAGTGTGTAGATAACTTATCTACACATGTGTGTAGGAACCGTTGTCTCTCTCTCTCTCTCTCTCTCTATATATATATATATATATATATATATATATATATATATATATATATCCTCTTTCAATGTTATGATCCAACTTTAATATCAAAACGACACAGAACTCCATATATAGTGTTCAAATCTCTGAAAATTTTGAATCAGCTCCTATTTCAACTCTGTTTTGGGAGCAGCCCTTCTTCAAGTCATTTTTTTCATGACCTTCCTTTAAGTGATTCCCTTTATGGCTTTTGTCGCTTTCGTTGTATCACCAAATAATGTGAACCCACCTTCTCTGAAGAAACCAAAACATAGGGAGGGGCCTACCAGTTCATGTTTTGTTTTGGCAAGGAAATGGTGCCACTGTTGCATATCAAAATGCCTCCCATTCTATAATATGTTTTGTAAGGGAAGTGGGCCTGCTATGAATGTTGTGATGGGAGTGTGGCTATTGTCATTACCCATAGCCCCATACTTTTGATATTAACACCCCCATCCCCTTAACAATAATAGTCCTTATAGCTTTGTTTTGACAGCCATCTCTTTGATAATGATAGTCCTATTTCACCTTGATAAGGGCAACCTTTACAACTTAATTCACAGTTTTTTTTTTTTATTATTATTTATGGCATTACCAGTTGTATATTTTAGTTTTTATCTCAAATGTCAGCACTATAAGGGGTACCAATGCAATTCTCCTTTTAATGTAAGCATTATGAGTTATATAGGATCGGTCCCTGTTTTATATCCAGCTCATTTATTTCATGTCCAGTCCATTTATTTGCAGTTTAGTTCTTGATCTATGAGTAGTCCAATTCTTGTTCTATGTGCAGTTTATTTATTTGAAATTCAACCCCTACATCTTTGTGATATGTACATCCCCCATATACCTTGTATAATATTTGCACCCTTCACATCCTTATGATAGTAGCAGCCATTCCCTCTTGATAATGACAGCCCTAACACCATTGATGTCAAGCAACCCATAAATCTCATGGTTTAATAGTTCATACATGTCTTTCCAGTCTTAGATCCTCACTCTTATTTGTGTGGGCCTGGTGCGATCTGGTCATTTCCCATGATAGTGTGAATTTTATTTTTGGGGATAGTATACTGTAGAGGATATCTTGTAGTTACATATGAAGATGGCTGATTGAATAGGCTTCCTTTTTTACATTTTCTTGGGACCTAGTCTTAGTATAATCTTGCTTAGGAAGTTGATGGATGCACCAATGGGCTTGATCAGTTCAGGTCATGATAATTTTAAGGATAATGCTCTTCAAAACCAATTGATATTGGGACTAGTGTAGTAGTTGAAAGGTGGTAGTGTTAATATCATTTTCCTTGGCGAGTGACATGACTCTAGTTTCTATCTCTCCTTTAATTGAATTATGAGGAGGTAGCAGGAGGGTTAAAGTGATGCTTGTGAGATTCTTTGAACAAGATAAGTTGATGTACTGAAATAATCTTAAAAAAAACTAAATTCATGGCAATGTATGTTGGATGTGGGAATTATGGTTGGATTGAGGGATATTAGAATCTTAAATGTTTCAACATGATCTTGTCCGTGTCAATATTGATATGTCTCAAAATAAAAGATATGAATGCAAAATATGTAACTAAGACTGAAAGCCTGGCTTGCTCATCCTAGGTTTGATTGGGTTGAGAAGATTGTGATGATGTCCTAACCTCCTCTAGTCATTCTTAATGTATTGATATCACTTTGATTCACTCCAATAATTTTAGGATATCAGCTTACTGATATGTGTTGATGTATTTGTATAGCTGAAATTATTTAATTTCTGAATTGATAATGAGTTGTTTGAGTGTCCTTGTTATGTGCAATATATAACGGTTTTAGAGAATTGAACAGATGTTCTGTACCTTCATCTATATAATCTATCACACAGTTGTTGTCTCATTTTATAAATTTTATATTACCTTTAGTGATGCTTATAAGATAGTAATGGTGCCACTGTGGTTAATGACATCAATTTTATCATAATTGGAAGTGACTCTTGTATATGTTGGGTTTTAAAAGGTAAGTGTTAAGGAATAATACTAAAATAAATAATAAAAATAGTAATCAGAGAATATGCTACGTATTACCTAAAGTTTTTATTTAAGTATATTGCGTATTTGAGGATTTTTTTTGATATAGTGTTTTCAGTTTTTATCATGCTTTGTGCTGTACTAATGCTATTTTGTATAAGAAATTGCATGTTTCTAAATTTGTGGTGACAACTGATGGAAGGGCTACTATGAAGTGGTGTGTCTTTTGGAAAATATATCTATGCTCAGATAGTATTAGAAAAGTATTGTCTTTACTTGTTGTAGCCTATTCATTACGATGGCGATGAAGACGATAGCTCAAGCCCATCCATAGGGGACTTGCATAGTCTGAATAGCGCTCCCCTCTTCAATTTTAGACTTGTCCAGTCTTTAGTAACTCTTAGAATTTGCCCTCTCATTGCTAGGGCAATGAAAGAGTTATCTAGAGCCCACCCTTGTAGGAGACATGCTATGTCTTAGGAAGAAAAAGTCATACTCTTGAGAGAGACATGCTTTGTCTCATAGCAAGCCTTGTTCCTTTAGTGAGTCGAATCATAGGGGACTACCTCTCGTCTCACCAGCTGTAACCCTACTAAGTAGAAGACCAACTAGGTCTGACAGTTGCTCATATCCTCTCGTTATCATTGCAAGGGCAATGATAAGGATACTTGGAGCTCATCTCTGTGTTTAGGAGACTTGCCCAGTCTCACTAGCACCTTCTTCTTTCCTCTTCTTCAAGAAGACATGCTTTGTCTAAATAGCACCCTCTCATATAGTTACCAGTTTAGAAAGTCTTTTTCTTTCGTCTAAGAGTCAGTCCTTTCGTATAGGAGTCAGTCCTTTAGCATAGGATGTCTGTCCTTAGCTAGAGAGTCAATCTTTCAGGAGTCTGTCCTATCATCATAGGGGTTAGGATTCTGTCCAACCTCTCATCAAATCATGTAATTTTTTTATCCACTCTTGCAAGTTATAGGATGATGTCCAACCCTTACAGAGTCGTGATTTTGTCCAGTTCCCCCGCAAAGCATAGGATGCTGTCCAACCTTTGCGGGATATCAGGAGTCGATCCTACCCTTATGATGATAGGATTCTGTCATCTTGTGTCAAAAATTCAAAAACACTTGAAAAATATCTGAAAAATCCAAAATTCTCAAAAATCTGAGTCATTAAGAGTAGTTAGGAAATTTTTTTTTGCGAGCTACGTTGGCTTAATCTTCTTCCACGAGGTACGTAGTGCAGCTTGGGATTCATATCCCAAGTCCAGCCAAACCTTTCAAAATAAGCATTTCAAAACCTCCAAAAATATAAAAATTCTTCAAAACCTTTTCAAAAAGATCTTCCCCTAGAGTTACGAGTCTGTCCTAGATATTTGGGGTGTTTTAGAGTTAGGAGTCTGTCCTGTTTGTATTGATATGGTGTGTCCTGTCGTGTGGGTGTCTCTAGAGTTAGGAGGCCTCGAGTTGGTCGGTTAGACATTTAGTCGAACCGATGGCTAGACTAGAAAGCATATAGTCAGCCCAGGGTTTTCTTTAGGATGCACAGCCTAGTTATACATAGGATATAGGGCCCACCTGCATTAGCTTATCAACTTGCATTAGTTAGGGCATATAGAGAGTCCCAAAAATTACAAAAAGCTTTAAAAACCAGCCGAGTCTAGTGGATCGAGTCTAGGATAGCGGTTCTAGATGGTTAGGCATCATAGTTTAGAATAGGTAATCGAACTACGTTGATTCTGATTCTTCTCGAGACCGGGATACGTAGAGCAGCCAGGGTGGATGGTCATTCTGGTCCGAGTCAAGTCTTGCATTAGAGTTTTAGAATTCGTCTTATCGAGTCGTGTATAGAATTGAATTGTGTTGTATGTTTTGCTGTGTTTTCTTACTTTTATGTACAGACCCTATACTTTTAGCTGTAGCTTGCATGTGCTTGCACACCAGAACTTAGACACTAATTAGGTATGACATTCATAACCTAGTTATTCTCAGGTGACACTTATTTCATTTCTTTTATATGTGCTTATTATTCATCTCCGAGACATGCATGATTAGGTAGACGTCTTCTCGGAGATATATGTTCCCATTTCACATGACTTTCGCCCAAAACTCTTCAAAATCAATAAGTAAATGGCATAAGAGACCAGGTGTTTGCACTTGGGCGGATGAGGTGCTCTTCGGACCTTCCAAATTCGTAACCAGGCACGAACCTTCTTTTATATCTCTGGTTATCCGTTGCAACAGAGCATAGTATGGGATCCAGGGCCCACTTCCTTAGATGACGACTCTTCTTTTTTTGAGGTACGCCTTGAATCCGGGCTAGTCCCCGAATCGAGAGGTATCTCACCTTATATCACCACTCATGCTGTGAGAGGCACTTCTTTCGAGAGTTCCTTGGTAGAGCTCTCCATTCACGTGGATGATTCCAGAGGGAGACCTTCTCGTGGGGGCTCGTCCCCCCCGTCTCTCGGATCGGGGTCCACACATAGATGGTTCAATTCTATAATAGAAAACTTAGGGTTGGGTCGGGTCAGGGTACCCGAGGCATTAACCCAGAACCCAACCCGACCCGAGTCAGGGTCTAAAAAAATGAACCCTGACCCGCCCTCAAGGCTGGAAAATCCAGCCTTGACCCTGTTCGGGCTCAGGGAGGGTCAGGGCTGACAGGGCCGAACTTGCACCCCTACATGACGCTCATGTTTCTTGTCTTTTATATTTAAAGAGATGTGGAAGGGTTTTTACCGTCCTCAAAAAGCATTTACGTGACAGTTAAATGCTAAAAGGCAAGATACATGGGCGCATGTATCAAAACGTAGTTGTGCTGAAATCATTTTACTTTTTTTCTAGGGGAGTGATAAATCGACCCCCTATGTGTCTCTCTCTCCCCTCTTTTTCTCTCTAACCCAGAGGAGAGGAGAAAGACACATAGCGTCGATTTAAGCTATTTGGGGGTCGATTTATCATTGCCCTTTTTCTAGCAGTCCTCTTTTATAGTAAAACACCTCCAAAACCGTACTCTAGAGATCAAAGATTTGGTCCTTTTCACAGCATTTCTAACGTATGGTTGGGATACGAACATAAATCTACCCACCTAGTATCTTAAATCGACCCGTCTCTCTCTCTCTATTTAAGATGTATGTGGTCGATTTATCACTGCCCCATATACATGCACTATAATGTATTAATAATTGGACTAACTCATCTTGTCTTTTACTATTTAACCAACTGTCAAAAGTAATCACAATTTCCAAAGGGAAATGATTTCAGCACTCCACTGATTTGATAAGATGCGCGCAACATCCTGTCGTTTAGTATTTAAAGGGCTTATAAGTGCTTTTTGAGAACTGTAAAATCCTTCTTACAGCCCTTTAAAAGCTAGACGATAAGATGCTTCCCGCATCTCATCAAAACATTGGAGTTTCGAAATCAATTCCCTTTCCAAAGAAGCTATGAGTAGCAAATTAAGAAAGAAAAGACAAGGTGAGCTAGTGCATTTATTAAAACATAATAGGGCCAACATCAGTTGCCGGTAAAAATTTGTGCTAGAAGGGTATATGGATGTGTAGCCGAGACCGTTGATCTTGTAAAGTGGAGCTACTTGTCTCGACCCATTTGTGAAAAACCAGGGGCCGCCTTCGAACAGTCGTCAAAAACCTTAACTCATGCTTGCTGGATTGAGCAACGTGGGCCACTTGGCACAGTAAAATACTGATTAAAAAAAAAGGAAAAGGAAAAGAAGAGGCAAGTCCGGCGGGTAAAAATTAGAGCCAAAAACAAATTAAGAGTTGTTTCTAGAATGAAGATAAGAACAAATTAAATCAAGCAGTGAAAATAGAACACAAAGATGTTAAACGTTGACTTGGGTTTTTAAGAAGAAGAAGAAGGTAACCAAATGAATACATAATTGCATTAAGACTCTTGAATGGAGATAAGAACTAATTAAGCTAGGTAGGAGTCACCAGTCATCTACCCTTTAAAAAAAAATAGTACAAAAAGATGTTAAACGTTGACTTGATTTTTTTAAGAAAAAGAGCAGGTGACCAAATTAATACCTAATTGCATTAAGACTCTTGAATAGAGATAAGAACTAATTAAGCTACGTAGGAGTCGCCAGCTCAGAACTGACATAGTGTACACGTTTACATTTTTCTTGAAAGGAAAATTTCGTTTGGAAAATAAGGCGAAAGTGATGGTCAATTCCACAGAGATTTTTTTTACATTCCGTAGGGATATAAGAACTCACTTCCTTGTCATAGAGTTTTTATTTCTTCATTTCGTAGGGATATAAGAACTCATTTCCACACACTTTTCACCTACGCCTTTTCACCTCTTTCCTCCACCTTTTACCTTCTTCTTCCCTATGCCACCCCAAACGTGAGAAACTCCATGAAGAACCATTGAAGCTCCATTGCCATACATTGTAAAAAGCCATTACCTTTTAGCTCTATTACCATTGCCTTTTGAAAAAAAAAAACTCCATTGGTTCTCTTTAGTTTGCTTTGGGTGTTCCGGTAGGTCCATTCTCCTCCACTCGCTTAGGTTTACTCTCCATTTTTCATGTTTTTATGTTATTTGTGATTTGGTTTATTTTCACCCTCTTTGTCTTTGTTTAGTTACATGTATGTTTTCACCTCTCTCTCACTCTCTCAATGGTTCTAAATGGTTCAATGGTTGTAAACATTATCAAAGATAGAGTACTCTATTTAGACACTCAGAGCAGCCCATTTATACAGTTGGAACCATTATGTCGACCTAGGAACCACAATTTAGTAGTTCCGAGAGTGTAAATTATGGTTCCAAGAGTGTAAATTATGATCCAAGATTGTAAACAGGGGTTCATATATTGTAAAAGTAATCATGAGTGTACTAATTGTGGTTTAGGTACTGATTGTGAAATTAAAAATAACCGCAAGTGCACGGATCGTGTGTAGATACGGGTCGAACTTAGGGAAGATAACAATACGATTTCAACCCTTATACTATTTGAAAAATAAACTTATGATATATTGTTGCCTGGCATGTACTCAAGATTTCCGTGGACTACAACCTCGGATCCAACAAAATATTTAAGTTTATAAGCTAAATAGATACGGATCGAAAACAATGAAGAAACGATTACAAACTCAATCCTTATATTTGGGCAAAGTGAACCAATAAAGGATTTCTATTAATTATCTAACCTAATTAAAAAATCAAAATCTAAAGCCTAAATTAATTAGAAAATTCGATTGAAAAACTACTGTAAAGTGAATTGGAAACTAATTGTAAAAGTAATTGAAACCTTAATTCGATTAAATGATTACTTAGGGTTAGAATCCACCATGGGTTTGGATTGGATAATTAATTAAACCAATTGCTGTATTGAATTGTATATTTAATAAATCCGGTCAATGGGAAATAAGATCAATGGATGTCATTGCCCATGGGTGATTGATCAAACACACTATCCAATTTCAAAGATTATATAAGTTTTTATAATTTTTCATCAACAATTATTCCTACGAAAGGATGAAATCCAATGGCATAAATGATTGGGAATCCAATATAATAAAGCCATATATATGATGTTATTTCATACCATTGATTTTAATCAACAATCTTTCTCCTTCCCCATGGCTTCAACTAAACCCTAAGTAGATGAGTTTAGTTATTCATGGAAAAGGTGAAAGAAACAAAAATAATGGAAAATAATGCCATCTGAAAACTTAAAAAGAAAAAAGAAACAAATAAAACTCTTCTTTAATTGAAATTATAACAAGAGTACATCAAATTGGAATTGAAATAAAGAACAAAAAATAAGAAAACTTATTCTTTTTCTTCTCCTCAAGCTTTGAATCCTTGTCCTTCAAGCCTTGATGTCTCCTTGGATGATTGGATTGGATTTTGGACGGTTGAATCAAGTCTTGTGATGGAAGATGAGAACGGGTATGATGAGACGAAAAAGCAAGTGAAAAATAGTGTAAGAATATATGTAATGATAAAGAGAACAAATGAGAAGATTTTGCACGAAAATTAGGGAAGAGAAAATTGTTAGACGAATTTTAGAGGGAGAGAAAAAGAGAAAAATAATAATCCTGAAGACGCGATGAGACGACCCAAACAAGAAAGATAAAGAGTTATATAGGATTTGGGCGAGAAGGGTTGCTAATGTAGGAGATAGAAAAAGATGTAGGGTGGAGATTGTTTTGAATAGATTAGGAAACAAAGGGATGGATGGGATCAAATCTTGCTAACTTTTTATTTTTCTAAATTGGAAACTAATTTAGGACAATGGAGAACGTCTATATTGGGCTTGTAGTGTTAGAAAAGGAAAGGGTTTTGAATGGTTTGGATTGCCTTAGATTGGTGACACATATCCATCGAAATAGGAAAGGAGTTGGACGGCTAAAAATTAGGAAACAAAATTTTCACCCAAATAGGAAAGAGAGAGAGAGAGAGAGAGAGAGAGAGAGAGAGAGTGACGTTTTATACGTGGGCCCACTAAAAAAACGTGTAATAAAAATAATGTCCAAGGAAGAGAGCTAAATCGTTGGAAAGTTCTCTCTATTTTCTCTCTTGCTTTGTTTTGTGAAAGGTCCAAGTCGTCCCCACCATTTGAATGAATTGCAACAATGCCACAATTATTTACAAATGGCTAATCTACCCCTCCATGTAATACACATAAACAATTATATTCGCCTCCCTTCTTTATATCATTTCCAAGGAACGATCCAAGCCATCCAATTGATAGTCCACTATATAAATTAACTGCACCTCTAAACCATTCCAATTAAATGATCCGAACTGTTGAATTAATGGGCTGATGTGAGAAATTCGGCTTTACCAATGATCGCACCTCTTGAATCATTTTTGTGGGCTGATCTAAACCATTCGATTGATGGCCAACAATGTAAAATTATTTGCACCTTGCAATCCTCTGCCATAAGATGATCTTAACCGCACAATTAGTGGGCCTTGGGATAAATTGCTTGTACTCCTTGAATCATTTTCCAAGGCTTATCCGAGCCAACCAATTGGTGGGCCATAAGATGATCTTATCCCTCCAAATGATGAAAAATTCTTTAATCTTCAATCTTCTTAGCTCCATTTTCCATGGAAATTCAAGAATAACCCTGAAACACCAAAAACAAGCAAAATACCTTAGTAGTACCGCTCTAAATTTAAAATATGCAAGCTTTTCCTACCTACAATTCACACATAAATGTGCTCATCAGGTACTCATCATATGTATACAATCAGGACCATTATCTAGACCTCGGAACCACAATTTAGTGGTTTCGAAGATTGCAAAAGTGACGATGAGTGTACTAATAGTGGCTTAGGTACTCATAATCAATATGCATCTAATTGGAACCATTATGTAGACCTCAGAACCACAATTTAGTGGTTTTGATTGATTAAATAGTAGTTCCAAGAGTGTAAATAGGGGTTCATACATTGTAAAAGTGACATGAGTGTATTATTAGTGGTTTAGGTAGTCATAATCAATATGTATACAATCGGAAGCATTATGTAGACCTCGGAACCACAATTTAGTGGTTTCGATTGATTAAATAGTAGTTCCAAGAGTGCAAATTATGGTTCTAAGAGTGTAAATAGGGGTTCATACATTGTAAAAGTGATTATAAGTGTATTAATAGTGGTCTAGGTACTCATAATCTGTATGTATACAATCGGAACCATTATGTAGACCTCAGAACCATAATTTAGTGATTTCAATTGATTAAATAGTAGTTCCAAGAGTGTAAATTATGGCTCCAAGAGTGTAAATAGGGCTTCATATATTGTAAAAATGATCATGAGTGTATTAATAGTGCTTTAAGTACTCATAATTAGTATGTATACAATCAGAACCATTATGTAGACCTTGGAACCACAATTTAGTGATTTCGATTGATTAAATAATGGTTCCAAGAGTATAAATTATGGTTCGAAGAGTGTAAATAGGGGTTCATACATTGTAAAAGTGATGATGAGTGTATTAATAATGGTTTAGGTACTCATAATCAGTATGTATACAATCAGAACCATTATGTAGACCTTTGAACCATAATTTAGTGATTTTGATTGATTAAATAATGGTTCCAAAAGTGTAAATTATGGTTCCAAGAGTATAAATAGGAATTCATACATTGTAAAAGTGATTATGAGTGTATTAATAGTGGTTTAGGTACTCATAATCAGTATGTATACAATCGGAACCATTATGTAGACCTCGGAACCACAATTTAGTGGTTTCGATTGGTTAAATAGTGGTTCCAAGAGGGTAAGTTATGGTTCCAAGAGTATAAATAGGGGTTCATACATTGTAATAGTATTTCAATGGTTCCAAAAGTGATCATAAGTATATTAATGGTGGTTTAGGTACTCATAATAGTATGTATACAATCAGAACCATTATGTAGACATCGGAACCACAATTTAATGGTTTCAATTGATTAAATAGTGGTTCCAGGAGTGTAAATTATGGTTCCAAGAGTGTAAATAAGGGTTTGGATATCACCACTAAAGCATCTTGTCTCTTAGTACCTAAAGTGCTCTTCATTATCTCTATAGAACGATTTGGACTTTCCAATTTTCGAAGTTGGCAAAAGGAAGTCATAACTCTCTAACCCTCTCACTTTCTCTACAATATCCCACATGGTAGTGCAAATATTTGTAGCCGAATGCTGATTTTGGGTTGGGACCTCATGTTCCGAGCATGCTTAGGTCATTTGGAGATAAGAAGTAGTGGGGCCCACATTATGGATGATCCAAACCAATTACTTGATAGGCCACCAATTGGACAATTAGGATCATCCCTTGGAATTGATTTTTGGGACACAAACCATTTGTGGGGAGGCTCACCAATTGAACAGTTGGGATCATCCCTTGGAATTGATTTTTGGGACACAACCCATTTGTGGGGAGGCTCACCAATTGAACAGTTAGGATCACCCCTACAGAATTAATTTTGGGGGTGCGACCAATTGGACGGTTTGATCATCCATGGAAATGATTTTCTTGGCACAAACCATTTAGGCCGAACTCCATCTAATGGACGGTTTAGGTCATTCCATGGAATTGATTTAAGGGACATAACCAATTTCCAATGAGACCTAATGGACGGTTCAGATCATTCCATGGAATTGATTTAAGGGACGCAACCAATTTACATTGTAGCCCATCCAATGGATTGTTCGTATCATCCTACAGAAGTGGTATGCAGGGCACGATCCGTTTATGGTGTGGCCCATCCAATGGATTGTTTAGATCATCCTATGGACATATTTTGAGTACACAACCCATTTATGCTATGGCCCATCAATTGGACAGTTCCAATTTACATTTTGGCCCATCAATTGGGTAGCTCGGATTAACCTATGAAAATGATTTTGGGAGGTGCAACACATTTACATTGTAGTCCATCCAATGGACGGTTCTGATCATCCCATGAAAATGATTGGGGCCACGACCAATTTACATTTCATCCCATCATTTGGGCCATTTGGATTAGCCCAAGGAATGATTTAAGGGGGAGTGTAACTAATCCACATTGAGGCTCACCAAATGGACGGTTCGAATTATACTACGGAAATGATTTGGGGGGTGCAATCTATTTGGGCCGTGGCCCATCAATTGGATGGTTCGGATCATCCCATGGAGGTCATTGTGGGGGCACACCCCTCCCAGATCTAGGTCCCACAGGTTAAAATACCTTTAATGGAGTTTCTCACGTTTGGATGGCTTGGGTCCTGGGGAAGAACGTAAAAGGTGAAAAGGAGTAGGTGAAAAGTACATGGGAAATGAGCTAGAAGGTGGAGGGAAAAGGAAGGAGGGTATTCTTGTCCTAAGCACTTTCTAAAAGTACCCGACACCCCTCTTTCACAATAAATCAAAAGGTACCCTTTGTTGACAATATCACCAAATGTTTGCATTTTTTTTAACAATTTTCCCTTTTTTTTACATTTCGTAGGGGTATAAGAACTCACTTGTCTTTTGCGTATGTGTCACGTAAATAACACCTTACGTGCCTCTAGTAGAAAACAAAATAATTATATGAGCAATGATAGATACAAGGGAGCCCTTGCATAAAGAGCGACAAAAGGGCTCTTGATTGGATCCGCGTCATAAAATGTAACTGATTTTACATTTTCAAGTGCTTTTAAAATGTAACTGAAAATGACGTGGATCCAATGAAGTGCCCTTCTGCGGCTCTTTATGCAAGGGCTCCCTTGTATCTATCATTGCTCTATATAATTATTTTGTTTTCTACTAGAGGCACGTAAGGTGTTATTTACTTAATGTTAAAAGGAAAAAACAAAATGAATCTATATGCAAAGAGAGTGAGCACCTTACTGCGGACCCCGATCCCGAGGACGAATGGCGAGGGACACGAGATCCCACATCAATCCTCTAAGATCTCCACAATGTGAAGGAGAGCTCTACCAAGGAACTCTCGAAATGGTGACACTCAAAGCATGGGTGGCGATATAAATGAGATACCTCTCGATTCAAGGACTAGCCCGGAACCAGAGATACCTCTCATGAAATACTCTGTTGCAACGGATAACCAGAGATACAAAAGTTCGTGCCTGATGACGAATGGGGAAGGTGTTAAGCGCCCCCATTTCGCCCAAGTGCAAGCACCTGGTCTCTTATGTCATTTTAAATTAATTTTGAAGAGTTTTGGGCTAAAATCATGTGAAATGGGAACGAGTATCTCCGAGAAAATGTCTATCTAAGCATGCATGACCTGGGGATGGGCAAAAGAAAATAAACGTCCAAATCCTAACTCACCGCATCTAATCCTAACTCATCACATCTAGGAAAGCAGTAACATCCACACGCACAGCTCAGCTAAGCAGATAATCAAGATAAGATGAATAAATGCTACAACTAAGCAGGTGAGAGGACAGATAAGCACAGCAGTAAACTACCAAAGCAATAGAATAAACACACTAGCATGCAAGCCTATGAAAGAGATAATGCTAAAAAAATAATAATCAATCTCATGCTAGGAAAGTAAGTAAGCTAACAGTAGCACATAAGAAGTTAAAGATAAACACACAATGAGCTAAAAGATATAGGGAAAGAAATGAATCAGAAAATCAACGGTACATGAGGACCAAGAATGCCAGGGAAAAGAAAAGGGAGCGTACCATAGGCTCAGGGAGCGATTCTAATGAATCAAGCTCAGCGATCCTGATCCGCTAAAGATCGGATAATTCTCACGATCGTCATAGCTTATCGTTGGGCTCAACGAGGACAATCCCTGTGAAGGGGCCACGCTATGTCGTCGCCATTCCCAAAACCTGATGAAACATTGGAAAACCGATAAAACCGGAAAACCACGATCAAAATCGGAAATAGAATGAAAAGCAGGCTCCGAGTGACCTGGCAATCACCATCCTTGCCCATTTTGATTTTTTTTTTGAAAGGTTTGAAAGATTTTTTGGATGCTTGAATGATTTTTTAAAGGGTTTAAATGATTTTATTGAAAAGTTTGACTGAACTTGGGAGGAAAATCCCAAGCTGCCTACGTACCCTGTGGAAATTGATCAAGCCAACGTAGTTCGAAATAGCATTTCGAAATACGCTTTGAGTTGTTTTCTGATATTTTTTTGTATTTTTGTTATTTGATTTTTATGTATTTTTATCCCTTTTGATTAAAAGGGGTTTTGGCTGAAGAGGTTGCCGTCCGTCATCGCCTACCCCGACAAGACGTTCCAATGATCAATGGAATCTCGAAACACAAAGAGTATCCCAGGGAACGTAAGGAGAATGATTTTGAATGGAGAAGAAACTCAAAATGTCCCTATAATCGAAGGAATTCCGAAACTCAAGTAGGATACCTAGGAGAATGAGGAGTGAACCCGAAGAAGAAGAAACTCCGAACCCCGTTCGAAATAATGCTCACAAAGAAGAGGAAACCCCTAAACCCCATGAGAAGTGACGAGATAAGAAAAGAGACATGAAAGGCAAAGAGGTTGGCTCAAGAAACGTTCCGTCATCGCCAAGACCCGAGAGGAGGTATGAAAGTAATAACGAGATCGAAGACTGAACACAAACTTGAATCCTAGGGAAAGACTTCAAGAAAAAGAGTAAGCTCTAGGGAAGGTATGAGATGAAGCTTAAACATAGCTGGGGAATTAAAGAAGTAAAAGGAGGGAAGATAACAGAGAGAAGCTTTAAGAAACCTCCTTACCACCATCTATCTCTCTTTTACTGGCATATAAGTTGGAAACCTAATAAAAATCCAGTAGAGAGACCAAGGCACATCATTTGAGATAATGGCAATGGCAACTGTGTTTTGAGGTCAAAATCTGTCTCCTCCTCTCTAATTTGCGAATGTGCTAGATTTTACAACTAAAATACTATGATAGATGAGGTTTTTTTTTTTTTTTTTAGATAGGGGACTAACAGAGGACTAGACAATCTTTATGCTCAAGCTTCACTTGTGTCTAGTAGGATTTAACCACAAACCCCCAATCTAACAAATCAACACAGGCATATATATATATATACCAAGAAGAAACGCATTTATGAATCCCAAAATCTACTAAGTGGGTAACTGTACCAAAACGCTAAATTCACAAAACCTGAGAAACGATGCAAGCTTAGATCACCAACAAAATACTAAAGAATGAAACTTCTTTCTTGAGTTAAAACATGGGCATGAGAACATGATGGTTACGACTCGAATGCTTACAATGCCATTTCACACATATACAAATCCGGAAGAAGAAGAAGTCCCCTTGGTAAAGATGGTTTTCTTAGCTGACCAACTTGTAAGCGCATTTATTGAATTAGAATGAATGTCATAAATACAGTAGTGTTATTGATGTATAGCCAAAATGTCCTTGCATGCAGGAGCTACTCGGGTGGCATTGGAATGGGCCTGAATGCTTATAATAATGATGATCAATACTTAGAGAGTAAGTCACAGTTACATCCGAGGCCCAAATGACTCGAATACAAAGAAGTGTCTTGACCGTCCTTGACATCAAATCATCACGAGTAATATGCATCAGACCAGACTTGCAGTGAGGATTTCTGCTATAAAAGAATAAAATGACTTTATTTGTGACATTTACTCGGAAAATAAGATTTAAAGAGATTGCCAGTTAAAACAGGATTTGAAGGGTTTTCCATAGATATTAAAAGGTAAATATCTACACCATTAGCTAGGAACAATAGCACAGGCCATGCTCCACTTGAATTGCCACATCCATCCCCACTCCATTTCCTCTAAAGGTCTAGCCTATAGACATTTTCGATCTTCAAATTACCCCTCAGACCAGCGTCTCATCCTTCTTTTTTTTAATGACAGTAGCACATACAAAACTGAAATGTAGAAACTTACAGTGCTCTTGCCTGAAGCTTGCATGTAAATTTGGTCATGGTTTTTGTGAAAATAGAGGAGATGAAACTTATTTGCTACTATAGAGGACAACAATAATATATAAGATAGACATGGGAAAGATAATCTTGATGTTCTAAAACAAGGGCAGATCTAACATGGTTCACACTCAAGAATTTAGAAGTACGGAGCGCACCATCAAATTAGTTCATAGGCAAAGGTCATTAAGGCCAAGGCCTACATATAAACCCAGATCATTGCCCAAGCCATTTGCAATGACATAGCAGCAAGACTAAATCATAACTAAAATTAAAAAATCAAGTTAAGATGAAACCCATGAACCAAGCATCATTTGAGAAGAAACTAAAATAGAAGCAATTATGGAAACCTTAAACAAATGAAGGGTGTGGATATTACCTGAAATTGATTCAACGTGAGAATTCTGATGATGGTATGGAAGGCCACCAATTCAGAGGCAATTTTTAATAATGGCCGAGTGATATGTTCCTTCCTTCCTCTGAATAGAGCACAAAATTAATCATGATGGCTATAAATTAAATGGTAGTAATGGAAGAGATGACCGGATGGGGGTTTGAATGAATTCAGAGCTTTAGATCTAGGGTTTCTGGTGGAGGGATTAGAGATTATGGCTTCAATGGACGAGGGTCTGATGAAGGTCTGATGATGGTGGATGGGCTAAAAAAAATGAAGATGGGGAGGTCTGATGGAAGGGGTCGGCCAAGAGTGGTGGCGATGGAAAGGTTTTTTGAATCTAGGTTTTAAAGGGAAGAGGGTTTGAGGGTAAGGGGTTTCGATGGTGGAGATTGGTGGTGGATGGGGTAGATGGAGGTGGCTGATAGGGAGATGAGAGGCGTCGGCAATGGGTTTGTGAAGGGTGGTGGTGGTGGTTCGGTGGAAGAAGAGGTTGGAGAAAATGGAGAAGATGATTGTGGAAGAGGGTTTGGGCGAAATTGGGTGGCTGTGGTGATGATGGAGGTAGCAATAAGAGGTGAGGGTGAAGATTGGCCGGCCGGATTCCGGGTGGAGGCGATGGGGACGTTGGGGAAGATGATCGGCCTTCCCCTCCCTCTCTCTCTCTCTCTCTCTCTCTCTCTCTCTCTGTTTTTTGTGGCTGCCAAATGGGGCTCCCCTCTTTTTCAAAATGAAGAAGACTCCCCTCTATGTAAACCCTATTCGATCCTCTTTAGAGAGGAAATGACGTTTTTGCCCCTACTCCTTCCATGGACAGCCCCCCTAAGCATATTATGACTATTCTTTTTAACTACAAGGGGTGGTCTAGGTAAGGAGGAGGGCAAATATATTTTCTCCTTTTATCTTTTGAAATGGTATCAGCACTACCATATTTGAAGCCCTCTTGTCTTGCCTAACTAGCACCACTATGTCTCGATATTCGCACAATCTCAGCTTGTCTTTTCTCAACTTCTTTGTCCATTTTCTTTGAAAATTTGCAGAGACGCACTCAGAAACAACAAGCATTCAAAGGTTGCACAATTAAGCCTCGGAACTCGAAAATTTAGGGGGGGGGGGTAGTACCAAAGCTCTGGGATATTTGATAAATTTTGTAAATTTCCGGGAATCATTTGGACTTACAAAGGTTTCGACAATAATCTGCAAATGAAGATTTGTCGGGGTCCTTTGCATTTTGGGTTCGACTCTTCAATTTTCGAAGTTGAAGTGCGCCTTTAGGACATCAGGGAATTGTTTTTGAGATCCAAGGGTTCAGGAACTTTACTCGATTTCAGGATTTTTATTCGGTTTTGGGAATTACGGTCTGGTCAAAATGGGGTGTCTACAGATGCCCCTCTTTGGCAAAGGGCGCTTGTCGCACGAATGCCAAAGCTAAAAGGACAACACGTTTTGACCTGCCCAAGATTTCAAATGGAAAGATACAAAAGGGATTGTATTTTTATTAAATGGCAATTTGGACTTTGAGCAATCAGGCGGAACCCACACGCACTGAAAATGAGGCTAGAACAATCAGGCGGAACCTTCACGCCTTGAAAAATAGAATTTTAAGTTAGGCGGGACCTTCGCGCACTAAGAAACGGGAGGTTTGGTTAGGTGGAACCTTCACACGCTAACCACAGGGAAGCTTTGTTATGCGGAACATTCACGCATTAACAAGCAAAGAATATTTGTTATGTGGAACTTCAGACAGTAACAAAAGGGAGAATTTTAATTAGGCGGAACCCTCACACACTAATCAAAAGGGAAAACTTTGTTATGCGGAACCCTCACACAGTAACAAGCAATGGAAATTTGTTATGTGGAACCCTCACACAGTAACAAAAGGGAGAATTTTAATTAGGCGGAACCCTCACGCACTAATCAAAAGGGAAAGCTTTGTTATGCGGAACCCTCACGCAGTAACAAGCAATGGAAATTTGTTATGTTGAACCCTCACACAGTAACAAAAGGCGGAATTTAATTAGGCGGAACCCTCACGCACTAATCAAAAGGGAAAGCTTTGATATGCGGAACCCTCACGCAGTAACAAGCAATGGAAATTTGTTATGTGGAACCCTCACACAGTAACAAAAGGCGGAATTTAATTAGGTGGAACCCTCACGCACTAATCAAAAGGGAAAGCTTTGTTATGCGGAACCTTCACGCAGTAACAAGCGATGGAAATTTGTTATATGGAACCCTCACACAGTAACAAAAGGTGGGATTTTAATTAGGCGGACCCTCACGCACTAATCAAAAGGGGAAGCTTTGTTATGCGGAACCCTCACGCAGTAACAAGCGATGGAAATTTGTTATGTGGAACTCTCACACAGTAACAAAAGGTGGAATTTTAATTAGGCGGAACCCTCACGCACTAATCAAAAGGGAAAGCTTTGTTATGCGGAACTCTCACGCAGTAACAAGCAATGGAAATTTGATTGAGGAGTAAAATTCTTATGAAAATATTGATACTCTCACGCTTTTTGATTGATTGATTGATTTGAATTGATGGATTTGGATTGATTCCTTTGGAGATTACTTTGTCTCTTGCCGAGAAAATGGGAGTGCGAGTTCCTTGCTGAGGACTGGACTCACACGATTTGCTGGGATTTTGGGTACTGACCCATTTTTGAAACAATTAGATATTTGCTGGGAATTGAACGCTTTGAGCAATTGCCGGCAGACTCTCTGGGAAATAGATGTTAGACTCCATTGGGGACTAGCTTTGCTGATGAGCTGACTATGGAGTAGTCTTAGCCGGGGGATTTGGAGGTTTGACTCGAGATGTGCTCGAGCTTCTCTCATCTCAACTTGCTGGAGACATTGGTTTATTCTGATTGTCCTTGTGGATTTGACAGCTTTTATGACTTGGCGTGATTTGCCAAGTCATAAAAGATGCCCCTAGTTATTTCATACTTCCATGACTAGAGTCTTAACAAAGCAAATACAAATGCAGGGAAACAAATATTTCATTTCATGAATATTGGATTTACAAAGCCCTCTGTGTAGAGGAAACATGATAACAATGAGATCATTTCAGCCTGAAAGAACTCTTTCAAATCTGCCAGCTAACAAGATTTCAATAGGCCTGATAGCTTGCTATTCTTCTGAACCTTGTTCTGATTTAATCTGTCTTCCGGAGAAGAGACTTCTTGCTTTGGTGCCTGTCACCCCAGCTCTGGGAAAGGTACAGACCATACAAGACCTTGGATATTTTGACTTGACATGCGACAGACTTCGACAAGTGACAAGTAAAAGACATTGACAAACACAGGACTTGGATTTCAAGAAAGACCCAACTTGCTTCTTGACCTGACAAATATTTTAAATGGTGAAGGCTAACCACCCTTAGAGTGACTTGAATACCATGCTTTAAAAAGTGATTCATTCCCTGTTCGGTATTACCGTCATGGTCATTGAACCCCTTCGATTCGTTAGTCTTAAGTGACCCTAATTTAGAGGAAGACAAAAGCAAGTCATACTGGCACTACTCAGACTTTGATGATGCCATTACTGGGTTACAAGTCTTGTCTGCCTCAGTTGTTCAGCTTCTTTAGAAATCACTGTCACTGACCAGATCGCCTTTTCAGGTTTTCAATCTAGCGGACCGCTTGCTTTAATTTTTGCCTAAATTGCTCTTGAGAGTTTTCAATCCAGCAGGCTCACACCTTGATTTTTGCCTAAACTGCCCTTTCAGGTTTTCAACTTAGAAGGTGAATGACCCTAACTTTTGCTTAGATCGGCCTTGCGGGTTTTCAATCTAACGGGTCTTCAGACTCCATTTTTTTTTTTTTTTTTTAGCCCCAAACCTTTGCCTATTGCACCAAAAGGACTTTTTAGGTAGGTTAGGGTTTGAAAGAACAGAGTTTTGATAAGTTTTCCAAGGTTTCGACCGAATCCAGACTAGCCAGACTGCCTACGTACCCCCAAAGGATGAGGATCAGGTCGCGTGTAGTTCAAGGCACAAATGCCCCTAGTTTATGGGTTTTCAAAGAGACTCGTTTTGATTTTGTGTAAGCTCAAAAGGGTTTTGCAACGGATTCTTTTGATACGTTTTTTTTTTTTTTTTACGAAAGGATTTTTGGTTAGAAGCTCTGGTCGGCCAAGGAAGGCCTTCTGGTGCTTTAAGCATAGTATTTCTTGAGTTGGTAAAGGTTTGTTGGCTCTGTTAGCTTTTCTCCATTTTCATCGAAGAGTCTGACGGCTTTTCCAGGCAGGACTTCGTCAACAATGTATGGACCTGACCATTTCGGCCTGAATTTACCCCTGGGATCAAATACCGGTGCCCGGAAGGATTTCAGAACAAGATCTCCCTTCTTGAGGTCTTGAACACGAACTTTCTTGTTGAAGGCTCTCTCGACACGGCGTTGATACCCCTGAACATGGTACAATGCTTTCAGCCTCTTTTCGTCAATCATTTGTAACTCATGATATCTGGCTTGAGCCCAAACAGATTCTGGCAACCCAGCTTCCATTATCACTCTCAGGGAGGGAATTCGCAGTTCAACAGGCAAGACAGCTTCCATTCCGTACACCAGAGAATACGGAGTTGCACCTGTAGAGGATCTGATCGACGTCCTATAGGCCAACAAAGCATACGGGAGCTTGTTCGACCAATCTTTGTAAGTCTCATTCATCTTGCTGATGATCACTTTGATGTTTTTATTAGCAGCTTCAACAGCTTCATTTGTTTGAGGTCTATAAGGCGAAGACTTATGATGCTTGATCTTAAACTCCTCACACAGGCGCGCCACCTCCTTCTTGAAATGGGACCCATTGTCTGAAATTAGTTCATGTGGTACTCCATATCTGCAAATAATATTTGCTTTGATGAACTTTGCAACAGAAGCAGATGTCAATGACGCATACGAAGCAGCTTCTACCCACTTTGTGAAGTAATCAATGGCGACCCAGATATACTCATGCCCACTAGATGACTTCGGACTTATCTTCCTGATGATATCTATTCCCCATACTGAGAACGGCCACGGTGAAGTAAGAGAATGCAACTGAGAAGGCGGCACATGGATGAGATTGGCGTAGACCTGACATTTGTGACATTTCTTCACATAGGCGTAGCAATCTGCTTCCATTGTCGGCCAGTAATAACCAAGTCTGAGAATCTTCCTTGATAGCATCTTTCCGTTCATATGCGGTCCACATACTCCTTCATGTGTATGCTCTATGAGTTCAGCTGCTTGATCCTCATCTATACACAAAAGTTGGATTCCATTGAACGACCTCCTGAACAACTCCTCACCACAAATGATAAAGTTAGAGGCCAATTTCTGAAGAGACCTTCGCTCTTTTCCAGAAGCTTCCGGCGGATGTCCTTTGCCTGAGATGAAGTTTTTGATATCTGTGTACTAAGGCTTGCCATCAGAACACCTCGCTGCTATTTCAATAGCGTTAACATGTGCCGGGGCCCATTGAAGCCTTACTTCTAATGGTTGAACCTCCATTGTTGCAGAAATATCGAACATTGAAGCCAGAGTAGCTAATGCATCCGCAAAATGATTCTTCGTTCTGGACAAATGAGTGAATGTGATATTCCTGAATTTTCTGACCAGAGATTCTAGGTACGTATTATACGGGATCAACTTATCGTCTCTTATTTTCTAGTTTCCATTGGTTTGACAGATAATCAGAATTGAATCTCCGAATACGTCTAGGTCCTGAATGTGCAAGGCCATGGCTGCTTCCAAACCTCTAATACATGCCTCATATTCTGCCATATTGTTTGTGCACTTGAACAGAAGTTTGATGGATATAGGGATATACTATTTTCTTGGTGATACCAACACCGCCCCTACACCTTGGCCTCGATTGTTGACTGCTCCATTAAAGTACATCAACCACTTTGTGTCTGGAACTTCATCTTCCACAGTCATTATCTCCTCATCTGGAAACTCTGCTTTCAAAAATTCATTATTTTCTGCTGGTGAATCGGCTAACTGTTCAGCTATCACGCGCCCCTTAATTGACTTCTGTGTGACATAAGTGATATCGAACTCAGACAATAATAACAACCACCTGGCAGTTCTTCCGGTGAGGGTTGGCTTCTCAAACAAGTATTTCAATGGGTCAATCCGTGAGAGTAGAAGAACCCTATTCGATAACAAATAATGCCTCAGCTTTGTGGACCCAGATCCGAGAGAGGCCGGAGGACGTGCCCCCAGACGAGTCTCAGGATCGTCCACGTGAAGGAGAGCTCCACCAAGGAACTCTCGAAAGAGTGCCCCTCACAGCATGAGCGGTGATGTAAAGTGAGATACCTCTCGATTCGGGGACTAGCCCAGATTCGAGGCGCACCTTAAACAAAGAAAGAGTCGCCATCCAGGGAAGTAGGCCTTGGATCCCATGCTGTGCTCTGCCACAACAGATAACCAAAGATATAAAAGGTCCGTGCCTGATGACGAATGGGGAAGGGGTTAGGCGCCCCCAATTCGCCCAAGTGCGAGCACCTGGTCTCTTATGCCATTTATTATTAACTTTGAAGAGTTTTGGGCGAAAATCATGCGAAACGGGAACGAATATCCCCGAGATAACGTCTATCTGATCATGCATGTCTCGGAGATGAATAATAAGCACACACAAAAGAAAATGAAAGACATGCCACCTAACAATAGCTAGGTTATGAGTGTCATGCCTAATTGGTGTCTAAGTTCTAGTGGACAAACACATGCATGCTACAGCTAAAGGTATAGGATCTGTACATGAAAGTAAGAAAACACAGCAAAACATACAATATGACAAACCCTAGACGCTAATGCGATACTTGACTCGGACCAGGATGGCCGTCCATCCCGGCTGCACTATGTATCCCGGCCTCGGGAAGAATCAGAGTCAACGTAGTTCGGCGACCTATGCTAAACTACAATGCCTAACCCTCTAGGACCACTATCCTAGACTCAATCAACTAGACCTGACTAGTTTTTAAAGCTTCTTACGCCATTACTTAAGTTCAAGTGAATGGTAATTTTTAGGACTCCTTATATGTCCTAACAAATGCAGGTGGACCTACATCCTAAGTACGACTAGGCTGTGCGTCCTAAGAAAAACCATGGGCTATCTAAGCGCATCCTAGTCTAGTCATCGGATCGACTAAGTGTCTAACCGACCACGACTCGAGGCCTCCTAACTCTAGGGACACTCACACGACCAAACACGACAAATCCACAAAACCAGGACAGACTCCTAACTCTAAGACACCCCACATGCCTAGGACAGCCTCCTAACTCTATGGGAGGATCATTTGAAAATTGTTTGCAAGGTTATTTTGAAGAATTTTTGTAGTTTTGGAAGGTTGAAAGGTTTTGAAGCTACGGAAGTTTTTGAAGTTGTGAAAGTGTGGAAATTGTGAAAGTTGTGACTGAACTCGGGATGCCGGCTGCAAGCCCGAGCTGCCTACGTACTCCTCAGCTAGGGATCAAGCCATCCGTAGTTCGGACCAGAATTTTCCTAACTACACTCTTAATGACTCAACATTTTTGAGATTTTTGATGTTTTGAAGTGCTTTTGTTATTTTTGACACAAGAGGACAGAATCCTATCATTATAAGGGTAGGACAGACTCCTGATATCCCGCAAAGGTTGGACAGCATCCTATGCTTTGCGGGGGGATTGGACAGAATCACGACTCTGCAAGGGTTGGACATCATCCTATACCCTGCAAAAGCGGATAAAAATCACATAACTTGATGAGAGGATGGACAGAATCCTAACACCTATGATGATAGGACAGACTCCTGAAAGACTGAAAGACTGACTCCTATGCTGAAGACCGACTCATATACGATAGGACAGACTCTTATGCTCTATAGAGGGGTGTTAGTAAGACTGGGCTAGTCTCCTAAACACCGAGGTGGGCTCCAAGTAACCTTATCATTGCCCTTGCAATGAGAGGGGATTCTAACGTACAAAGCCACATGACTTTAAAAGACTAAACAAGTCTTCTAGAGAAAGAGGGGAGTGCCACTTGGACTGAGCGAGTCCCCTAATGATGGGCTTGGGATGACTCCTTCATCGCCCAAATTATTCAAATCACAAAGTAGCACCTCGATAAAGACCATGTATACAAAGATTCTTTATGATCAGCAAATTAGAAAACAACTTGCACATAAGCAACAAATTACTCCAACTCACACCTGTTCATGCACTGATTGCTCATACTCCGTTCAATTGTCATACATGAAAACATAATCATTCTACAGATTATTTAAAAATCCACCCAGGTTGCGTGCATTTCTTCATACAATGATCACTGTCAGATTAGTAGATAAACATGCACAACAAAATCTACCCAACAGATAACCCAGAACACCTCCAAGTTATAGCCTTTCACATGGTGATTACTGAAATGCCATTTAATACAAATTCATCCAAAGAGGTATTCGACAAATTGTTCAGAACACTCCCAAATCATATCCATTCATTCAATAACCACTTGTAAACTATTTGGTCTGCATACGTAACACAGGATGCTTGATAAATTATTAGAATACCTTTAGCTTGTATGTTCTCAAGTAATGGAAACCACTCAATCAATGTTTATATTGACAAACGAACCATAGATTGACAGAGCATCCCCAATCTATCCTTATTCATATGATGAAGACTATTACGCCTACATTCATGACTCGAGATATTCAAAGGAACTTGAACTTGTGTAAGCTAGGAAAATCTGGCTTCCAATTCCATTGTACGCGACGGACATGAGTTTACAAAGAATGGAAATGATGGTTACAGGTGAGAATGAGTAGGCTTACAACCAAACATGTAACAATGAGAGGATGATTACAAAGCTTCATGGGGTCATTTCAGAAACATGAAATGGAAAGAACAAGCAAGCATGGGCTGGGGCAAGTATCGAAATATGATTGGGCTGCATAAGGAAACGATGCCAGCATCGTCATATTCTGCTTTCGTACACCAAAGTGCCTCAGCTTTAGTATTTGGAATGGTACCCAAAAGTTGTTATCATTTCCAAAAGGCTCGCAAACTATTTTGAAACGAAGAGACAAGGTGAAGTTATATGATTAGGAAGATATGGCTAGTCTAGTAGCATCCCTCATCAAATATGCAGATAAGCTAGTACCAAACAGGAGGCAAGACTTGGCTGCTAAAACATCCATTCAACTTTTATTACAGCAGCAGATTTACTTCTCCTTGTGAAATATTATGACACCTAGTGAAGAGACATCACCATAACTATACCCTGGCCTCCCAACTCTACCTTGCTCTGATGACTGAACCAACTGATCAAGTTCCCCTTTTAAGTGTCATTGTCAATCAAGAGCTACAAATCTTATTTCATTAGACGCAGACAATGCAAAAAATTAAGGTGGGGGACAAATTGACTAAAATTTAGACATGAGTAGTAGAGAGAGCCCAAACTACTAGTATTCCCAAAGAAATTGCAGACACTAATTTCATCAAACCACTTATATTTGCATTCCAAATATAGACCAAGGAAGAAGATGGACATTACCTGAATTGTCGTCTGAAGTAGACTTGAGATTAATTCCGGCAAAATTCTTCGCCAACGCCACGCAAAATAGCCAATCCAACAGTGAACCCCACGCCACTCTCCCTCTGCCTTCTATGCTCTTCTCTCTCTCCCTCTGTATTTTCTCCACTTATTATTATTTTTTTTTATTTTTTTTATTTCGTTTGGAATAAAGATCCCAAAACCAGAGAAGAAGCTGAGATGGTGGCTTAGAAAAGGGGTTCGGAGCTGAAGGCCAAAAGGGGGTTTATGAGGAAATGAAAAATGGGTTTGGATGGTTTGCAGAGGTTGAAAATGGTGCGAGTGAAAATGGTTTTTGACAGAGGGTGGCTGAGATGGGAATGAGGGTTTGGGTATGGTGGAAAATGGGTTTGAGGTTGAAGAAAGGGGTTTTGATGTGGGGTTGGGTTTTCGAAAATGGGTTTTGAGAGAGGGTTCAATGGAGGTGGAGAATGGTCGGAGTGGAGGAGGTTCTGCCGGATCTTGAGGTGAGTGGCTGTACGGAAATGGGGTGGAAGTGGTGGTTAAAGTGGGTTACGGTGGAGGGAAATGAGAAGAAGGTGGAAATGGGGGTTTCAAATTTGCAGATGATGGGAATCAAGGGTGGAAATGAAGAAATGGTGGAGATGGTGGTGGTCTTGAAAATGGGTTTCGGTTAGAAGTGAAGGTGGGAGTGGTGGCTGGGTTAATGGAGGTGGGTTTTTTAAAATTAAAAAAAAATGACAGAGGAGTAATGGTGGAGGAGGTGGCTGGCCGGTGGGAAGGTGGTGGCGGCTGGAGTGGTGTTGCCGGATTCCGGCAAGGTTGCCGCAGCACCCTCTCTCTCTCTCTCTCTCTCTGTTTTCCCCTCTCCTTTTTTTTTGGGGGGGATGAGGGAGAAGATGGGTTTTGGGGGGAGGTGAAGAGGGAAAATGGTGGCTAGCCGGAGTGGGATGGGCGGCTGGCCGGAGAAGGAGGTAGAAAAGGAGGAAAATGGTGGTGGGTTTTTAAAAATGGGTTTTGGGGTGGTAGAGAGGGTGGCGGGGTGGAGAAGAAATGGGGGTTGTGGATGGGGGTTTGGAGGGTGGCCGGAGGTGGTGGTTTTTTTTTGCCGGATTCCGGTGGTTTGGCCGGAGAAGATGGTGGGTGAAAGAGAGGGTTCAGAAGGGTTTGAGGGGGGAAATGAAGAGGAAGGTGGATGGGAAGAGGGTGGAAATGGGTGGAGCTTGGGCTCCCTTTCTCTCCCTCTCGGTTTTCTCTTCTTTCTTTTTTTTCTCTGCAACCTCCTCTCTTCTCAAAAAAAAAAAAAAAAAATTGAGCTCCCCTCCCCCTTTCACGCAAGCATTCTCTTGATTTTATACTTAGGGTTAAATCCCTAACCCTGATCTTAACCATCTATGTGGTATCTTTCTTTCCTTGGTTGTTCTCAACCATTGATCCTCTCTTTTGTTACTAATTCTCTGGCTTATCTCAGCCCTACATCTCATCCTTCTTATCCAATGGCCCATGATCATTGCTTGTAGAGAAAGTAATGCCCACCTTATTAAATATCCCAAGGATAAGGCGATTTTACCCTATTGCCATTATGCCCTATTTGATTTTCTTTTCATCAATGAGCACCCTCACTTGATTGTTTCACCCCCCTCTTCTGCAATAAAGAGAGAGAACATCAACACTAACCTGCTTCGATAGCTGCACTAACCCGTTCAGATTTTTTTACACTGATTGACCAGCGGGCCGACACGGGCACCCTTTAGCCTCCATAACGCACCCTCATTTTGTATCAAACGAGGGAAATGATATGAGCACAACCAGTTTTGATAATGGCACACACTCGGCTTGCCTTATTTTTCATTTTTCGCCCGATTGCCATGAAATTTTACAGGGGTATCCCTGAGAATACTAACAACCTCCTAGGGAATTTGTCCCCAGGAATACGCATAATAAGATGCTCAAAACTCAAGCCTTTCTCTCATTTTGGGCCCAGACCCTCAGGAATTTTTTAGATTAATTTCGGAATATTTTGGGACTCGGAATTTGGGAATTTTATTGAATTTTTGAAGTTCTTATTCAATTTTGGGGACTTTAGGGCCTTGTCAAAATGGGGTTCTACAGATGCCCCTCTTTGGCAGAGTGTGCATGTCGCACGGATGCCAAAGCCGAACAGACAACACATTTTGACTGGCCCAAGGCTTCAAACGGAAGGGATGCAAGGGGATAACGAAATTGATTGACGAGACAGATTCTCATCGGATCAATTAAGAAAGAAATGATAAGATGAATTGATGAGACAGATTCTCGCAAAGAAAACTGAGATGCTGAAACATTGAGACGGACTCTCAAGAGATAGTGAGACAGACTCTCACAAATTGCAGAATGGAATGATTAGACAGCCTCTAATTCAGCCACTCAGGGATTTGGAGATTACAAAGCGGAATGATTAGACAATCATCATGATCAAACCTAAATTAGGATCTGAGAAGACAGCATCTTGACAGATCAACACAGCGGAATGATTAGACAGCATCATGATCAAACCACTCTAGGATCTGAGAAGACGGCATCTTGACAGATCAACAAAAAAGGAATGATTAGACAGTTATCATGATCAAACCTAAATTAGGATCTGAGAAGACAGCATCTTGACAGATCGACAAAACGGAATGATTAGACATCATCATGATCAAACCACAAAATTAGGATCTGAGAAGACGGCATCTTGACAGATCAACAAAAAGGAATGATTAGACAATTATCATGATCAAACCTAAATTAGGATCTGAGAAGACAGCATCTTGACAGATCGACAAAACAGAATGATTAGACAGCATCATGATCAAACCACTCTAGGATCTGAGAAGATGGCATCTTGACAGATCAACAAAAAAGGAATGATTAGACAGTTATCATGATCAAACCTAAATTAGGATCTGAGAAGACAGCATCTTGACAGATCGACAAAACGGAATGATTAGACAGCATCATGATCGAACCACTCTAGGATCTGAGAAGACGGCATCTTGACAGATCAACAAAAAAGGAATGATTAGACAGTTATCATGATCAAACCTAAATTAGGATCTGAGAAGACAGCATCTTGACAGATCAACAGAACGGAATGATTAGACAACATCATGATCATTCCTAATTTGAAATTTTGACTTGGAAAACACGTTCAAGTTTCTCAAATCTTGATTTGTCAAGACTGTCATCTCAACTATCAACGCATACTAGGTATCTTTTATGGTCTGACTTTCATCAGGACATAAAAGATGCCCCTAGTATAATTTCGCTTCCAATTCAGGAGTCTTAACAAAACTCGAACGGGTTCAAGCTTTCTTTTATGAAATTTGGGTTACAAAGATTTTTGACGGTACAAGAGACTGACTCTTGCTGAAGGGTCTACCACATTTATGCCAATAGTAGGGGCTTCGGGCCTCAAAGGCTTTCAAGTGCACAAGAGACTGATTTTGTCTGAAACACCTTCAATTTTCTGCCAGCTGTCAAAATTTCAGGTTACAATGGTTTTCAACTTCCCAATGGACTGATTCTGCTTGACATATCGTCAACTTTCTGCCTGCTGCAGGAAACTCAAATGGGCCTGAGAGCTTTCCACGCTTCTAAACCGTGTATAGGTCATTTCGCCTTCTGGAGATGCGACCTCATTTTCTGGTACCTATTACCCCAGCTTTTGGTGAGTACACAACTGAGTTACAAGACTGACTTTCAGGAAAGACTGAATCTGCTTCTTAATTTGATAATTGTTTTAAGATGGTACAGCTTACCACTCTTAGAATTCTTTGAATACCATGTTTAAGGTGATTCCGCCTCTTTCCGGTATTTAGTCATGGTTATTATACCCTTTGGATTGCTCGGTTTTAACCCCTAGCTTAGAGGAATATCAAAGAAAGCCTTGCCGGCACTATTCAGACCTTGAAGTGATGCCGATACAGGTATGAAAGTCTTGCTAGCTTCTGAAATTTAGTCCTTCGTGAGAAGTCCCTGCCATGACCAGACTGCCCTTTTGGGTTTTCAATCTGGCGGACCGTTTGCCTTAATTTTTGCCTGGACTGCCTGCCCTTGCAAGTTTTCCATCCAGCAGGCTCTGCACCCTGATTTTTGCCTAAGCCGCCTTTTCGGGTTTTCAGCTTAGCGGGCGAATGACCCTAACTTTTGCCTAGACCGCCCTTTCGGGTTTTCAGTCTAGCGGGTCTAAGACTCCATTATTTTTTTATTTTTTGTTTCTCCACAAACCTTTGCCTTATCATACCAGGAGGACCTCTAGGTGGGTTAGGGTTTGAAAGAATTGGATTAGGGTGTTGCATTGACTGGACCGAATCTGGACCCTTCCAGATAGCCTACGTACCTCCAAAGAGTGAGGATCAGGTCCGCGTAGTTCGCCCATTGGGGACTTTGGGTTGAGATTGTTTTGATTTGACTTTTGACTTCTTCTTTTTTTTTTCTTTGAAACAGCTTTGAAAGATTTGACCGAACCCGACTTTGTCAGGTTGCCTACGTACCCTGTGGAAAGGGATCAGGTCATGGCGTAGTTCAGGCTTTGCATCTTTTATGGCGTAAGTCATAAAAGATGCCCCTGGTTTGAGGGTGACAAAGAAATTTTGATTTTGCTTATTGGCTCAAAGGGTTTGCCCCTTCTTTTTCCTTTTTTTTTTGGATTTTTGGATTTGACGCTCAGATCGACCAAGGACGGCCTCCTGGTGTCTTAGGCATAATACTTTTTAAGTTGATCAAGGTTTGTGGGTTCTGTTAGTTTTTCACCATTTTGATCAAGGAGTCTGACGGCTTTTCCAGGCAGGACTTCATCGACAATGTAAGGACCGGGCCAGTTTGGTCTGAACTTCCCTCGGGGATCATGGACCGGTGCCCTGTAGGATTTCAAAACGAGGTCACCTTTCTGGAGATCTCTGATCTTCACCTTCTTGTTAAAGGCTTTCTCAATTCGACGCTGATATCCCTAGACATGATACAGAGCTCTGAGCCTCTTCTCATCAATTATCTGCAACTCTTGATACCGGGCCCTTGCCCATTCTGATTCTGGCAAACCAGCTTCCATCATTACCCTTAACGAAGGAATTCTCAGCTCAACTGGTAGGACCGCTTCCATCCCATACACTAGTGAATATGGCGTAGCTCCCGTAGAGGCCCTGATCGACGTTCTGTAAGCCCACAAAGCGTATGGTAGCTTATTTGACCAGTCCATACGTCTCTGTCATCTTGCTGATGATGGTTTTGATGTTCTTGTTTGCGGCTTCGACGGCTCCATTTGTCTGAGGCCTGTATGGTGAGGACTTGTGATGCTTGATCTTGAACTCCTCACATAGGTGTACCACTTCTTTCTTGAAGTGTGATCCATTGTCTGAGATCAGTTCATGCGGTACCCCATATCTGCAGATGATATTCGCTCGAATGAATTTGGCAACTGAGGCTGAAGTCAGCGATGCGAAGGATGCGGCTTCGATCCACTTAGTGAAGTAATCGATGGCTACCAGGATGTACTCATGCCCACTTGAAGATTTCGGAAACACCTTTCCAATAATATCGATTCCCCAGACTGAAAACGGCCACGGCGAAGTCAGAGAATGTAACTCAGAAGGCGGCACATGAATGAGGTTGGCATAAACCTGACATTTATGACACTTCTTCACGAATGCAAAGCATTCAGCCTCCATGGTCGGCCAGTAGTACCCAAGTCTCAGGATCTTTCTCGATAGCATCTTCCCGTTCATGTGAGGCCCACAGACTCCTTCATGCGTCTGCTCTATGAGATTAGCTGCTCGATCTTCATCTACACAAAGAAGCTGGATTCCATCAAATGACCTCCTGAAGAGCTCATTGTCGCAGATAATGAAGTTAGCCGCCAACTTCTGGAGAGACCTCCGCTCTTTTCCTGACGCTTCAGGGGGGTGCCCTTGGCTTAAAATGAGATTCTTTATATCAGTGTACCAGGGCTTTCCATCTGGACATCGGGCTGCTATCTCTATAGCGTTCACATGCGCTGGAGCCCATTGTAACCGGACTGCTAGAGGCTGAACTTCCATTGATGCAGAGATATCTAACATTGAGGCTAGTGTAGCCAAAGCGTCCGCGAAATGATTTCTCGTTCTCGACAAATGAGTAAACGTAACATTCTTGAATCTCCTGACCAGAGAATCCAGATATGTGTGATACGGGATCAATCTATCCTCTTTTGTTTTCCATTGACCATTGATCTGACAAATGATCAAGACTGAGTCCCCGAAAACATCTATCTCTTGAATGTGCAAAGCCAACGCTGCTTCGAGACCAGCAATGCACGCCTCATATTCGGCCTCATTGTTGGTACACTTGAACTGCAATTTGATGGGTACGGGGATGTACTCTTTCTTCGGAGATATCAGCACTGCCCCAACCCCTTGACCCCGGTTGTTCACAGCACCATCAAAATACATCAACCATCTGCTGCTTTGGACCTCATCTTCTACAACCATGATCTCTTCATCGGAAAAATCTGCCGTCAGAATTGCATTCTCATTCACAGGCGCATCAGCCAACTGCTCAGCTATCACACGCCCTTTAACTGATTTCTGGGTCACATAGGTGATGTCGAATTCAGACAATAGCAGCAACCATCTGGATGTTCTCCCGGTGAGGGCGGGCTTCTCGAACAAGTACTTCAACGGATCCATCCGTGATAGTAAGAGAACCTTGTTCGATAACAGGTAATGCCTAAGCCTTTGAGTTGCCCAAACCAGTGCCAGACAAGTCTTTTCCAAGATAGAATATTTCATTTCGTACTCTAGCATCTTTTTGCTGATGTAATAGATAGGCTTTTCTTTCTTCAACTCAGGGTCTTGCTGGGCTAACATGCAACCCATAGCTGTGTCAGTGACAGATAGATACAGCAACAGTGGCTGGTCCGGAATAACTGGTGACAGGACAGGAGGCAAAGTTAGACACTGCTTGACTTTCTCAAACGCTTTCTGGCACTCATCATTCCACTTCTTTGGAGAATTTTTCTTCAGCAGCTTGAAGATGGGTTCACACGTCATTGTCAACTGATTTATGAACCTTCTTAGATACTGAACCTTTCCAAGGAAACCACGGATCTGCTTTTCGTTCCTCGGCGGCTCCATCTCTTGGATTGCTTTGATCTTTTGGGGATCTATCTCGATCCCTCTTTCGCTGACCATGAATCCCAACAACTTCTCTGAAGTGACCCCGAATACATACTTGCTCGGGTTCAAGCGAAGCTTATACTTCCGAATCCTTTCAAAAAACTTTCTCAGGACCACGGCATGCTCTGGTCGAGTCTTGGATTTAACAATCATGTCATCGACGTAAACTTCGACCTCTTTGTGAATCATGTCATGCAATAAGGTGGTAGCCGCCCTCTGATAGGTTGCCCCTGCATTCTTTAGCCCAAACGGCATCACTCTGTAGCAATATGTTCCCCATGGAGTGGTGAACGCAGTTTTTATCATGTCCTCAGGGGCCATCTTGATCTGATTATATCCTGAAAACCCATCCATAAAGGATAACAAAGCATGACCAGCTGTATTATCCACCAGGAGATCAATGTTCGGCAAAGGAAAGTCATCATTGGGACTCGCCTTGTTCAAATCTCTGAAATCCACGCACATTCTGACTTTTCCGTCCTTCTTGGGCACCGGTACTATGTTAGCCAGCCATTCGGGATATTCAACCACTTGAATGAAACCCACATCTAATAGCTTTTTGACTTCATCATGGACTTTCAATTCCCATTCTGGTTTTAATTTTCGAAGTTTTTGCTTTTTGGGCTTGGCACCTGGGATTAGGGGAAGACGATGCTGGACGATGTCTTCGCTTAATCCCGGCATGTCATCATAGGACCAGGCAAAAACTTCTTTGTAATCCTTAAGCAAAGTGATTAATTCTTCACGCTCCTCCGAGGATAACGTTTTGCCAATCCGTATTTCTCGGATTAAGGTTTCATCACCTATGTTGACGGTTTCAATTTCTTCTTCAAGTGGTTTAGCTCGACGCTGCTCCTCCTGAGTAATCATGTGTTTGATCTCAGGGGGAGTTTCGTCGGCATCCTCATAAGAGGGGGAGTCTTGATCATTGTTATTAGTTTTATCAATTTGAGAAGCAGAAATAGAGACAGGAAGATACTGAAACGAGTCTTTCATTTCATTCATAGAATCAAAATTTACATCGTTGATCAATTGGCCCACAGCAGGCTTTACCGTATGCTCAAAAGAAAAGTTTGTATCGTCAACTGAAATGTTGACACCTGACTCAACTGGACTATGCATAGACTTTGTGGTATATTCTATAACGGACTCATCTTCACAGACAGCATCTATACCGGAGGACTCGCCATCTACGCCAGGAATGTCTAAGCTTCCTAAGGTACCTGCATCCAAAGAATTGTTAGAAATAACAGACCTTATATTCGACTCGGAAACAGACACATACTTAGACACTTTAGACTCTTTTGGAAGACCATGACCATACTGAAGAACTAAATGAGGAATGACCTGAGAGGTCCAATTATCAAGGGGTACCTCAGCTGGGGTAATTCGGCCCTTAGGGTTCAAGATGCGCGCATCTTCTCCGATCACGGCGATGACCGGTGCCTCAACCTCGAAGAGGGAGTCTAGAAGCTGCGGCTCTAAGTTCTCAGCCCAATCGGATTCCTGCTTCTCGACAGCTGTAATCTGCCCATGGAAGTACTCATCCGGCAATTCATCAGCGAAGAAAATTTCAAAACCTGGCAGCTCTTTCTCAGACTCATCAAACCACGGCTCGGGGAAACCACAGAACGGGCGATCAGCTCCTTCTTTCGTGTACCTACCATTCATCAACAGACTGAACGGTCCCATAGGCAACTCTAGGCCCCGACGACGCAGCTCTGCCCACTTCAGCATGTACTGCTTTCTTTCCCTGATCTCTTTTCTGGTGGGTTCATATCCTAACCCAAACAGATTGTTCGCGATCTTCAGCTCCGGCCACTCAGTTAAACCTTGCAGATTTCTCCCTAGACCAGTTCCAGGAATATACCCATATTTGCGCATTATTCGGGCTACCTGCGCATTTGCACTGGACATAAACAGAATTTCTTCGCTCATAGCTTCTTCCATAGTAATGGTCAAAACTTCAAGCGAAAACCCAGTTAGACTGACATCTATGGTACTTGAACCGATCTGCTCTTGGGATATCTGCCCAACCTCTGGTTCTGGATCCCCTCTAACTGTGATAATTCTGTTATTCTTGATGAACTTGAGTTTCTGATGGACAGTGGAAGGAACCACTCCGACTCTGTGAAGCCAAGGTCAGCCGAGAAGGAGAAAGAAAGAGGTCTTGATATCAAGAACTTGGAATTCTACGTCGAATATTTCACCTCCGATCTCAATTTCGGTGACTAAAGTTCTAATGACATCCCTTCTGGTTCCATCGTAAGCCAGTATCCCCTGCTCTGACGGAATATAGTCATCTGGCCCAAACCCCAAGGCAGTAGCGGTGCTCAAAGGACACACATTCAGAGCTGACCCGTTGTCAACCAAAACCTCTGGTACCTTCTTCTTATTTCACACGACGGTAATTCTGAGGCATTTTGTATGATTCTTACCTTCTGGAGTCAGATCTTCATCAGAGAAGGACACGGTCATAGCTGATCTGGCCATAGATATGGGCCCAACCAGCTCATCAGGGGTTATATCAACAGACACCTGTGCTGTATTCAATTCACAAAGTATGACCTGACGGTGCTTAGGCGATGACATTAGCAAACCCCAGATGGAAACATTAGCCTGAGTCTTCCTAAGCTGCTTTAACAGGATATCTTCATCTTCGTCAGGACTCAACCTCTGATTCTGGTTTTCAACTGCTCTGGCGATCTCAGCAAGATTCTCTGCTCTCAGCTCGGGAGGCTTAAAGACACGTCCACCACGAGTAACATGGCGAACCTCATCACAGGGATCGTTCAACAGAAGCAAATCTTCATCCTCAAGCTTAAGGACATATGGGACTTCGCTTTTCTCTTCCTCCCCCTCGAATCTGAGGACATAAGGACATTCAGAGGATTCCCCAACTTCTTGCGTAGAGGACAAGACATAAGGCTTTTCGCATTTAACTTCCTCATCATCGGATTCCCATCTCAAGATATACGGCTCATCAGAAATAACGGCACATATACGAGAATGATCCAGGACAACCTCTTCAGTGAGAATAGCATAGACATTTGGAGGAGGCATAGCATGCGTTGGCAATGGATTCCTGGTGACATTAGGAAGAGCTTCCACCGCAATTTCCTTTGCGTCAATCTTATTCTGGATCTTGTGCTTTAGTGCCATACATCTGTCAGTCAAATGCCCAACACTCTGGTGATATTCGCAGTACTGATCTTTTCTCCAATATTTCGGGAGAGGATTTGGGGCTTCCCGGGGTTCTAGCAGAGTGATCTTCTTGTCCCTCAACAGCTTTTTGAGAGCTACAGATAGCGAATATGGTAAAGGAGTGAATTGTCTGGGTTCGTTCCTCTCCAGACGGCCTCCCTAGGGACCTTCTTTCCTAATTGGACGAGCAGTATTCATATTGTTAACTTCCTTCGGAGGCGCCATAGGCCTTTTTCCCTCTCTGACATCTGAGGTGGAGGCCCTAGTCCTCAGGCCGCCCTTAGCCAATATATCTTCGATTCTCGTCCCGATCTTGATCAGGTGATCAAAGTCATTGAAGTACTGGATTGACATATGAGGAAAGTAAAAGGGGGAAAGATTCTTGATGGCAATCTTGATAAGATCTTCATCCGGTAACTTGTGGGTCATTTGTGCTGCCTTTCTCCTCCATCGCCGAATGAAGGAAGTAAAGGTCTCATTGGGTCCTTGCTTCAGCGATTTCAGGTCCCTCTTTGTCACGTCAATCCCCTCTTCCATGGAGAATTGCTAGACAAACTTGTTAGCTACACCTTCAAGGGTCCTGATTTCTTCTGGCTTCAGATGCAGAAACCACTTCTTGGCTGTACCGGTTAAAGTTCTAGGGAACACCAGAGCAATCTGCTCTGGGGACAAGTCGTGCTGCTGCAACAGGGGAAGGATAGACTTGAGATGGCTACGAGGGCACCCCATTCCATCGTATTTGTCAAAGTCTGGCATTTTGAACTTGGGCGGAAGTACGACCCCTGGAGCTATCATGAATTCAGACATATCCAACTTTTTGGGACCCTGGCACTTCATGGTTTCCATATCCCGGGTCAGCTTCTCAATTTGGTCAGCCAATCCCTGTGCTTTATCAGGATTTCCCAGGTTAGGAAGACAGTTCTCTTCTGCGTATTGGCCCTCATCAAAGTCTTCAAATTCAGGCAATACAGCTGGCCTGGGAGAAACAAGAGGGACAGAGGGTAAAACTTGAGGCTGCTGATGGGCAGGCTCTTTAGAGGTAGAAAGACGGTCATTTTTCAAAAGGGCTATATCATCCTTCATGGCATTCAGCTGAAGAAGAATAGCCTTCATCATCTCATTCATATCAGGACTGTTGTTTCCGGTCCCTTCCATTGATTCAGATGCAAGTGGAATGGGTGAAAGAATTTCTGGAAGACCAAGGAGAAGCGGCGCAGGAGAAGTAAAGGATTCTGGGGAAAAAGAAAGTCTACTCAGCCTGGAATCTGAAGACTGACGGGACCAGGCCGATTTTGAATTGACTTTCTTGGGAGCGATGGTGTCCCGTTAAGACTCCTGTCTGGAAGTTAATAAGTTAGATTGCACATTTGATAATTGAAAGGTAGCTTCCACAAATAGAGAGAAAAGAAAAGAAACACACTTTGCATTGATTATATCCAGACAGGTTACAGCGACAACGATTGGCAAGGTAAAGATTGATGAAACTTTGAATCGCCAACTGTTTATGACATGTATCAAGTAAAACTCTTTTCTTTATATTTCATCTATAATGAGACCGGGATTACAATCTTTGACTTTGATTATGTTCAAGTAAAACAAATGAAGACAGTAAAGAAATGATAATCTCATGCCGAAAATACTCATGGTTCACCAATCCGAGCTTTTCGGTTTGCAGGCCCTCCAGACATTCCTCCCTTCCGAAGTTTAGACGCGAAAGCAGATCTCCTCTCCGTGATCTTGTCTCTCCAAGCAGCTACTATGGATGCAATGAGATCAGGTGTAAGGTCTTCACAGCTAGGTGGTGTGATAACCTTAGGAGTACAAGAGCTTGCATTAATCTGGCAAGGGAAACACAAAGGTGCATAGAAAGATGATTTTTCTAAACCCATAAGATAGACAAATGAGTATGGGTAGGTGCTGGTGATAATTCTTGGACAGGATTGACTCACCCAATGAAATTGGTCTTCCCCTACATTCTGCAGCCAATGGTGCCACTCGTTAAGCTGGGGTTGCTTAATCTTTGTCTTCCAAGAATGAAAACCCTTAAGAGTGTACTCAATGCTGTTTTGTGGCTAAAGGATAGTGAGTTTCTCACATAGCCACACATATAACAGCTTAGCACATCCGAAAAAATTATCCTGCACCTTTTTGCTAGCAATAAGGTCTAAGCCATAAAAGGTTTCGGCTAGCATTGTAGGGACAGGATTTCTCCCCTCATTTATCTGATCTACTATCGTCAACAAAGCGAAAGGGGCGGCACTAGAGTCTCTGGGAAGGACATGACGTGCAAAGACAGCAAAGACCAGGGCATTACGTCGACATTCCTGAAAACGGGGGTCAGTAGGATCGACGTTTTTGGAAAAAAACTCCATGAGGGTCTGAATTTCACATTTTTCTCTGTTAGGCAATGCAAAGTCTTCACAATCTTATTTTCGAATAATCTGCAAAAGAGATCATGAGGGGAGTCTATGCTCGAAGGTCAGATCCAAAGTCCCCCAGGAGGAAGCTCTAACAAGGCACACCAGTCTTCAAATATAGGACAAAGTTCAAAAGACCCAAATCGAAAGACATGGAAAACAGGGTCCCAAAATCCAGCAGCTGCTTGAAGAAACTTCCAATTTATACCGTGACTATTCAGATGAGTAAATGAACCGATGAAATGCTCAGCCACACTCCCTTCTTCACATTTTAACGGGAAACATTTAACAGTCTCAGCTATCCATTTATCTAACAAATTATTCGCCATGATCAGACCTAACATTCAAATAGGACGAAGATCAGGAGGGAATAGGAATAACTGCGCGCAGAGGCAATCAATTATATGAAAAGGATACCGTCTGTGACAATGAATTTTTCATCAAAGATGAGGGGTAAATAATAGATCAGAAAAGTAGACCACGACCATAAGATGATAGAAGTAGGTCATAAACCGGATCTAAATCTGGTGCTGAATACCAATAACTTTACGATCAAGAGGATCAGAATGGTAGACCATGGCCATAGGGACAGCGATAAGCTATCGGCTAGATCTCGAGGCAAAACAGGTATACAAACAAACATATATCCTAATGAATAATAGATATACAAATTGAATCTATGACACAACGAAAGACTAGATATACAATCAGAGGGTAACGAATAAATTGTGACTACAAGAGCGACAAGTACATGCCACTAACCTAGTGAGACTAAAAGGATGTAAATACAACTTATCAAACCAGAAGTTCTCGCTAAAAATGGGTTCTAAGCTAAATTGAGGCTATACATGGGAATCGAGACAAGAAAAACTGACTCTGAAGAATAACAGCCATGCTTAAAAAATATTTTACGAAAAATTCAGCAGCATAACGGCTAGACAAGAGAGTTCAGATAAGGTAAACTCATGGTTTAACTAAACATAAGGAATGGCGGTCATGCTCGAAATGTTCTGAATAAAATCCTGCAGCATAACGACGCTAGACAAGAAAGTCAAGGTAAGGTAAACTCATGATTTTCCTAGCTCTAAGAAATAACGGTCATGCTCGAAATGTTCTGGATAAAATCCGATAGCATAACGGCTATACAAAGGATTCCCACAGCTCAACCAAAGGGTATGTAAATGGAAAGAATAGTAGTACAAGACTCTCAGTAAGAATGCTACTACTCCACTGACAGTAATAAGATAAGCTCACAATCGGTAAACGAAACGTGGTCACAGGAGAAAGATAATCTAATGAATGACTGACTGCAGATGGGAATGTATGACAGCGGAGCAACTCCTATAACCGACAGATCAAAGGACAAATCATGGCCAAGGTAATGGCGATCATGAGCTACTGACTAGATCTAGATCTGAGTAAGGAATGGGTACCACCGATTGAAATAAATAAAGAACTCTAACTAAGAGGAGAACCCTGATATACATAATCAGTATATATATAGGTATATACACATATACATATATCCTAACCAGGGGCACCAGCCCTAAACCTAATCTAGCAGAGTCAAGGAAGTCTCGACTCAAGACAGGCTGATGAGTGTACTAGGACCGCGCTGTAGCCACGCAAGGTAAGCTACCCTAGTCTACAAATGGGACAAGGCTCCTAACACTAGGCTTCACATGTGTAAGCAACACATGTTCGACCCTATATGAATGTGTAGACACCCCATTTTGTTTTGTTTTAATCAACAAATAAATTAGTGTGTTAAATCCATGTGAGAACCCCCTCTATCATTGATTTATATGTTTTAGGTCATTAATATCTTGATCTGACTTTACGGATCATCAATCGGGACAAAATAAGCTAGGGTCACTTCATAGCCCGGACCCTGATTCCATTCCGAGACCCGATTTCCGTAAATCGTTAGATCAATGGCAGATCTTGACCTGGGTCTAACCATCCAAAACCACCTAACCTCTCCTCTCATCCTAACCATCCAAACCTCACCTAACCTCACCTAACCTCTCCTCTCATCCTAACCATCCAAACCTCACCTAACCTCACCTAACCTCACCTAACCTTACCTAACCCCACCTAACCTTACCTAACCTCATCCTCTCATCCTAACCATCCAAAACCACCTAACCTCACCTAACCTCCTATCCCATTCTCCTATAAATACCCTCTCATCCCACCATCCAAGAGGAGAAGAAAAAGAACCCCTCTCTTAGAAAATTCATCCCTCTCCCTCATCTCTTCAAGGGTTCGGCCATCCTTGCCGGATCGGGTGATTTTATACGTTGGGTGATATATATCAAAAGCAGTCATTATCAAGCAAGGAATCATCTTCAAAGAATTAACATCAAAGAAAAATCAAACACAAAGTGGGTTTCCAAAGAGGTAGGCATTTATTTCAATTCTATGTAGGGTCTGTTTTCATACATATCTTTTACTTTAAAAGAAAAACCATGTTAGGAAGCATGTAGGGTCTGTTTTCCCCCTGGTTAGCCTCTGGTTAGACCCTAGTTGCACCCAGGTTCGCTGCTGGTTGCACCCAGGTTCGATGCTGGTTGCACCCTGGTTCCCTGCTGGTTCGCACTCTGGTTAGACCCTGGTTGCACCCAGGTTCGCTGCTGGTTGCACCCTGGTTCCCTACTGGTTCGCACCCTGGTTCCCTACTGGTTCGCACCCTGCTTCCCTGCTGGTTGCACCCTGGTTCCCTACTGGTTCGCACCCTGGTTCGATATTGGTTCGCACCCTGGTTCCCTGCTGGTTCGCACTCTGGTTAGACCCTGGTTGCACCCAGGTTCGCTGCTGGTTGCACCCAGGTTCCCCTGCTGGTTCGCACCCTGGTTCCCTGCTGGTTCGCACCCTGGTTCACACCCTGGTTCCCCCTGGTTAGCCTCTGGTTAGACCCTGGTTGCACCCAGGTTCGCTGCTGGTTGCACCCAGGTTCGATGCTGGTTGCACCCTGGTTCCCCTGCTGGTTCGCACCCTGGTTCCCTGCTGGTTCGCACCCTGGTGCACCCTGGTCCGCACCCTGGTTTGTACCCTGCTTCCTCCTGGTTAGACCATGGCTAGTCTCGGGTTTGCTCCTAACTTAGACCCGACTCACTAAACCCCATACCCATAAGCCTTAAACCCTATAACCATAGCCACACATCAACCCAAGCCATACCTTTGTCCACTCACTGAGGCACACCATTTATCCATAAATTTGGTTACATTAAATCTAACCCAGCCAGGCCACCTGCAGCTTAAGTCAAATCGCCCCAATACAATCCAACCAAGTGGGATCCCAACCCAGCTCAACTGAGTCAACTCTAGCCAACCTCCCTAGTCGAGTTGACCCAACTCTCTAGTCGAGTATGCTCAACCTCTTTAACTAATTGGACTCTCCCCTTAGTTGACTCAATCCAATTCCTTAATCAACCCATCCCAATGCAACCGAGTCGCATTCGACCAAGTTGCGGCCTTCCATGTCACAACCGAGTCATTCCCCTATTCTACTAATGCCCTTTTACACCTAATAGAACTTCCTCCCTTTTGCCTAACCAAGTCATATCCCAACACAATCTGAGTCGCATGTTTGAATCCATTTGGCCGAATCTCATAAGCCCGCCCATTTTGAATTCCCAAAATTCAAACCCTTGATGATTCCTGTATGCTCAATTCTTTGATGCAAATTCCCAATTCCAAAATCCCATTGCTAAATCAATGTTTCTGAATCTCAAGTCCAATGCTCAAATACAAACCCGATTCCTGATCCAAATACCAATCCTGTTTTCCAAAATCCAAGCAACCTCCCCTGTGGAACTACGTGTGGCTTGATCCCCATCACGGGGTACGTAGGCAATTTGGTACTCCCAAGTTCAGTCGCACCTTTCTCTATCTTTCCCATTCCCTCACACTATTCATCATCTCGATTCATCTCGTGTCTCTCGGAACCATTGGATTATGGTTTCCGTCGTAAGAACCCTTAGAGCCCAATTTAGGAACAATGGTGTCGTATCGTGTTGTGTCCTAAGTTTTAGGGAGTCCTAGAGTTAGGAGTCCAGCCTCATCACGGACGCTTGCTATGTATAGCAACCGTGCCATAGGTCAAGTTACACTAGTCACCCAATCTTTCCCTAGGACAAGCCTAGTAAACTAGGATGTAGGCAAACCTGCATTAGTCTAAGGGACCATTTGCATTTAGATGAGAATCATATAGCATCTTAGATGAAATCTTAAGATAATAAAATCCTCAACTTGAATTAAATAACTTCTCCTAAAACTGTTGAAACAGTCAATCCCGTCTAGGCCGGTGTCCTAGTTGAGTTAGGCATAAGTAGCTTAGCTTAGGTGCACCGAACTACGTCGACTCTGATCCCAGTGAGGCTTGGGTACGTAGGCAGCTTGGATGTCTGATGGCATACCACCCGCGAGTCGGCACCACAAACAAATTGTGGTGTTTTGTATATTAATTTTCTTGTAAATGCTTAATCAAATCACTTAGGACTTTCCATGAAATTAGAATTTTAGGAGAACTTTCACTTAGATTGAATCCAGACAAATTAATAAATCAAGATACACATTTAGGATTCACATTGAAATTAGATCATAGGATGCATGTCACTTAGTTCGCACATTAACATAGAGTTGAATGAGCCATTTAAAATAAATTTAAAAGAGTTAGCTTTTGGAATCGAAGACCGATTATCGGGCAAGAATGGTGCATGTGGTGGATAACTCCCCATACCTTCCATTCTCGTAACCAGGTAGCGAGTCTAGATTTCTGGTTAATTACGGGTCCTAGATCCCACATCTAGGTGGCGACTCTGTCAGTCTCTTTCGTGTGGAATTCGGATTGCCTTAGTGATCCCAAGTTCACAGGAAAGATTAATTCAAATCAATAATAAAATGCACACGCCAATCGCGTGGATACGAGAGACCAAGAGAGAGAGAGCGGCGGCTCGCGCCCCACACCCCTCTCGCGGGATCAGGGTACCACAGTCTGGCGACTCTGCTGGGGATCACCTAACTTCATTAAAATTCCAAAAGATAATTCATTTGAATTTAATTTAACTGGCTCATAAGAACTCTATCTCTTGTATACTTGTCAGATTAGTTTGTCTTGTTTTATTTTCTCATCACATTTTACTCAAACTTAATCTAACAAAACCTGAAGGCATCATAGATCGCGCGAACTTATTGCACACACTTACATCACTTGCATCTAAACCCTTGCATCTCACGTGCACACACGTCCTATTTTAGGAACCCGGAGTGTTATCTAGCATGGTTGACTGGGATTTCATCACCTGGTGCCTCTGTGCTAGAGAAGCATTCCACCCTTAGCCTGGTACCTTTATGGTACGTAAACGGATCTATTGTTCACGTACTGATACGCCGGACACTGGTACAGTATATCGAACATGGATTCGCGCTAAGGGAACTCTTGGCCTTACCCCTAGATTAACCCACACATGCATGTAGTATACGAACACATGTGCATCACATGTGTGAGCCTAGTTTAGGATATCCTACCCATTTGTGTCTAGATTAGACCGTAGTCCATCTTCCAATGGCTACGATCGGTCCTAGGTACACAAACAAAGTCATGAGTTGAGATCCTATCTCCACTCCGCTAGATTAGGATTAGGGTTGATGCCTTCAGGTAACACTGATAAAATGTGTGAAGAATAAAAACTTTCCCTTTGGGGTTAGGATATAAATCCCATCATTTCCAAAGATCTCATAGGATTAGTCATTCATGATCTATCCGTTGAAAGCAATCTTATGCTATCTCATCTAATCTTTTGATCGTGCGCCTTTCGTTCTTCTGTCATACGATTCGATCGTATCTTCATGCCATCCCCTAACTGGCAGATGCAGAATCTCACAATCTTTCGATTATGCGTTCTCATGATCTGATCATGCCTGGTCCAGATAATCCAATCTTGCTTGTACCCCTGGTCTGTTCCTCCTCTAGGGGCTACCTTTTTCAAGATTATTTTGCTAAGTCCTTCAGAGTTCACTCTCAGAATCCTTGAGCTAGGGGCATTTCCCTATGCGAATCAGTCATCATTGTCCAAAATTGAAAGTATCAGCCATGATGATGTTCAGAACGAACCAGCCTTCGCCGAGCCTTCAACGCCAAACAGTTGCAGCAGTTAAAGTTTTAGTCACTTACTATTTTATATTGAGTCAGTCATCATGGTCAGTATAATTGTTGAGTCCGGTCTTACAGTTAAAGGTCAATGCCTAGTCCAGGCAAGTTATCTTCTGTTTCCCTTTCTTATTTAGAGCTGTGAATCCTGAGCATGTTCAGGATAGGTCGTCTGATGTAATAGCTTTTCTTTAAATAAAATTTCAGTCAGTTCCAAAAAGTTCACTTGTGTCTGTTCTTAAGTGTGCTTCTGATCTTAAAATAAGACTCCCTCTTCAAATGAGGACAAAATTGACGAAACTCCACTTGAGTCACAGCAATTACTTGAACGAGAGGAGGAGCGCCAATCCCAACCTTTCAAAGATGAAATTGAAATGATAAACACTGGCACTGAAACTTTGATTCAGTGAATGCCGATTGAAAATACATTACCCTCTAAAGAGTGTGAAGAATTGATAAAATTATTTCAAGAATAAGAAGATTGTCTAGAAAAGCTACAACCGATACCAGGGGCAAGACATAGATGGAAAGCTCAAAGAAAATGAAGAAAGTGAGAAGATATATGCTATACAAGGGGCATAGAGTGGAAACAACTTTCATATTTCCAATCAATGACCTTGGTTCTCAAATTCATAACATAAAGCCAACAAATTCAAGATGAAAAGTTCAAGAGCAAACAATGAAAAGTGATCATCAGATATCGAGAGTACGAATCCATAGATGGAGGATGTCAAAGAACAAGTTTCACTCTATGAAAATCAAAAGCACGTATTAGAATCTTGGAAGAAGAAGATCCATTATCTCTTACCTGGAAATGCCGTCAAATTTTGTGAAAAAAAAGAAAAGAAAAAATAAATAAATAATCAGTACCAGAGGGACCCTAGTAACCTAGATCGATTCCCAATTTGAACATCGGAAGGCCTCCTTTGGCCGAATAAATCCCAAAATCAGAACCCAACGTCAAAAGAATACCGGTTTGCAAACCCTTCGAGCCTGAATCAAATTTTCTTGAAAACCCATCAAACTAGGGGCATCCGCCCCGAACTACGCGAGACCTGATCCCTACACTGGGGTACGTAGGCAGCTCGGTTAAACCGAGTTCGGTCGATTCAAAAAAAAAGAAAAAGAAAAATCAATCGTTCCAGAAAAAAAAAGAGGGACAAGTTCCAAAAGAAGAGAAGTTAATTGTTCCAGAAAGAAAAGAAAAAAGGAAAAAAATCAATTAACCTTCAAACAATTGATCTTCAAACTAGGGGCATTCGCCTTGACCTACACACGACCTGATTCCTACCTTGGGATATGTAGGCAACCTGTTCACAGGTTCGGTCGAAATCTTTGTTGAACCTTAAGCCATTCTTTGAAAAGCCCTATCCTACCTATAAAGTCCTTCTGGTGTTCAGAACTAATGAGCTAGGTCCCGAGACACAATAAAAAAAAAATGATGAATAAGAAAACGAACGGAGTTTGAAGATCTGCTAGACTGAAAACCTGAAAGGGCGGTCTAGGCAAAATTTAAGATCATTCCCCTGCTAAGTTGAAAACCCGAAAGGGCGGCTTAGGCAAAAGCTAAGGGGATAGCCTGCTGGATCGAAAACCTAGAATGGTGGTTCAGGCAAAAGTTAAGGCTAGCGCGGTCCGCCAAGTTAAAAACCCCGAAGAGGTGACTTGGTCACGGTAAGAGAATCATTATAAGAAGGCTACAGCTGGTATCAAGACTGAAGATCAACTGAAGTTCAAGCAAATTCAAGTGATATCCTCAAAACTGGGGGCATTGAAGCTAAGCAATCTTAGGGGGCGTAATTAAATCCTTGAGGCATTACTGTTTTAAGGAAAAAGTCCAGTGTTTACCAATTGAAAAACTATTCCTCGAAAGGATAGACTTACCAAACAAAATATTAACTAAGTCAGAAGCATCACTGTGTTTGTCAGTATAGTCAGTCAATCTTTGTTATTCTAAGTTCACTCCTTCAGGGCTGCTCAATCCTTTGAGTAGTGCCTTTCATCTAAGTTTTCTCTTTAGAAAGAGTCAATCGTCGTTCCTATGTCCAAATGATGTAACTGTCTTGGTGAAGGAGGCCCGGCCTAGGCAGCTCCCTGCAATTATACCTGAAAGGGTTCAAGAATCTAGTCAAACAGCTACATTTCAAAGAAGATCAACTCAGAAGAGTTCAGAAGTAGAAACATCAGAAAGCCCAGCTTCCGTAAAAAGATCATACCTCAGAAAGGCACCTGTTTGAGAAATTAAATAACCGCAAGTGCACGGATCGTGTAAATACGGGTCGAACTCAAGGAAGAGAAATCTAGTTGTCAATCCTATTCTTGTACCGATTAGAATACTAGCTATGATATAATGTTGCCTGGAATGGACTCAGGATTTCCGTGGACTTAGACCTCGGAGTCAACACTATATATAAGCGTATATTCTATTCAATCTAAGAATCAAATTTAACTAAGATCTTTTTGATTTAAAATCCTAATTTAGGCAAAGTGTACCAAATTTTAATGATCTCTATTAACTACTTATCTAATTTAATTAGAAAACTAAATTCTAAGGGCTTAAGTAAATTGAAAAATTGCAAAAGTAATTTAGAATAGTGTAAAAACCTTAATTCAATATAAAAGATTACTTAGGGTTAGAATCCACCATGGGTTCGGATTAAATTGATTAATTAAAACAACTCTTGAATTGGGTTGAAAATTCGATTAACTAGTCAATAAGGAATAAGATCAAAGGGATGTCATTCCTTATAAGTAATTAATCAAATCCACTCTCCAATTTACATTGATTATATAGAACTTTATATTTGTTAATCAACAATCATTCATACGAAAGGGGAAAGCCAATGGCATGAATGATTGGGATTTTCCAAACATAAACTCCTACACAATTTTTCAATTGAGTAGATTGATTTAATTGTAATTATTTCTCCTTCCCCATGGTTTCAACTAAACCCTAAGTAAATAGGATTTAGTTACTCATGAAGAAGGGAAGAAAAACAAAAATAAACGAGATAGATGGGAGAAGAATTGCCATATAGAACTTGAAAGAAAATTAAACAAAAACTAATTACTTCTTCACTAACTTGAATTGAAACAAAATTACATCAAATTGAACTTAAAATAAATAACAAAAATTAAATAGAACTTAGTCTTTTTCTCCTCCAACTTTGGTTGCATCTTCCTCCTTCAAGCTTTAATGTCACCTTGAGTTTGAATGGTGGTGATGATGCCTTGGATTGAGAGTTGAAAAGAAAAAGAAAAAGAAAAGAACAAGAAAACCTAAGGGAGAGAGCTTGAGAGTAGTGGAGAGAAAGTGAGGATGTAGAGAGAAAAGTTGAGACAATTCAAAAGGAAAAGAAAGCATAAAAAAATGAAAATTGGAGGAGAGGCTTGATAGAGAGAGAATTCGAGCCTGTGAGAGAGAACTCCCTTTTCTTTTCTTTTTAAGTCCTCAATATATTGAAGATGACTTGCTATTTTTTTTTTTTTTTTTCTCTCTCTCGTTTCTCAAATTTGACGAAGTGCCATTTTCACCATAGTTGCCCAAAATTTCTTACTGAAATAAGACTGCACGTGGAATGCATAGAAAATGCCAAAACGTGAGAAAACTATGTCCTAACATAGACCATGATATCCAATCTTTTAAAAGCATCTCTATGGAAAGTGAAGATTGGATTACTGTTATTGAAAAGATGGTGTGGTGATATCAATTCCTTCTTCTTCTTTTTCCACATACTAATAACGAAACCATGTTGACACAGCAAGATGCGTGAGTCCTTGTGAATCCACCGAACAAAACAGTAACGTGGGACCCACTTGCTATATTTGGATTACTTGCCATATCAAATGGATGGTTCAGATTAATCAAACGTGAGACCCACCATAGAAAGAAAGAAGGCTGCCAAAAAAGATTGCCTACGTCCACTACCTTCCAAAACCGATGAGATAACCTTCTATTTTAGTAATTGCTAATTTGAATCTCAACCGCATATGTCATTTTCCACTGTATATAATGAATTTTGTCTCATTGTGGCTGCTTCCTTTTTAACAAGAGATGGTTTCTAATTCACATCTCATTTCCAAAGCATTGAATCTCACGTCCAAAAATCGGTTCATCACATATTAGACATGGTTATCAAATTATTTACATCCAATGACCCTAGCTGTTCAATTGATGGATTCTAATACAAATCTCTTGTTGCCCCCTATATGCATATGCATATACATGTCATCCAACCCATCCAAATATAGCATGTCATTCCTTTTCTTGTCTTGTATATTCGGTCATTGTCTTTGCTACTATTTCCATGCACATTGACGTCATCAAATCCATGCAGACCTTGTGATTTCTACTTTAGTGCATGGGTTTAGTGCTACACAATACACACTTGCACATCAAGAGTTAATCCAAACCATCTCAAAGAAAGGGTGATCAAAATAAAGGGTGCAACCCATTCTTAGATTAGGAAATCGATTTTTTTTAGAGGCAAGGGCGGGTCCCACTTGCACCTCAATAGGGAAATAATATATTCAGCCATTTTTCATCCCTACTTTATATATGGCCCTCATCATGGCATGATCCAACTTGTTCAAATGATGGGCTACAAAATGAGCAATTCGTGCTCCTCAAATCCTCTCTGTAGGGTGATCCAAACCACTCATTTGTAGGGTAATTATTAGCGCCCCTAACCCATTGCCATATAATGATCTAAACCGTCCGTTTCACGAGCCGTCAAATGGATGATTCGAAGCATTCGTCTTGTGGGCATTTAAATTAGATGCACTCCTAAAATGACTTCCCAAGGCTATTTTGAACCAACCAATTGGTGGATCGTAAAATAATCCGAACCCTTCAAATGATGACCCACAATGGTGTTGATCCAATAGTTGTTTCCACTTTTGAATCTTTCTTTGGAATTTCATCGTTTTAGCTCCATTTTTCACGATAATCCATAAATAACCCTGAAACACCAAAAACAAGAAAAATACATTAGTAGCACCGCTTTAAATGAGAGAATTATATGATTTTTCTACCTACAATTCACACATAAATGTGCTCATCAGATTCCCCCATACTTAAGCTTTGCTTGTCCTCAAGGAAACAAAAAGAAAAACTTAAAACAAACACAAAAACTAAATAAAAATAAAATCCTAACTCACTTTCGTAGGAATCACGATTGCACTTAGCACGTGCAACAAGCCTTTAAACCCCTAGGTTACCCTAGTGGACGAGCTGTGTCTCGTGAGTGTTTGCAGTGAATATACACACAAAATTCTAAAAATAAACTTTTCTTTTCAAATCTTACTATAGAGTAAAGCCAAAAATTTCTAATCCTGTTTCTTTGATAAATTGCTCAAAAGAGAAGAACAGGAATACCTCCATACTTAAACGTTGCATCCTATCCTAAGTTGGAAAAATTAGAAAAATATTTTAATCAAGGAATCCTCTTTTGAATTTGTCCTACTTTTCTCCCTTAACTTTGCTTCTATTGTAATCGTACCATAAAAGAAATTTGATTCGGAAACTTCGTAGAAAACTTACAAATTTATATGGTCCACCATTCTTTCAACTTTTCCCATAGTTTCTAAGAATAGAACTCATTTTTTTTTTTGTAATCCTCTACTGCTTTTGGCGTGAATGACATGCAGGGCATGCACCAGACACCCAGGCTACTAAGCAGTGTCCGACTAATCTTTGATTTGCATATGTCATAGACATTGATGCATATGAGTTCAAGCTTTACCGTTGATTATGTGCAATGCTTTGATTCATTAAGCTTTCTAATTGACCCATGTATGGAGTTTTCAGTCAGTTGCTCTCAAGCCAGTTGGCTTTAAGGAACTAGGCATAAAAACCCTTCAGACTTAATAGCTCAAGTCAAAAAGGCTACAAATCAAAACTATAATCAAGAAGCAAACTTTCTAAAAAATCATTCTTTCTTTCTTTTGTTTCAACCTTTCTTTCCTTTTTATCCATACCATATAAAAAGCAAGTTTCTATTTCTATTTCTTATTCAAATCCTTTTAAAAGAAAGATTCCAAAAGCAAACAAAACTAAGAAAGGAAAGTATTCTTTCTAATTTTTCAAATTCCAAAATTAAAATATCCACTAACTTTCTTTCTTAAAATAGGAAAACAACTTTCTTTTTTAAAAATACCAAGTTCTTTCTAATTTGAGAAAAATACCAAAAACAAAAGGAAAAAAAAATTTCTAACTTTAAACCATAGAAAAGAATAGAAAATGAACGTTTTTAAAAGCCCCCCATACTCGATTTATGCATTGTCCTCAAGGCATTAAAAATAGAAAGAAAAATATGAGGACTAAAAAATAGAAAGGAGGGTACGTACCGTATTTGTTTAGGCATGATTCGAATAGGAAGGTTCATGGAGATCCATGACCTCTTCCATATCCGGCTTTGAAAACTCAATAAATGGCTTTAATCTTTGACCATTAACTTTAAAAATCTCACCATTGCTTGGATTTAGAATCTCGACCGCACCATGGGAGAAAACTTTATTAACAATGTATGGTCCATCCCAACGGGATCTTAACTTACCTGGAAAGATATGCAATCTTGAATTGTAGAGAAGTACTTTTTCGCCCTCTTGAAACGATTTTCTCAAAATATGTTTGTCATGAAAAGCTTTTGTCTTCTCTTTATAGATCTTTGCATTCTCGTACGCTTCATTGCGCAACTCCTCCAATTCAGAAAGTTGTAATCGCCTTTGAACACCTGCAGAAGACAAATCAAAGTTTAGTTTCTTAATAGCCCAAAAAGCTTTATGTTCCAATTCAACCGGGAGGTGACAAGCTTTGCCATACACAAGGCGGTAAGGAGACTGACCAAGATCAGTCTTGAATGCCGTCCTATGAGCCCACAAGGCATCCACTAATCTAATGGACCAATCTTTGCGGTTTGGATTCACTGTCTTTTCCAAAATTTGCTTAATTTGCCTATTTGAAACCTCCACTTGGCCACTCGTTTGTGGGTGATAAGGTGTAGACAACTTATGAGTAATACCATATTTCTTCATAAGAGCTTCAAAAGGTCTATTACAAAAGTGTTTACCCCTATCACTAATGATCGCACGAGGAGTACCAAAGCGCGAGAGGATGTTTTCTTTCAAAAACTTGACCACCACCTTGTGGTCATTGGATTTGCAAGCAATGGCTTCAATCCATTTTGAAACATAATCTACTGCAAGTAAAATATACAAATTCCCAAATGAATTTGGAAACGGACCCATAAAATCAATACCCCACACATCGAAGATTTCTACTACTAAGATTGGGTTGAGGGGCATCATATTTCTCTTAGTAACTCTACCTAATGACTGACAAGATCTACATGCCTTACAAAAATCAAAAGCATCCCTAAAAAGACTTGGCCAATAGAAACCACACTGTAAAACTTTGTGCGCAGTTTTCTTTGCACTAAAGTGGCCACCACAGGCTTGATCATGGCAAAAAGATAGAATCGATTGGTGCTCATGATCGGACACACATCGTCGGACAATTTGATCGGAACAAGTTTTGAACAAATAGGGATCATCCCAAAAGAAATACTTTACCTGTGAGTGAAACCGGTATTTGTCTTGGTTGGACCAATGATCCGGTGTAGCACCTGTAACCAAGTAATTCACAATATCTGCATACCATGGCTCACTAGAAATAGCAAACAATTGCTCATCAGGGAAGTTTTCATTAATTGGACCTTCGTCATTCTTTGCATTAGGAAGTCTAGACAAGTGATCGGCAACCAAGTTTTCCGTACCCTTTTTATCTCTAATCTCCAAATCAAACTCCTGAAGAAGTAAAACCCACCGAATGAGGCGAGCTTTAGCATCCTTCTTTCCAACGAGATACTTGATTGCCGAATGGTCGGTATAAATTATCACATGCGATCCAATCAAGTAGGACCTAAATTTTTCTAATGCAAACACAACCGCTAGAAATTCTTTTTCCGTAGTGGTGTAGTTGAGTTGTGCATCATTGAGAGTCCTACTTGCATAATAGATGACATGCGGTAATTTATTGAATCTTTGGCCCAAAACGGCTCCTATGGCAAAGTCAGAAGCATCACACATAATTTCAAACGGTTCGGCCCAATTTGGTGCTTGAATGATGGGAGCCGTAGTTAACTCATTTTTTAAACACTCAAAAGAATCGAAGCATTCTTTGGAAAACTCAAATTTTTGATCTTTTGCTAACAAGTTGGTTAGAGGCCTAGCATTTTTAGAAAAATCTTTTATAAAACGCCGGTAAAAGCCCGCATGGCCTAAAAATGATCGAATATCCTTCACACTTTTGGGCGGTGGAAGATGGACAATGAGATCCACCTTGGCTCTATCAACCTTAATTCCCTCTTTAGAAATCACATGTCCTAGAACGATGCCCTCTTTTACCATAAAATGACACTTTTCCCAATTGAGGACAAGGTTCTTTTCTCTACTCCTTTCTAAGACCAATTTTAAGTGATGTAAACATTCGGCATAGGTGGAGCCATGAATAGAAAAATCATCCATAAAAACCTCTAAGAAGGTCTCCACCATGTCAGAAAAGATACTCATCATGCATCTTTGGAAAGTTGCCGGTGCATTGCATAACCCAAAAGGCATGCGTCTATAAGCAAACGTTCCAAAGGGGCATGTGAAGGTCGTTTTCTCTTGATCTTCAGGAGCTATGGGAATTTGGTTATAACCGGAATATCCATCAAGAAAGCAATAATACTCACGACCCGCTAACCTTTCTAACATTTGATCAATAAAAGGCAAAGGAAAGTGATCCTTCCAAGTAGTGGCATTAAGCTTTCGGTAGTCAATACAAACCCGCCACCCCGTTTGAATACGAGTAGGAATGAGTTCATTGGTGGCGGATTGTATAACTGTGACTCCCGACTTCTTAGGCACTACTTGAACGGGACTCACCCATTGGCTATCCGATATGGGATATATGATCCCGTTATCTAACCATTTTAAAATTTCTTTTTGGATGGCTTCCTTCATCACAGGATTAGCCCTTCTTTGAGGTTCCCTTGAAGGTTTGGAACCCTCAATGAGGTTGATGTGGTGTTGCACAATCGACGGGCTAATTCCTTTGATGTCGGCCATTGTCCAACCTATGGCTTCCTTGTTATCTTTTAGCAATTTAATGAGTTCCTCCTCTTGAGTGGAGGTTAGATCCGCAGCAATTATTACAGGCAAAGTACAATTATCACCAAGAAAAGCATAACGTAAAGTAGAGGGAAGCGGCTTCAAGTCTAGCTGTGGGGCCTCTTCAATGGAAAGCTTTGGAAGCGATGTGGCTAGTGGTCCCACCGGCTCTACGTTTTGAATGGCAAAAGCTTTGGAAAAGAAATCATCTCCTCCATCATCTCCTAGTGCATCCAAGCATTCTTGATAACCTGCATCAAAGTTGATTTCAAAATTAGTCATAACATCTTCAGGAAAGGCATGCAACATATTAATATCTTCATGAAAATTGGGTTGCTTACCTAATCTAAAAACATTAAAATCTACTGAAGTATTACCAAAGGAGAGTTTCATTAGGCCATTTCTACAGTTAATGAGAGCATTGCTAGTAGCAAGGAAAGGCCTCCCAAGAATGATAGGGATTTGATCCTTGATATTAGCAACAGGTTCCGTATCTAACACGATAAAATCGACTGGAAAAAGAAAATCTCCTACTTTAATTAACACATCCTCAACCATCCCTTTAGGTGTCTTTATGGATCTATCCGCCAATTGGAGAGTGACGGTGGTTGGTTTGAGGTCTCCTAGTCCTAATTGCATATATACAGAAAATGGCAAGAGGTTCACACTAGCACCCAAATCTAAAAGAGCATGCTCAATTTTAGTGTTACCAATAGTGCAAGAAATAGTGGGACATCCCGGGTCCTTATACTTAGCCACCATCTGTTGAGATAAAATGGAACTTATATTTGCGGCCAAGAAAGCCTTCTTGGGCACATTAGTTGTGCGCTTTTGTGTGCACAAATCTTTCAACACTTTGGCATAAGTAGGGACTTGGGAAATCGCATCTAATAAAGGAATATTAATTTGCACTTGTTTAAACACATTTAATATTTTATCCATGGCATCCACCTTTTTATTATTAGCAAGTCTCCTTGGAAAAGGAGCTTTAGGCACATACTCCTTTGCAGGTGGAGAAACTGCCTGCTCTTCACTTACCTGTTTGGGTTCCACAATCGACCCTGTTGCAGGGGAGTCTTTTCCTACCTCTTTGGATGTATCTTGTGGATCTATAGAAGGTTCAGATCTGACCTCCTCATTGTGGTAATCTTTACCACTCCTTAAAGCATATACGACATTACATTCATTGGAGGGCTCTTGCAGCGGCAGAATTGGTTGAATGACATTCAACTGATTTTGCGGTACCTGTTGATTCACATTCATATTCACGTTCCTTGGATTAGGAACGGGTTGACTTGGCATCTTCCCCTTTTCCCTTTCATGCAAAGCCATGGCAAGTTGGGAGATTTGCTTCTCCATATTGTGTTGGCTTGTCATGAAAGTGCTAGTGAGAAGTTCTATGCTCTTTTCTAAGGAAGCTATGCGTGCCGACTCCCCTTGTTTTTGAAAACCCGGTGGTTGCTGATTTGAAACATTATTTAAAATTGGGTTTTGAAAAGGTGGAGGTGTGGTTAGGGGTGGTCGAACATGCATAGAAGGGAAGGTGGGCCTAGGTTGGACAAATTGGCCTTGACCTTGGAAATTTGATGGCCCTCCTTGATAATTCCCTTGATTCCAAGAAAAGTTAGGATGATTCCTCCATCCCGGATTATAAGTGCTACTATATGGATTATTTAAAAACATGGCACTTGCATTTTCATTAGAATTACCAATTTTAGCAAGAGTTGGGCACTCTTCCATGACATGGTCCGTGGCTTGACACCAATTGCACATAGGAACACTATGTTCAATTTGATGGACCTGTGAAGGTCCTTTGACAACTATTGCTTCTAGCCTTTTGATTAGGCTATCAAGATGGGCCTCTTTTGCCACGGCACCCTCTATTAGAAATCCCTTACTTGAAGTGGCTTTCTCACCGTCTTGAGTGGATTCCCACTCTCTTGTTTTTTCTGCCAAATCAAGTAAGAAGTTCCATGCCGCGGCCTCATCCGTGAAAGATGTAAAACCGTTAGGACACATGGATTCAAGAAGTTGCTTTGTTTGGTAATCTATGCCCTCATAAACAATTTGGCATAAGTGCCACAAATCAATTCCATGGTGAGGACACTCTTGGAGTAGGTCTTTCAACCTCTCCATAAACTTAGAAAATGACTCTAATGGCTTTTGTTTGAATTGTAAAATATCGTTCCTAAGCTTATTAGTTTTATGTAATGGAAAAAACTTTTTTAGGAAAGCGACGGCGAACTCCTCCCAAGTGGTGATGGAGTTCGTTGGTAAGCCATAGAGCCACTTTTTGGCTCCATCCTTGAGTGAAAACGTAATAAACCGCAACTTTACCGCATCATCGGTAAGTTGTTGCAACTTAATCAAAGCACATACATCTTCAAACTCACGCAAAAATAAATAAGCATCCTCCGAAGGGAGGCCATGAAAACGAGGAAGCAAAGAAATAAATTGCGATTTTAGCTCAAAATTATTGCCCTGTGCAACCGGCAATCTAATGCAAGAAGGTTGCGCGGTTCGGGCCGGATAGAAGCGATCGCGCAAACTCTTGGGCGGCTCTTGTTCTTCCGCCATGACTACTTGATTTGGATTTGGTGCGATGTCTTCCGCCGTCTCTAACCGGTTTGCTCTTTCTAGTCGATTGGCCGAGTTCCGCACCCAACCTTCACTCATAAACACAGGAAAACAAAGTAAGAGAGATGGATAGCAAAGAAACCAATAAAAATATAACTAAACTAAAAACAACTACTAATCTAACACTTCGAATAATTAAGATTATAATGCAACTCTCTTCCCCGGCAGCGGCGCCAAAAACTTGTTTGAGAAATTAAATAACCGCAAGTGCACGGATCGTGTAAATACGGGTCGAACTCAAGGAAGAGAAATCTAGTTGTCAATCCTATTCTTGTACCGATTAGAATACTAGCTATGATATAATGTTGCCTGGAATGGACTCAGGATTTCCGTGGACTTAGACCTCGGAGTCAACACTATATATAAGCGTATATTCTATTCAATCTAAGAATCAAATTTAACTAAGATCTTTTTGATTTAAAATCCTAATTTAGGCAAAGTGTACCAAATTTTAATGATCTCTATTAACTACTTATCTAATTTAATTAGAAAACTAAATTCTAAGGGCTTAAGTAAATTGAAAAATTGCAAAAGTAATTTAGAATAGTGTAAAAACCTTAATTCAATATAAAAGATTACTTAGGGTTAGAATCCACCATGGGTTCGGATTAAATTGATTAATTAAAACAACTCTTGAATTGGGTTGAAAATTCGATTAACTAGTCAATAAGGAATAAGATCAAAGGGATGTCATTCCTTATAAGTAATTAATCAAATCCACTCTCCAATTTACATTGATTATATAGAACTTTATATTTGTTAATCAACAATCATTCATACGAAAGGGGAAAGCCAATGGCATGAATGATTGGGATTTTCCAAACATAAACTCCTACACAATTTTTCAATTGAGTAGATTGATTTAATTGTAATTATTTCTCCTTCCCCATGGTTTCAACTAAACCCTAAGTAAATAGGATTTAGTTACTCATGAAGAAGGGAAGAAAAACAAAAATAAACGAGATAGATGGGAGAAGAATTGCCATATAGAACTTGAAAGAAAATTAAACAAAAACTAATTACTTCTTCACTAACTTGAATTGAAACAAAATTACATCAAATTGAACTTAAAATAAATAACAAAAATTAAATAGAACTTAGTCTTTTTCTCCTCCAACTTTGGTTGCATCTTCCTCCTTCAAGCTTTAATGTCACCTTGAGTTTGAATGGTGGTGATGATGCCTTGGATTGAGAGTTGAAAAGAAAAAGAAAAAGAAAAGAACAAGAAAACCTAAGGGAGAGAGCTTGAGAGTAGTGGAGAGAAAGTGAGGATGTAGAGAGAAAAGTTGAGACAATTCAAAAGGAAAAGAAAGCATAAAAAAATGAAAATTGGAGGAGAGGCTTGATAGAGAGAGAATTCGAGCCTGTGAGAGAGAACTCCCTTTTCTTTTCTTTTTAAGTCCTCAATATATTGAAGATGACTTGCTATTTTTTTTTTTTTTTTTCTCTCTCTCGTTTCTCAAATTTGACGAAGTGCCATTTTCACCATAGTTGCCCAAAATTTCTTACTGAAATAAGACTGCACGTGGAATGCATAGAAAATGCCAAAACGTGAGAAAACTATGTCCTAACATAGACCATGATATCCAATCTTTTAAAAGCATCTCTATGGAAAGTGAAGATTGGATTACTGTTATTGAAAAGATGGTGTGGTGATATCAATTCCTTCTTCTTCTTTTTCCACATACTAATAACGAAACCATGTTGACACAGCAAGATGCGTGAGTCCTTGTGAATCCACCGAACAAAACAGTAACGTGGGACCCACTTGCTATATTTGGATTACTTGCCATATCAAATGGATGGTTCAGATTAATCAAACGTGAGACCCACCATAGAAAGAAAGAAGGCTGCCAAAAAAGATTGCCTACGTCCACTACCTTCCAAAACCGATGAGATAACCTTCTATTTTAGTAATTGCTAATTTGAATCTCAACCGCATATGTCATTTTCCACTGTATATAATGAATTTTGTCTCATTGTGGCTGCTTCCTTTTTAACAAGAGATGGTTTCTAATTCACATCTCATTTCCAAAGCATTGAATCTCACGTCCAAAAATCGGTTCATCACATATTAGACATGGTTATCAAATTATTTACATCCAATGACCCTAGCTGTTCAATTGATGGATTCTAATACAAATCTCTTGTTGCCCCCTATATGCATATGCATATACATGTCATCCAACCCATCCAAATATAGCATGTCATTCCTTTTCTTGTCTTGTATATTCGGTCATTGTCTTTGCTACTATTTCCATGCACATTGACGTCATCAAATCCATGCAGACCTTGTGATTTCTACTTTAGTGCATGGGTTTAGTGCTACACAATACACACTTGCACATCAAGAGTTAATCCAAACCATCTCAAAGAAAGGGTGATCAAAATAAAGGGTGCAACCCATTCTTAGATTAGGAAATCGATTTTTTTTAGAGGCAAGGGCGGGTCCCACTTGCACCTCAATAGGGAAATAATATATTCAGCCATTTTTCATCCCTACTTTATATATGGCCCTCATCATGGCATGATCCAACTTGTTCAAATGATGGGCTACAAAATGAGCAATTCGTGCTCCTCAAATCCTCTCTGTAGGGTGATCCAAACCACTCATTTGTAGGGTAATTATTAGCGCCCCTAACCCATTGCCATATAATGATCTAAACCGTCCGTTTCACGAGCCGTCAAATGGATGATTCGAAGCATTCGTCTTGTGGGCATTTAAATTAGATGCACTCCTAAAATGACTTCCCAAGGCTATTTTGAACCAACCAATTGGTGGATCGTAAAATAATCCGAACCCTTCAAATGATGACCCACAATGGTGTTGATCCAATAGTTGTTTCCACTTTTGAATCTTTCTTTGGAATTTCATCGTTTTAGCTCCATTTTTCACGATAATCCATAAATAACCCTGAAACACCAAAAACAAGAAAAATACATTAGTAGCACCGCTTTAAATGAGAGAATTATATGATTTTTCTACCTACAATTCACACATAAATGTGCTCATCAGCACCTTAAGCTTGGAAGAGCCCCAGATGCAATGGTGGTTGAGCCAATTTCTCAGAAAGATGAACCATTAAAATTCGGAATCTCCTTCCAGTTTGTTAAACACTATCCTGGTCAAGAAATGTTTATCTAAACACCTGTCAAGAGGCAAATCCCACTTTTCCATGATTATATCCAAGAGAGCCATTGTTCTAAATTACCAATCTCAAATGTCTTGTTCAAGGTTTCAGTTATCAAAATCCCCAGAAGACAAGACCAACAGTCTCATTGAGAAAAATCTTGTTGAAGTTTCATAAAAGTGTTCCTAATCCATTCTTGTTACTAATGGTTCTTCGTTCATAAGGTTGGTCGTCTCATCATTCGTCAAAGTCTTGGTTTCCAATATCTTTACTGGGCACGATCTATAATGTCCCCGATTTCATTGAGTTCAAAAAAAAAAAAAAAAAAAAAAATCCAAAATTCATCAAATCCAATCCCCGATTCAAACAAATCCAATCCTACGTCAAATTCAAGTTCATAAAAAATCTCTAAATTCTTCGAGCCCGTTTGTGAACGGGGCCTCATTTCTCAAGTCCATTTGTGAATGGTCTCGTCTTCTCCTTGAACCCGTTTGTGAACAGGTTTCTCATTCTCTGAGTCCATTTGTGAATGCTCTAATGTCCTCTTTGAGCCCGTTTGTGAACGGTGCCTCTGTTCTCGAGGCCATTTGTGAATGGTCTCATCTTCTCCTTGAGCCCGTTTGCGGACGGTACCTCATTTTCCAAAAATAAAATTTTTTTTATCAAATCCAAATCCTTAATTAAAAAAAAAAATAAAAAAAATCCAATCCTACGTCAAATTCAAGTTCATAAAAAATCTCTAAATCCTTGAGCCCGTTTGTGAACGGTGCCTCATTTCTCGAATCCATTTGTGAATGGTCTCGTCTTCTCCTTGAGCCCGTTTGTGAACGGTGCCTCATTTCTCGAGTCCATTTGTGAATGGTCTCGTCTTCTCCTTGAGCCTGTTTGTGAATGGTGCCTCATTTCTCGAGTCCATTTGTGAATGGTCTTGTCTTATCCTTGAGCCCGTTTGTGAATGGTGCCTCTTTTCTCGAATCCATTTGTGAATGGTATCGTCCTCCTTGAGCCCGTTTGTGAACGGTGCCTCATTTCTCGAGTCCATTTGTGAATGGTCTTGTCTTCTCCTTGAGCCCGTTTGTGAACGGTGCCTCTTTTCTCGAATCCATTTGTGAATGGTATCTTCCTCCTTGAGCCCGTTTGTGAACGGTGCCTCATTTCTCGAGTCCATTTGTGAATGGTCTTGTCTTCTCCTTGAGCCCGTTTGTGAACGGTGCCTCATTTCTCGAGTCCATCTGTGAATGGTTTTCTATCCTCCTTGAGGCCGTTTGTGAACGGTGCCTCATTATCCAAGTCCATTTGGGAATGCTTCTTATCCTCGTTGAACCCGCTTGTGAGCGGCGTCTCATCTCCTTCTAAAAACTGTTTGAGAGCGATCTTTGTCCTTTCCCTTCAGAATCCATTCGAAAATGATATCTCATTCTCTAATTGCCCGTTTGTGAACGGCGCCGCATCGAGTTTTTTTTTATTATTCAAGTTCTAGGGTTTCATCTAAGGTTTTGCATTATGTTAAGGTGCGTTGTGTCTAGAGAGTCCTTTGTCGATTAAAGCTACGCAAAATGGTTCTGTCATTTTTAACTTTGGTATTCAATGACTACGTCATCTCTACCAAAGAGGGGCATCTGTAGACACCCCATTTTGTTTTGTTTTAATCAACAAATAAATTAGTGTGTTAAATCCATGTGAGAACCCCCTCTATCATTGATTTATATGTTTTAGGTCATTAATATCTTGATCTGACTTTACGGATCATCAATCGGGACAAAATAAGCTAGGGTCACTTCATAGCCCGGACCCTGATTCCATTCCGAGACCCGATTTCCGTAAATCGTTAGATCAATGGCAGATCTTGACCTGGGTCTAACCATCCAAAACCACCTAACCTCTCCTCTCATCCTAACCATCCAAACCTCACCTAACCTCACCTAACCTCTCCTCTCATCCTAACCATCCAAACCTCACCTAACCTCACCTAACCTCACCTAACCTTACCTAACCCCACCTAACCTTACCTAACCTCATCCTCTCATCCTAACCATCCAAAACCACCTAACCTCACCTAACCTCCTATCCCATTCTCCTATAAATACCCTCTCATCCCACCATCCAAGAGGAGAAGAAAAAGAACCCCTCTCTTAGAAAATTCATCCCTCTCCCTCATCTCTTCAAGGGTTCGGCCATCCTTGCCGGATCGGGTGATTTTATACGTTGGGTGATATATATCAAAAGCAGTCATTATCAAGCAAGGAATCATCTTCAAAGAATTAACATCAAAGAAAAATCAAACACAAAGTGGGTTTCCAAAGAGGTAGGCATTTATTTCAATTCTATGTAGGGTCTGTTTTCATACATATCTTTTACTTTAAAAGAAAAACCATGTTAGGAAGCATGTAGGGTCTGTTTTCCCCCTGGTTAGCCTCTGGTTAGACCCTAGTTGCACCCAGGTTCGCTGCTGGTTGCACCCAGGTTCGATGCTGGTTGCACCCTGGTTCCCTGCTGGTTCGCACTCTGGTTAGACCCTGGTTGCACCCAGGTTCGCTGCTGGTTGCACCCTGGTTCCCTACTGGTTCGCACCCTGGTTCCCTACTGGTTCGCACCCTGCTTCCCTGCTGGTTGCACCCTGGTTCCCTACTGGTTCGCACCCTGGTTCGATATTGGTTCGCACCCTGGTTCCCTGCTGGTTCGCACTCTGGTTAGACCCTGGTTGCACCCAGGTTCGCTGCTGGTTGCACCCAGGTTCCCCTGCTGGTTCGCACCCTGGTTCCCTGCTGGTTCGCACCCTGGTTCACACCCTGGTTCCCCCTGGTTAGCCTCTGGTTAGACCCTGGTTGCACCCAGGTTCGCTGCTGGTTGCACCCAGGTTCGATGCTGGTTGCACCCTGGTTCCCCTGCTGGTTCGCACCCTGGTTCCCTGCTGGTTCGCACCCTGGTGCACCCTGGTCCGCACCCTGGTTTGTACCCTGCTTCCTCCTGGTTAGACCATGGCTAGTCTCGGGTTTGCTCCTAACTTAGACCCGACTCACTAAACCCCATACCCATAAGCCTTAAACCCTATAACCATAGCCACACATCAACCCAAGCCATACCTTTGTCCACTCACTGAGGCACACCATTTATCCATAAATTTGGTTACATTAAATCTAACCCAGCCAGGCCACCTGCAGCTTAAGTCAAATCGCCCCAATACAATCCAACCAAGTGGGATCCCAACCCAGCTCAACTGAGTCAACTCTAGCCAACCTCCCTAGTCGAGTTGACCCAACTCTCTAGTCGAGTATGCTCAACCTCTTTAACTAATTGGACTCTCCCCTTAGTTGACTCAATCCAATTCCTTAATCAACCCATCCCAATGCAACCGAGTCGCATTCGACCAAGTTGCGGCCTTCCATGTCACAACCGAGTCATTCCCCTATTCTACTAATGCCCTTTTACACCTAATAGAACTTCCTCCCTTTTGCCTAACCAAGTCATATCCCAACACAATCTGAGTCGCATGTTTGAATCCATTTGGCCGAATCTCATAAGCCCGCCCATTTTGAATTCCCAAAATTCAAACCCTTGATGATTCCTGTATGCTCAATTCTTTGATGCAAATTCCCAATTCCAAAATCCCATTGCTAAATCAATGTTTCTGAATCTCAAGTCCAATGCTCAAATACAAACCCGATTCCTGATCCAAATACCAATCCTGTTTTCCAAAATCCAAGCAACCTCCCCTGTGGAACTACGTGTGGCTTGATCCCCATCACGGGGTACGTAGGCAATTTGGTACTCCCAAGTTCAGTCGCACCTTTCTCTATCTTTCCCATTCCCTCACACTATTCATCATCTCGATTCATCTCGTGTCTCTCGGAACCATTGGATTATGGTTTCCGTCGTAAGAACCCTTAGAGCCCAATTTAGGAACAATGGTGTCGTATCGTGTTGTGTCCTAAGTTTTAGGGAGTCCTAGAGTTAGGAGTCCAGCCTCATCACGGACGCTTGCTATGTATAGCAACCGTGCCATAGGTCAAGTTACACTAGTCACCCAATCTTTCCCTAGGACAAGCCTAGTAAACTAGGATGTAGGCAAACCTGCATTAGTCTAAGGGACCATTTGCATTTAGATGAGAATCATATAGCATCTTAGATGAAATCTTAAGATAATAAAATCCTCAACTTGAATTAAATAACTTCTCCTAAAACTGTTGAAACAGTCAATCCCGTCTAGGCCGGTGTCCTAGTTGAGTTAGGCATAAGTAGCTTAGCTTAGGTGCACCGAACTACGTCGACTCTGATCCCAGTGAGGCTTGGGTACGTAGGCAGCTTGGATGTCTGATGGCATACCACCCGCGAGTCGGCACCACAAACAAATTGTGGTGTTTTGTATATTAATTTTCTTGTAAATGCTTAATCAAATCACTTAGGACTTTCCATGAAATTAGAATTTTAGGAGAACTTTCACTTAGATTGAATCCAGACAAATTAATAAATCAAGATACACATTTAGGATTCACATTGAAATTAGATCATAGGATGCATGTCACTTAGTTCGCACATTAACATAGAGTTGAATGAGCCATTTAAAATAAATTTAAAAGAGTTAGCTTTTGGAATCGAAGACCGATTATCGGGCAAGAATGGTGCATGTGGTGGATAACTCCCCATACCTTCCATTCTCGTAACCAGGTAGCGAGTCTAGATTTCTGGTTAATTACGGGTCCTAGATCCCACATCTAGGTGGCGACTCTGTCAGTCTCTTTCGTGTGGAATTCGGATTGCCTTAGTGATCCCAAGTTCACAGGAAAGATTAATTCAAATCAATAATAAAATGCACACGCCAATCGCGTGGATACGAGAGACCAAGAGAGAGAGAGCGGCGGCTCGCGCCCCACACCCCTCTCGCGGGATCAGGGTACCACAGTCTGGCGACTCTGCTGGGGATCACCTAACTTCATTAAAATTCCAAAAGATAATTCATTTGAATTTAATTTAACTGGCTCATAAGAACTCTATCTCTTGTATACTTGTCAGATTAGTTTGTCTTGTTTTATTTTCTCATCACATTTTACTCAAACTTAATCTAACAAAACCTGAAGGCATCATAGATCGCGCGAACTTATTGCACACACTTACATCACTTGCATCTAAACCCTTGCATCTCACGTGCACACACGTCCTATTTTAGGAACCCGGAGTGTTATCTAGCATGGTTGACTGGGATTTCATCACCTGGTGCCTCTGTGCTAGAGAAGCATTCCACCCTTAGCCTGGTACCTTTATGGTACGTAAACGGATCTATTGTTCACGTACTGATACGCCGGACACTGGTACAGTATATCGAACATGGATTCGCGCTAAGGGAACTCTTGGCCTTACCCCTAGATTAACCCACACATGCATGTAGTATACGAACACATGTGCATCACATGTGTGAGCCTAGTTTAGGATATCCTACCCATTTGTGTCTAGATTAGACCGTAGTCCATCTTCCAATGGCTACGATCGGTCCTAGGTACACAAACAAAGTCATGAGTTGAGATCCTATCTCCACTCCGCTAGATTAGGATTAGGGTTGATGCCTTCAGGTAACACTGATAAAATGTGTGAAGAATAAAAACTTTCCCTTTGGGGTTAGGATATAAATCCCATCATTTCCAAAGATCTCATAGGATTAGTCATTCATGATCTATCCGTTGAAAGCAATCTTATGCTATCTCATCTAATCTTTTGATCGTGCGCCTTTCGTTCTTCTGTCATACGATTCGATCGTATCTTCATGCCATCCCCTAACTGGCAGATGCAGAATCTCACAATCTTTCGATTATGCGTTCTCATGATCTGATCATGCCTGGTCCAGATAATCCAATCTTGCTTGTACCCCTGGTCTGTTCCTCCTCTAGGGGCTACCTTTTTCAAGATTATTTTGCTAAGTCCTTCAGAGTTCACTCTCAGAATCCTTGAGCTAGGGGCATTTCCCTATGCGAATCAGTCATCATTGTCCAAAATTGAAAGTATCAGCCATGATGATGTTCAGAACGAACCAGCCTTCGCCGAGCCTTCAACGCCAAACAGTTGCAGCAGTTAAAGTTTTAGTCACTTACTATTTTATATTGAGTCAGTCATCATGGTCAGTATAATTGTTGAGTCCGGTCTTACAGTTAAAGGTCAATGCCTAGTCCAGGCAAGTTATCTTCTGTTTCCCTTTCTTATTTAGAGCTGTGAATCCTGAGCATGTTCAGGATAGGTCGTCTGATGTAATAGCTTTTCTTTAAATAAAATTTCAGTCAGTTCCAAAAAGTTCACTTGTGTCTGTTCTTAAGTGTGCTTCTGATCTTAAAATAAGACTCCCTCTTCAAATGAGGACAAAATTGACGAAACTCCACTTGAGTCACAGCAATTACTTGAACGAGAGGAGGAGCGCCAATCCCAACCTTTCAAAGATGAAATTGAAATGATAAACACTGGCACTGAAACTTTGATTCAGTGAATGCCGATTGAAAATACATTACCCTCTAAAGAGTGTGAAGAATTGATAAAATTATTTCAAGAATAAGAAGATTGTCTAGAAAAGCTACAACCGATACCAGGGGCAAGACATAGATGGAAAGCTCAAAGAAAATGAAGAAAGTGAGAAGATATATGCTATACAAGGGGCATAGAGTGGAAACAACTTTCATATTTCCAATCAATGACCTTGGTTCTCAAATTCATAACATAAAGCCAACAAATTCAAGATGAAAAGTTCAAGAGCAAACAATGAAAAGTGATCATCAGATATCGAGAGTACGAATCCATAGATGGAGGATGTCAAAGAACAAGTTTCACTCTATGAAAATCAAAAGCACGTATTAGAATCTTGGAAGAAGAAGATCCATTATCTCTTACCTGGAAATGCCGTCAAATTTTGTGAAAAAAAAGAAAAGAAAAAATAAATAAATAATCAGTACCAGAGGGACCCTAGTAACCTAGATCGATTCCCAATTTGAACATCGGAAGGCCTCCTTTGGCCGAATAAATCCCAAAATCAGAACCCAACGTCAAAAGAATACCGGTTTGCAAACCCTTCGAGCCTGAATCAAATTTTCTTGAAAACCCATCAAACTAGGGGCATCCGCCCCGAACTACGCGAGACCTGATCCCTACACTGGGGTACGTAGGCAGCTCGGTTAAACCGAGTTCGGTCGATTCAAAAAAAAAGAAAAAGAAAAATCAATCGTTCCAGAAAAAAAAAGAGGGACAAGTTCCAAAAGAAGAGAAGTTAATTGTTCCAGAAAGAAAAGAAAAAAGGAAAAAAATCAATTAACCTTCAAACAATTGATCTTCAAACTAGGGGCATTCGCCTTGACCTACACACGACCTGATTCCTACCTTGGGATATGTAGGCAACCTGTTCACAGGTTCGGTCGAAATCTTTGTTGAACCTTAAGCCATTCTTTGAAAAGCCCTATCCTACCTATAAAGTCCTTCTGGTGTTCAGAACTAATGAGCTAGGTCCCGAGACACAATAAAAAAAAAATGATGAATAAGAAAACGAACGGAGTTTGAAGATCTGCTAGACTGAAAACCTGAAAGGGCGGTCTAGGCAAAATTTAAGATCATTCCCCTGCTAAGTTGAAAACCCGAAAGGGCGGCTTAGGCAAAAGCTAAGGGGATAGCCTGCTGGATCGAAAACCTAGAATGGTGGTTCAGGCAAAAGTTAAGGCTAGCGCGGTCCGCCAAGTTAAAAACCCCGAAGAGGTGACTTGGTCACGGTAAGAGAATCATTATAAGAAGGCTACAGCTGGTATCAAGACTGAAGATCAACTGAAGTTCAAGCAAATTCAAGTGATATCCTCAAAACTGGGGGCATTGAAGCTAAGCAATCTTAGGGGGCGTAATTAAATCCTTGAGGCATTACTGTTTTAAGGAAAAAGTCCAGTGTTTACCAATTGAAAAACTATTCCTCGAAAGGATAGACTTACCAAACAAAATATTAACTAAGTCAGAAGCATCACTGTGTTTGTCAGTATAGTCAGTCAATCTTTGTTATTCTAAGTTCACTCCTTCAGGGCTGCTCAATCCTTTGAGTAGTGCCTTTCATCTAAGTTTTCTCTTTAGAAAGAGTCAATCGTCGTTCCTATGTCCAAATGATGTAACTGTCTTGGTGAAGGAGGCCCGGCCTAGGCAGCTCCCTGCAATTATACCTGAAAGGGTTCAAGAATCTAGTCAAACAGCTACATTTCAAAGAAGATCAACTCAGAAGAGTTCAGAAGTAGAAACATCAGAAAGCCCAGCTTCCGTAAAAAGATCATACCTCAGAAAGGCACCTTAAGCTTGGAAGAGCCCCAGATGCAATGGTGGTTGAGCCAATTTCTCAGAAAGATGAACCATTAAAATTCGGAATCTCCTTCCAGTTTGTTAAACACTATCCTGGTCAAGAAATGTTTATCTAAACACCTGTCAAGAGGCAAATCCCACTTTTCCATGATTATATCCAAGAGAGCCATTGTTCTAAATTACCAATCTCAAATGTCTTGTTCAAGGTTTCAGTTATCAAAATCCCCAGAAGACAAGACCAACAGTCTCATTGAGAAAAATCTTGTTGAAGTTTCATAAAAGTGTTCCTAATCCATTCTTGTTACTAATGGTTCTTCGTTCATAAGGTTGGTCGTCTCATCATTCGTCAAAGTCTTGGTTTCCAATATCTTTACTGGGCACGATCTATAATGTCCCCGATTTCATTGAGTTCAAAAAAAAAAAAAAAAAAAAAATCCAAAATTCATCAAATCCAATCCCCGATTCAAACAAATCCAATCCTACGTCAAATTCAAGTTCATAAAAAATCTCTAAATTCTTCGAGCCCGTTTGTGAACGGGGCCTCATTTCTCAAGTCCATTTGTGAATGGTCTCGTCTTCTCCTTGAACCCGTTTGTGAACAGGTTTCTCATTCTCTGAGTCCATTTGTGAATGCTCTAATGTCCTCTTTGAGCCCGTTTGTGAACGGTGCCTCTGTTCTCGAGGCCATTTGTGAATGGTCTCATCTTCTCCTTGAGCCCGTTTGCGGACGGTACCTCATTTTCCAAAAATAAAATTTTTTTTATCAAATCCAAATCCTTAATTAAAAAAAAAAATAAAAAAAATCCAATCCTACGTCAAATTCAAGTTCATAAAAAATCTCTAAATCCTTGAGCCCGTTTGTGAACGGTGCCTCATTTCTCGAATCCATTTGTGAATGGTCTCGTCTTCTCCTTGAGCCCGTTTGTGAACGGTGCCTCATTTCTCGAGTCCATTTGTGAATGGTCTCGTCTTCTCCTTGAGCCTGTTTGTGAATGGTGCCTCATTTCTCGAGTCCATTTGTGAATGGTCTTGTCTTATCCTTGAGCCCGTTTGTGAATGGTGCCTCTTTTCTCGAATCCATTTGTGAATGGTATCGTCCTCCTTGAGCCCGTTTGTGAACGGTGCCTCATTTCTCGAGTCCATTTGTGAATGGTCTTGTCTTCTCCTTGAGCCCGTTTGTGAACGGTGCCTCTTTTCTCGAATCCATTTGTGAATGGTATCTTCCTCCTTGAGCCCGTTTGTGAACGGTGCCTCATTTCTCGAGTCCATTTGTGAATGGTCTTGTCTTCTCCTTGAGCCCGTTTGTGAACGGTGCCTCATTTCTCGAGTCCATCTGTGAATGGTTTTCTATCCTCCTTGAGGCCGTTTGTGAACGGTGCCTCATTATCCAAGTCCATTTGGGAATGCTTCTTATCCTCGTTGAACCCGCTTGTGAGCGGCGTCTCATCTCCTTCTAAAAACTGTTTGAGAGCGATCTTTGTCCTTTCCCTTCAGAATCCATTCGAAAATGATATCTCATTCTCTAATTGCCCGTTTGTGAACGGCGCCGCATCGAGTTTTTTTTTATTATTCAAGTTCTAGGGTTTCATCTAAGGTTTTGCATTATGTTAAGGTGCGTTGTGTCTAGAGAGTCCTTTGTCGATTAAAGCTACGCAAAATGGTTCTGTCATTTTTAACTTTGGTATTCAATGACTACGTCATCTCTACCAAAGAGGGGCATCTGTAGACACCCCATTTTGTTTTGTTTTAATCAACAAATAAATTAGTGTGTTAAATCCATGTGAGAACCCCCTCTATCATTGATTTATATGTTTTAGGTCATTAATATCTTGATCTGACTTTACGGATCATCAATCGGGACAAAATAAGCTAGGGTCACTTCATAGCCCGGACCCTGATTCCATTCCGAGACCCGATTTCCGTAAATCGTTAGATCAATGGCAGATCTTGACCTGGGTCTAACCATCCAAAACCACCTAACCTCTCCTCTCATCCTAACCATCCAAACCTCACCTAACCTCACCTAACCTCTCCTCTCATCCTAACCATCCAAACCTCACCTAACCTCACCTAACCTCACCTAACCTTACCTAACCCCACCTAACCTTACCTAACCTCATCCTCTCATCCTAACCATCCAAAACCACCTAACCTCACCTAACCTCCTATCCCATTCTCCTATAAATACCCTCTCATCCCACCATCCAAGAGGAGAAGAAAAAGAACCCCTCTCTTAGAAAATTCATCCCTCTCCCTCATCTCTTCAAGGGTTCGGCCATCCTTGCCGGATCGGGTGATTTTATACGTTGGGTGATATATATCAAAAGCAGTCATTATCAAGCAAGGAATCATCTTCAAAGAATTAACATCAAAGAAAAATCAAACACAAAGTGGGTTTCCAAAGAGGTAGGCATTTATTTCAATTCTATGTAGGGTCTGTTTTCATACATATCTTTTACTTTAAAAGAAAAACCATGTTAGGAAGCATGTAGGGTCTGTTTTCCCCCTGGTTAGCCTCTGGTTAGACCCTAGTTGCACCCAGGTTCGCTGCTGGTTGCACCCAGGTTCGATGCTGGTTGCACCCTGGTTCCCTGCTGGTTCGCACTCTGGTTAGACCCTGGTTGCACCCAGGTTCGCTGCTGGTTGCACCCTGGTTCCCTACTGGTTCGCACCCTGGTTCCCTACTGGTTCGCACCCTGCTTCCCTGCTGGTTGCACCCTAGTTCCCTACTGGTTCGCACCCTGGTTCGATATTGGTTCGCACCCTGGTTCCCTGCTGGTTCGCACTCTGGTTAGACCCTGGTTGCACCCAGGTTCGCTGCTGGTTGCACCCAGGTTCCCCTGCTGGTTCGCACCCTGGTTCCCTGCTGGTTCGCACCCTGGTTCACACCCTGGTTCCCCCTGGTTAGCCTCTGGTTAGACCCTGGTTGCACCCAGGTTCGCTGCTGGTTGCACCCAGGTTCGATGCTGGTTGCACCCTGGTTCCCCTGCTGGTTCGCACCCTGGTTCCCTGCTGGTTCGCACCCTGGTGCACCCTGGTCCGCACCCTGGTTTGTACCCTGCTTCCTCCTGGTTAGACCATGGCTAGTCTCGGGTTTGCTCCTAACTTAGACCCGACTCACTAAACCCCATACCCATAAGCCTTAAACCCTATAACCATAGCCACACATCAACCCAAGCCATACCTTTGTCCACTCACTGAGGCACACCATTTATCCATAAATTTGGTTACATTAAATCTAACCCAGCCAGGCCACCTGCAGCTTAAGTCAAATCGCCCCAATACAATCCAACCAAGTGGGATCCCAACCCAGCTCAACTGAGTCAACTCTAGCCAACCTCCCTAGTCGAGTTGACCCAACTCTCTAGTCGAGTATGCTCAACCTCTTTAACTAATTGGACTCTCCCCTTAGTTGACTCAATCCAATTCCTTAATCAACCCATCCCAATGCAACCGAGTCGCATTCGACCAAGTTGCGGCCTTCCATGTCACAACCGAGTCATTCCCCTATTCTACTAATGCCCTTTTACACCTAATAGAACTTCCTCCCTTTTGCCTAACCAAGTCATATCCCAACACAATCTGAGTCGCATGTTTGAATCCATTTGGCCGAATCTCATAAGCCCGCCCATTTTGAATTCCCAAAATTCAAACCCTTGATGATTCCTGTATGCTCAATTCTTTGATGCAAATTCCCAATTCCAAAATCCCATTGCTAAATCAATGTTTCTGAATCTCAAGTCCAATGCTCAAATACAAACCCGATTCCTGATCCAAATACCAATCCTGTTTTCCAAAATCCAAGCAACCTCCCCTGTGGAACTACGTGTGGCTTGATCCCCATCACGGGGTACGTAGGCAATTTGGTACTCCCAAGTTCAGTCGCACCTTTCTCTATCTTTCCCATTCCCTCACACTATTCATCATCTCGATTCATCTCGTGTCTCTCGGAACCATTGGATTATGGTTTCCGTCGTAAGAACCCTTAGAGCCCAATTTAGGAACAATGGTGTCGTATCGTGTTGTGTCCTAAGTTTTAGGGAGTCCTAGAGTTAGGAGTCCAGCCTCATCACGGACGCTTGCTATGTATAGCAACCGTGCCATAGGTCAAGTTACACTAGTCACCCAATCTTTCCCTAGGACAAGCCTAGTAAACTAGGATGTAGGCAAACCTGCATTAGTCTAAGGGACCATTTGCATTTAGATGAGAATCATATAGCATCTTAGATGAAATCTTAAGATAATAAAATCCTCAACTTGAATTAAATAACTTCTCCTAAAACTGTTGAAACAGTCAATCCCGTCTAGGCCGGTGTCCTAGTTGAGTTAGGCATAAGTAGCTTAGCTTAGGTGCACCGAACTACGTCGACTCTGATCCCAGTGAGGCTTGGGTACGTAGGCAGCTTGGATGTCTGATGGCATACCACCCGCGAGTCGGCACCACAAACAAATTGTGGTGTTTTGTATATTAATTTTCTTGTAAATGCTTAATCAAATCACTTAGGACTTTCCATGAAATTAGAATTTTAGGAGAACTTTCACTTAGATTGAATCCAGACAAATTAATAAATCAAGATACACATTTAGGATTCACATTGAAATTAGATCATAGGATGCATGTCACTTAGTTCGCACATTAACATAGAGTTGAATGAGCCATTTAAAATAAATTTAAAAGAGTTAGCTTTTGGAATCGAAGACCGATTATCGGGCAAGAATGGTGCATGTGGTGGATAACTCCCCATACCTTCCATTCTCGTAACCAGGTAGCGAGTCTAGATTTCTGGTTAATTACGGGTCCTAGATCCCACATCTAGGTGGCGACTCTGTCAGTCTCTTTCGTGTGGAATTCGGATTGCCTTAGTGATCCCAAGTTCACAGGAAAGATTAATTCAAATCAATAATAAAATGCACACGCCAATCGCGTGGATACGAGAGACCAAGAGAGAGAGAGCGGCGGCTCGCGCCCCACACCCCTCTCGAGAGACCAGCAGAGTCGCCAGACTGTGGTACCCTGATCCCGCGAGAGGGGTGTGGGGCGCGAGCCGCCGCTCTCTCTCTCTTGGTCTCTCGTATCCACGCGATTGGCGTGTGCATTTTATTATTGATTTGAATTAATCTTTCCTGTGAACTTGGGATCACTAAGGCAATCCGAATTCCACACGAAAGAGACTGACAGAGTCGCCACCTAGATGTGGGATCTAGGACCCGTAATTAACCAGAAATCTAGACTCGCTACCTGGTTACGAGAATGGAAGGTATGGGGAGTTATCCACCACATGCACCATTCTTGCCCGATAATCGGTCTTCGATTCCAAAAGCTAACTCTTTTAAATTTATTTTAAATGGCTCATTCAACTCTATGTTAATGTGCGAACTAAGTGACATGCATCCTATGATCTAATTTCAATGTGAATCCTAAATGTGTATCTTGATTTATTAATTTGTCTGGATTCAATCTAAGTGAAAGTTCTCCTAAAATTCTAATTTCATGGAAAGTCCTAAGTGATTTGATTAAGCATTTACAAGAAAATTAATATACAAAACACCACAATTTGTTTGTGGTGCCGACTCGCGGGTGGTATGCCATCAGACATCCAAGCTGCCTACGTACCCAAGCCTCACTGGGATCAGAGTCGACGTAGTTCGGTGCACCTAAGCTAAGCTACTTATGCCTAACTCAACTAGGACACCGGCCTAGACGGGATTGACTGTTTCAACAGTTTTAGGAGAAGTTATTTAATTCAAGTTGAGGATTTTATTATCTTAAGATTTCATCTAAGATGCTATATGATTCTCATCTAAATGCAAATGGTCCCTTAGACTAATGCAGGTTTGCCTACATCCTAGTTTACTAGGCTTGTCCTAGGGAAAGATTGGGTGACTAGTGTAACTTGACCTATGGCACGGTTGCTATACATAGCAAGCGTCCGTGATGAGGCTGGACTCCTAACTCTAGGACTCCCTAAAACTTAGGACACAACACGATACGACACCATTGTTCCTAAATTGGGCTCTAAGGGTTCTTACGACGGAAACCATAATCCAATGGTTCCGAGAGACACGAGATGAATCGAGATGATGAATAGTGTGAGGGAATGGGAAAGATAGAGAAAGGTGCGACTGAACTTGGGAGTACCAAATTGCCTACGTACCCCGTGATGGGGATCAAGCCACACGTAGTTCCACAGGGGAGGTTGCTTGGATTTTGGAAAACAGGATTGGTATTTGGATCAGGAATCGGGTTTGTATTTGAGCATTGGACTTGAGATTCAGAAACATTGATTTAGCAATGGGATTTTGGAATTGGGAATTTGCATCAAAGAATTGAGCATACAGGAATCATCAAGGGTTTGAATTTTGGGAATTCAAAATGGGCGGGCTTATGAGATTCGGCCAAATGGATTCAAACATGCGACTCAGATTGTGTTGGGATATGACTTGGTTAGGCAAAAGGGAGGAAGTTCTATTAGGTGTAAAAGGGCATTAGTAGAATAGGGGAATGACTCGGTTGTGACATGGAAGGCCGCAACTTGGTCGAATGCGACTCGGTTGCATTGGGATGGGTTGATTAAGGAATTGGATTGAGTCAACTAAGGGGAGAGTCCAATTAGTTAAAGAGGTTGAGCATACTCGACTAGAGAGTTGGGTCAACTCGACTAGGGAGGTTGGCTAGAGTTGACTCAGTTGAGCTGGGTTGGGATCCCACTTGGTTGGATTGTATTGGGGCGATTTGACTTAAGCTGCAGGTGGCCTGGCTGGGTTAGATTTAATGTAACCAAATTTATGGATAAATGGTGTGCCTCAGTGAGTGGACAAAGGTATGGCTTGGGTTGATGTGTGGCTATGGTTATAGGGTTTAAGGCTTATGGGTATGGGGTTTAGTGAGTCGGGTCTAAGTTAGGAGCAAACCCGAGACTAGCCATGGTCTAACCAGGAGGAAGCAGGGTACAAACCAGGGTGCGGACCAGGGTGCACCAGGGTGCGAACCAGCAGGGAACCAGGGTGCGAACCAGCAGGGGAACCAGGGTGCAACCAGCATCGAACCTGGGTGCAACCAGCAGCGAACCTGGGTGCAACCAGGGTCTAACCAGAGGCTAACCAGGGGGAACCAGGGTGTGAACCAGGGTGCGAACCAGCAGGGAACCAGGGTGCGAACCAGCAGGGGAACCTGGGTGCAACCAGCAGCGAACCTGGGTGCAACCAGGGTCTAACCAGAGTGCGAACCAGCAGGGAACCAGGGTGCGAACCAATATCGAACCAGGGTGCGAACCAGTAGGGAACCAGGGTGCAACCAGCAGGGAAGCAGGGTGCGAACCAGTAGGGAACCAGGGTGCGAACCAGTAGGGAACCAGGGTGCAACCAGCAGCGAACCTGGGTGCAACCAGGGTCTAACCAGAGTGCGAACCAGCAGGGAACCAGGGTGCAACCAGCATCGAACCTGGGTGCAACCAGCAGCGAACCTGGGTGCAACTAGGGTCTAACCAGAGGCTAACCAGGGGGAAAACAGACCCTACATGCTTCCTAACATGGTTTTTCTTTTAAAGTAAAAGATATGTATGAAAACAGACCCTACATAGAATTGAAATAAATGCCTACCTCTTTGGAAACCCACTTTGTGTTTGATTTTTCTTTGATGTTAATTCTTTGAAGATGATTCCTTGCTTGATAATGACTGCTTTTGATATATATCACCCAACGTATAAAATCACCCGATCCGGCAAGGATGGCCGAACCCTTGAAGAGATGAGGGAGAGGGATGAATTTTCTAAGAGAGGGGTTCTTTTTCTTCTCCTCTTGGATGGTGGGATGAGAGGGTATTTATAGGAGAATGGGATAGGAGGTTAGGTGAGGTTAGGTGGTTTTGGATGGTTAGGATGAGAGGATGAGGTTAGGTAAGGTTAGGTGGGGTTAGGTAAGGTTAGGTGAGGTTAGGTGAGGTTAGGTGAGGTTTGGATGGTTAGGATGAGAGGAGAGGTTAGGTGAGGTTAGGTGAGGTTTGGATGGTTAGGATGAGAGGAGAGGTTAGGTGGTTTTGGATGGTTAGACCCAGGTCAAGATCTGCCATTGATCTAACGATTTACGGAAATCGGGTCTCGGAATGGAATCAGGGTCCGGGCTATGAAGTGACCCTAGCTTATTTTGTCCCGATTGATGATCCGTAAAGTCAGATCAAGATATTAATGACCTAAAACATATAAATCAATGATAGAGGGGGTTCTCACATGGATTTAACACACTAATTTATTTGTTGATTAAAACAAAACAAAATGGGGTGTCTACAGAATGCAATATAGATGTATATAAACACGGGTACTTCTTAGTTGAGTTTCGCTAAGTCAGTAAGTATATACATAATATATAAAACAAAGTAGGGCTCCGGACTCAATCTATCAGGTACTACGCGTATGAACCATACTTAATATGTATAACACAAGTACGCCCCATGTTATACATAGTATGCTTCATTGCTGATCGGCTGCTGTAGACAAAAGTACGCCCAATGTCTACGGTTGCAGCACCGGCGCATAGCTTGGAAATAGATTCAACAGTACCATCAGGGTGTAATAACATCCCAGTCGGGCACGCATTGAATCTATCCCGTGGAGCCAATAATGAAAAACAATGAAAGACAATGAAAGAAATAAAAAATATGACAATGCATACTGTGCAGTGTGTGAGTCCCTTGTTTTAATTACGCACCTACTTGGTGCCCCTGGATTTCTAACGATAAAGTTCCCATTTACCTTGGTTTTGACCCAAATTTCTTCAAAATTAATTAAAATTGCATTTTTACAGAGTTAGGCAATGTTTCGGGATAATCCCCAGCAGAGTCGCCAATCTGTGGACCCAGATCCGAGAGAGGCCGGGGGACGTGCCCCCAGACGAGTCTCAGAATCGTCCACGTGAAGGAGAGCTCCACCAAGGAACTCTCGAAAGAGTGCCCCTCACAGCATGAGCGGCGATGTAAAGTGAGATACCTCTCGATTCGGGGACTAGCCCACATTCGAGGCGCACCTTAAACAAAGAAAGAGTCGCTATCCAGGGAAGTAGGCCCTGTATCCCATGCTGTGCCCTGCCACAACAGATAACCAGAGATATAAAAGGTCCGTGCCTGATGACAAATGGGGAGGGGGTTAGGCGCCCCCAATTCGCCCAAGTGCGAGCACCTGGTCTCTTATGCCATTTATTATTAACTTTGAAGAGTTTTGGGCGAAAATCATGCGAAACGGGAACGAATATCCCCGAGATAACGTCTATCTGATCATGCATGTCTCGGAGATGAATAATAAGCACACACAAAAGAAAATGAAAGACATGCCACCTAACAATAGCTAGGTTATGAGTGTCATGCCTAATTGGTGTCTAAGTTTTGGTGGACAAACACATGCATGCTACAGCTAAAGGTATAGGATCTGTACATGAAAGTAAGAAAACACAGCAAAACATACAATATGACAAACCCTAGACGCTAATGCGATGCTTGACTCGGACCAGGATGGCCGTCCATCCCGGCTGCACTATGTATCCCGGCCTCGGGAAGAATCAGAGTCAACGTAGTTCGGCGACCTATGCTAAACTACAATGCCTAACCCTCTAGGACCGCTATCCTAGACTCGATCAACTAGACCTAACTAGTTTTTAAAGCTTCTTGCGCCATTACTTAAGTTCAAGTGAATGGTAATTTTTAGGACTCCCTATATGTCCTAACAAATGCAGGTGGACCTACATCCTAAGTACGACTAGGCTGTGCATCCTAAGGAAAACCATGGGCTATCTAAGCGCATCCTAGTTTAGTCATCGGATCGACTAAGTGTCTAACCGACCACGACTCGAGGCCTCCTAACTCTAGGGACACTCACACAACCAGACACGACAAATCCACAAAACCAGGACAGACTCCTAACTCTAAGACACCCCACACGCCTAGGATAGCCTCCTAACTCTATGGGAAGATCTTTTGAAAATTGTTTGCAAGGTTATTTTGAAGAATTTTTGTAGTTTTGGAAGGTTTGAAAGGTTTTGAAGCTACGGAAGTTTTTGAAGTTGTGAAAGTGTGGAAATTGTGAAAGTTGTGACTGAACTCGGGATGCCGGCTGCAAGCTCGAGCTGCCTACGTACCCCTCAGCTAGGGATCAAGCCATCCGTAGTTCGGACCAGAATTTTCCTAACTACACTCTTAATGACTCAACATTTTTGAGATTTTTGATGTTTTGAAGTGCTTTTGTTATTTTTGACACAAGAGGACAGAATCCTATCATTATAAGGGTAGGACAGACTCCTGATATCCCGCAAAGGTTGGACAGCATCCTATGCTTTGCGGGGAGATTGGACAGAATCACGACTCTGCAAGGGTTGGACAGCATCATATACCCTGCAAAAGCGGATAAAAATCACATAACTTGATGAGAGGATGGACAGAATGCTAACCCCTATGATGATAGGACAGACTCCTGAAAGACTGAAAGACTGACTCCTATGCTGAAGACCGACTCATATACGATAGGACAGACTCTTATGCTCTATAGAGGGGTGTTAGTAAGACTGGGCTAGTCTCCTAAACACCGAGGTGGGCTCCAAGTAACCTTATCATTGCCCTTGCAATGAGAGGGGATTCTAACGTACAAAGCCACATGACTTTAAAAGACTAAACAAGTCTTCTAGAGAAAGAGGGGAGTGCCACTTGGACTGAGCGAGTCCCCTAATGATGGGCTTGGGATGACTCCTTCATCGCCCAAATTATTCAAATCACAAAGTAGCACCTCGATAAAGACCATGTATACAAAGATTCTTTATGATCAGCAAATTAGAAAACAACTTGCACATAAGCAACAAATTACTCCAACTCACACCTGTTCATGCACTGATTGCTCATACTCCGTTCAATTGTCATACATGAAAACATAATCATTCTACAGATTATTTAAAAATCCACCCAGGTTGCGTGCATTTCTTCATACAATGATCACTGTCAGATCACAACAAAATCTACCCAACAGATAACCCAGAACACCTCCAAGTTATAGCCTTTCACATGGTGATTACTGAAATGCAATTTAATACAAATTCATCCAAAGAGGTATTCGACAAATTGTTCAGAACACTCCCAAATCATATCCATTCATTCAATAACCACTTGTAAACTATTTGGTCTGCATACGTAACACAGGATGCTTGATAAATTATTAGAATACCTTTAGCTTGTATGTTCTCAAGTAATGGAAACCACTCATTGAATGTTTATATTGACAAACGAACCATAGATTGACAGAGCATCCCCAATCTATCCTTATTCATATGATGAAGACTATTACGCCTACATTCATGACTCGAGATATTCAAAGGAACTTGAACTTGTGTAAGCTAGGAAAATCTGGCTTCCAATTCCATTGTACGCGAGGGACATGAGTTTACAAAGAATGGAAATGAAGGTTGATGAACACATTTATGTGTGAATGGTAGTGATAAGAAACACGCATATTTTGTCCTTTAAAGCGGTGCTACTAAGGTATTTTCATTGTTTTTGGTGTTTCAGGTTATTTTCTGGATGTCCACAGAAAATACAGCTAATGAGATGGAGTTCTACAGAAAATATAATTTTGCAGCCACATTGGAGTTAGTGGGCCCACTTATATAAATATTTCTTTATCTTGAAATGGACGGTTTAGATCATCATGGATCCGAGTTACTTTTTGCCAGGGGGGGCTCATCCAATTTGTCTTGAAGATGGGCTGTTTGGAATTACAAATTAAAGAGGGGCTGTTGTTATCAATTGCTATCAAGTGGGCTGAAATGGACAGTTTGGATCAACTTACGTTTCAAGAGAGCCATGAAATCTATAATTGGTTACCGAATGGAGGTGGGCTGTTTTTAACATCAAATGGAATTGGGCTATTATTGTCAACTAAAATGGACGGTTTGGATTAATCCCATGATCCCAACTTTCATACTCTTTCTATTTTTTTAAAGTAGGGCTCACTCACACTTGTCCCAAAACGGTGTTGTTGGGGGCAACATATTCACACGTGCCAAGGTGTGTTGTTGAATCAGATTGAGTGAGTTGTAAACATCAATTAAAAATCAGTTGTTGGATATCAATTGAAGAGGTGTGGTGCTAACAAAAATACAAGGTGGAAATATGGGCTGGTCCATCCCTTAACGTGGCAACCATATGCTATTGTTATTGTTAGTACCATTTTATGCCTCTTGATTAATTTATGGTTATCAAAGAAACATGGAAATAAGTGGCGACATATGGAAGTGAGAGAGGAAAGAAGATGCTAGATTTTTCATCACTGAAATTGGAGATATTTATTACTAAAAAAAAAAAAAGAGGATCAAACTTGGTGTGATAAAGTGGGACCCACTTACATTCTATACCCAGCAGTTCTGTTCACGTTGGAAAGTTTTGAGCTACAATGGGAATTACATGCAAATTCACTCTCTATATAGAAGCCACTTCCACGTATTTGAATTGAAAAAAAAAGTAACTTCTATTTAAGTGTATTGCATACACATGCAATAGAAAGTGGGACCCAATTGCTACTTTTGTCCTCACTTGCTTCAATATATTATATAACACCATGGAAGAAAACAGTAGCCCTTGCCTCTTATTCCCACGTCAAAAAGAAATGTTGCCAAAGTTGTTGCTACAAGTTGATGAAACCATTGCACACCCAAGGTGAAAGTTGCTGAAATTACAAAGACAAGGTGAAAGGTGAAAAAATACAAAGATGCCAAGTTTCTTATTTTTGTGAACCTCTTTGGAGCTGAAAATAGAAGGAGATTTCCTCTATATATTGCAATCAAAGGATGACAAAAGGCTCTCTATTATTCTCTTAAGACTTTCTTTGGCATTCTTCTTTTCTCCCACAGTGGAGTTCGGCTATTTCTCTATTCTCTCTACATCCCTCTTACTCTCCTCTCTATCACCATTCTCTCTACAATTCTCCTCTCTCTCCATTCTCTCTTATTCTCTCCTCTCTCCCCTTTGGAACGTTTGCTTATAGACGCATGCCTTTTGGGTTATGCAATGCTCCAGCAACTTTCCAAAGATGCATGATGAGTATCTTTTCTGACATGGTGGAGACCTTCTTAGAGGTTTTTATGGATGATTTTTCTATTCATGGCTCCACCTATGCCGAATGTTTACATCACTTAAAATTGGTCTTAGAAAGGAGTAGAGAAAAGAACCTTGTCCTCAATTGGGAAAAGTGTCATTTTATGGTAAAAGAGGGCATCGTTCTAGGACATGTGATTTCTAAAGAGGGAATTAAGGTTGATAGAGCCAAGGTGGATCTCATTGTCCATCTTCCACCGCCCAAAAGTGTGAAGGATATTCGATCATTTTTAGGCCATGCGGGCTTTTACCGGCGTTTTATAAAAGATTTTTCTAAAAATGCTAGGCCTCTAACCAACTTGTTAGCAAAAGATCAAAAATTTGAGTTTTCCAAAGAATGCTTCGATTCTTTTGAGTGTTTAAAAAATGAGTTAACTACGGCTCCCATCATTCAAGCACCAAATTGGGCCGAACCGTTTGAAATTATGTGTGATGCTTCTGACTTTGCCATAGGAGCCGTTTTGGGCCAAAGATTCAATAAATTACCGCATGTCATCTATTATGCAAGTAGGACTCTCAATGATGCACAACTCAACTACACCACTACGGAAAAAGAATTTCTAGCGGTTGTGTTTGCATTAGAAAAATTTAGGTCCTACTTGATTGGATCGCATGTGATAATTTATACCGACCATTCGGCAATCAAGTATCTCGTTGGAAAGAAGGATGCTAAAGCTCGCCTCATTCGGTGGGTTTTACTTCTTCAAGAGTTTGATTTGGAGATTAGAGATAAAAAGGGTACGGAAAACTTGGTTGCCGATCACTTGTCTAGACTTCCTAATGCAAAGAATGACGAAGGTCCAATTAATGAAAACTTCCCTGATGAGCAATTGTTTGCTATTTTTAGTGAGCCATGGTATGCAGATATTGTGAATTACTTGGTTACAGGTGCTACACCGGATCATTGGTCCAACCAAGACAAATACCGGTTTCACTCACAGGTAAAGTATTTCTTTTGGGATGATCCCTATTTGTTCAAAACTTGTTCGGATCAAATTGTCAGACGATGTGTGTCCGATCATGAGTACCAATCGATTCTATCTTTTTGCCATGATCAAGCCTGTGGTGGCCACTTTAGTGCAAAGAAAACTGCGCACAAAGTTTTCCAATGTGGTTTCTATTGGCCTAGTCTTTTTAGGGATTCTTTTGATTTTTGTAAAGCTTGTAGGTCATGTCAATCCTTAGGAAGAGTTACTAAGCGAAATATGATGCCCCTCAACCCGATCTTAGTAGTAGAAATCTTCAATGTGTGGGGTATTGATTTTATGGGTCCGTTTCCCAATTCTTTTGGCAACTTGTATATTTTGTTAGGAGTAGATTATGTGTCAAAATGGATTGAAGCCATTGCTTGCAAATCCAATGACCACAAGGTGGTGGTCAAGTTTTTGAAAGAAAACATCCTCTCGCGCTTTGGTACTCCTCGTGCGATCATTAGTGATAGGGGTAAATACTTTTGTAATAGACCTTTTGAAGCTCTTATGAAGAAATATGGTATTACTCATAAGTTGTCTACACCTTATCACCCACAAACGAGTGGCCAAGTGGAGGTTTCAAATAGGCAAATTAAGCAAATTTTGGAGAAGACAGTGAATCCAAACCGCAAAGATTGGTCCATTAGATTAGTGGATGCCTTGTGGGCTCATAGAACGGCATTCAAGACTGATCTTGGTCAGTCTCCTTACCGCCTTGTGTATGGCAAAGCTTGTCACCTCCCGGTTGAATTGGAACATAAAGCTTTTTGGGCTATTAAGAAACTAAACTTTGATTTGTCTTCTGCAGGTGTTCAAAGGCGATTACAACTTTCTGAATTGGAGGAATTGCGCAATGAAGCGTACGAGAATGCAAAGATCTATAAAGAGAAGACAAAAGCTTTTCATGACAAACATATTTTGAGAAAATCATTTCAAGAGGGCGAAAAAGTGCTTCTCTACAATTCAAGATTGCATATCTTTCCAGGTAAGTTAAGATCCCGTTGGGATGGACCATATGTGGTTAACAAAGTTTTCTCCCATGGTGCGGTCGAGGTTCTAAATCCCAGCAATGGTGAGATTTTTAAAGTTAATGGTCAACGTTTAAAGCCGTTTATTGACTTGTCACAGCCGAATATGGAAGAAGTCATGGATCTCCATGAACCTTCCTATTCCAATTCTACTTAAGAAAATACGGTACGTACCCTCCTTTCTATTTTTAGTCCTCATATTTTTGTTTCTATTTTTAATGCATTGAGGACAGTGCATAATTCAAGTATGGGGGGTAGCTTTTAGAAACTTTCCTTTTCTATTCTTTTCTATGGTTTAAAGTTAGAAAATTTCCTTTCTTTTTATTTTTGGTAATTTTTCGCAAATTAGAAAGAACTTGGTATTCTTAGAAAGAAAGTTGTTCTCTTATTTTAAGAAATAAAGTTAGTGGATATTTTAATTTTGGAATTTGAAAAATTAGAAAGAATACTTTCCTTTCTTAGTTTTGTTTTCTTTTGGAATCTTTCTTTTTAAAAGGATTTGAATAAGAAATAGAAATAGAAACTTGCTTTTTATATGGTATGGATAAAAAGGAAAGAAAGGTTGAAACAAAGAAAGAAAGAATTATTTTTAGAAAGTTTGTTTCTTGATTATAGTTTTGATTTGTAGCCTTGTTGGCTTGAGCTATTAAGTCTGAAGGGTTTTTATGCCTAGTTCCTTAAAGCCAACTGGCTTGAGAGCAACTGACTGAAAACTCCATACATGAGTCAATTAGAAAGCTTAATAAATCAAAGCATTGCACGTAATCAAAGGTAAAACTTGAACTCATATGCATCAATGTCTATGATATATGCAAATCAAAGATTAGTCGGACACTGCTTAGTAGCCTGGGTGTCTGGTGCATGCCCTGCATGTCATTCACGCCAAAAGCAGTAGAGGATTACAAAAAAAAAAAAGAGTTCTATTCTTAGAAACTATGGGAAAAGTTGAAAGTATGGTGGACCATATAGATTTGTAAGTTTTCTACGAAATTTCCGAATCAAATTTCTTTTATAGTACGATTACATTAGAGGCAAGTTTAAGGGAGCAAAGTATGACAAATTCAAAAGAGGATTCCTTGATTAAAATATTTTTCTAATTTTTCCAACTTGGGATAGGATGCAAAGTTTAAGTATGGGGGTATTCTTGTTCTTCTATTTTGAGCAATTTATCAAAGAAAGAGGATTAGAAACTTTCGGCTTTACTCTATAGTGGGATTTGAAAAGAAAAGTTTGTTTTCAGAATTTTGTGTGTTTATTCACTGCAAACACTCACGAGACACAACTCGTCCACTAGGGTAACCTAGGGGTTTAAAGGCTTGTTGCACATGCTAAGTGCAATCGTGATTCCTACGAAAGTGAGTTAGGATTTTATTTTTATTTAGTTTTTGTGTTTGTTTTAGTTTTTCTTTTTGTTTGCTTGAGGACAAGCAAAGCTCAAGTACGGGGGAATTTGATGAACACATTTATGTGTGAATGGTAGTGATAAGAAACACGCATATTTTGTCCTTTAAAGCGGTGCTACTAAGGTATTTTCATTGTTTTTGGTGTTTCAGGTTATTTTCTGGATGTCCACAGAAAATACAACTAATGAGATGGAGTTCTACAGAAAATATCATTTTGCAGCCACATTGGAGTTAGTGGGCCCACTTATATAAATATTTCTTTATCTTGAAATGGACGGTTTAGATCATCATGGATCCGAGTTACTTTTTGCCAGGGGGGGCTCATCCAATTTGTCTTGAAGATGGGCTGTTTGGAATTACAAATTAAAGAGGGGCTGTTGTTATCAATTGCTATCAAGTGGGCTGAAATGGACAGTTTGGATCAACTTACGTTTCAAGAGAGCCATGAAATCTATAATTGGTTACCGAATGGAGGTGGGCTGTTTTTAACATCAAATGGAATTGGGCTATTATTGTCAGCTAAAATGGACGGTTTGGATTAATCCCATGATCCCAACTTTCATACTCTTTCTATTTTTTTAAAGTAGGGCTCACTCACACTTGTCCCAAAACGGTGTTGTTGGGGGCAACATATTCACACGTGCCAAGGTGTGTTGTTGAATCAGATTGAGTGAGTTGTAAACATCAATTAAAAATCAGTTGTTGGATATCAATTGAAGAGGTGTGGTGCTAACAAAAATACAAGGTGGAAATATGGGCTGGTCCATCCCTTAACGTGGCAACCATATGCTATTGTTATTGTTAGTACCATTTTATGCCTCTTGATTAATTTATGGTTATCAAAGAAACATGGAAATAAGTGGCGACATATGGAAGTGAGAGAGGAAAGAAGATGCTAGATTTTTCATCACTGAAATTGGAGATATTTATTACTAAAAAAAAAAAAAGAGGATCAAACTTGGTGTGATAAAGTGGGACCCACTTACATTCTATACCCAGCAGTTCTGTTCACGTTGGAAAGTTTTGAGCTACAATGGGAATTACATGCAAATTCACTCTCTATATAGAAGCCACTTCCACGTATTTGAATTGAAAAAAAAAGTAACTTCTATTCAAGTGTATTGCATACACATGCAATAGAAAGTGGGACCCAATTGCTACTTTTGTCCTCACTTGCTTCAATATATTATATAACACCATGGAAGAAAACAGTAGCCCTTGCCTCTTATTCCCACGTCAAAAAGAAATGTTGCCAAAGTTGTTGCTACAAGTTGATGAAACCATTGCACACCCAAGGTGAAAGTTGCTGAAATTACAAAGACAAGGTGAAAGGTGAAAAAATACAAAGATGCCAAGTTTCTTATTTTTGTGAACCTCTTTGGAGCTGAAAATAGAAGGAGATTTCCTCTATATATTGCAATCAAAGGATGACAAAAGGCTCTCTATTATTCTCTTAAGACTTTCTTTGGCATTCTTCTTTTCTCCCACAGTGGAGTTCGGCTATTTCTCTATTCTCTCTACATCCCTCTTACTCTCCTCTCTATCACCATTCTCTCTACAATTCTCCTCTCTCTCCATTCTCTCTTATTCTCTCTACCACTCTCAAGCACTCTCTCTTGTTCTTTCTTGTTTTCTTTCATCTTTTTATCTCTTCAACCAAAGATCAACCATCCAAGGCTCCACTCCAAGGTGACATCAAGAGATGGAGAATGACAAGTTGGCCGTTGCTTGAAGGAGAAAAAGACTAAGTTTTTCTTTTATTTTGTTCTTTATTTCAAGCTTCAATTTGATGTATTTTTAGTTTATTTGCCCATTAGTGAAGAAGTTATTTTCTTTTTATTTTTCTTTTTAAGTTCTTATATGGCACTTCTTCCCTTCTCTATCCCCTTTATTTTTGTTTCTTTAGCCTTCTCCATGAGTAGCTAAACCCACTATACTTAGGGTTTAGATGAAGCCATGGGGAAGGAGAATGAGAAGTAATTAAAACCAGTGGCTTATCTAACAAATTATGTAGAGTTTTGTTTTTGTACAAATCCCAATCATCCATGCCATTGGCTTTCTCCTTTCGTATGGATGATTGTTGATTGACAAAGACTAAATTCTATATAATTAATATAAATTAGAGGGTTAATTCGATTAAATACTCATAAATAATTACATCTTTTAGATCTTATTATTTATTGACTGTTTAGTTGGATTTTCAACCTAATTCAAAATAGTTGTTTTAATTAATCAATCTAATCCAAACCCATGGTGGATTCTAACCCTAAGTAATATTTTATATTGAATTAAGATTTTTACATTATTCCAAATTACTTTTGCAATTTTCCAATTAACTTAGGCCTTTAGAATTTTAATTTTCTAATTAGATTAGATAAGTAGTTAACAAAGATTATTAGAATTTTGGCACACTTTGCCTAAATTAAGATTTCCAAATCAAGATCGTAGTTGAATTTGATTCTTAGATTGAATAGAATACACGCTTATATATAGTGTTGGCTCCGAGGTCTAAGTCCACGGAAATCCTGAGTCCATTCCAGGCAACATTATATCATAGCTAGTATTCTAATCGGTAAAAGAATAGGATTGAAAACTAGATTTCTCTTCCCTGAGTTCGACCCGTATTTACACGATCCGTGCACTTGCGGTTATTTAATTTCTCTAACAAAGGTTACAGGTGAGAATGAGTAGGCTTACAACCGAACATGTAACAATGAGAGGATGATTACAAAGCTTCATGGGGTCATTTCAGAAACATGAAATGGAAAGAACAAGCAAGCATGGGCTGGGGCAAGTATCGAAATATGATTGGGCTGCATAAGGAAACGATGCCAGCATCGTCATATTATGCTTTCCTACACCAAAGTGCCTCAGCTTTAGTATTTGGAATGGTACCCAAAAGTTGTTATCATTTCCAAAAGGCTCGCAAACTATTTTGAAACGAAGAGACAAGGTGAAGTTATATGATTAGCAAGATATGGCTAGTCTAGTAGCATCCCTCATCAAATATGCAGATAAGCTAGTACCAAACAGGAGGCAAGACTTGGCTGCTAAAACATCCATTCAACTTTTATTACAGCAGCAGATTTACTTCTCCTTGTGAAATATTATGACACCTAGTGAAGAGACATCACCATAACTATACCCTGGCCACCCAACTCTACCTTGCTCTGATGACTGAACCAACTGATCAAGTTCCCCTTTTAAGTGTCATTGTCAATCAAGAGCTACAAATCTTATTTCATTAGACGCAGACAATGCAAAAAATTAAGGTGGGGGACAAATTGACTAAAATTTAGACATGAGTAGTAGAGAGAGCCCAAACTACTGGTATTCCCAAAGAAATTGCAGACACTAATTTCATCAAACCACTTATATTTGCATTCCAAATATAGACCAAGGAAGAAGATGGACATTACTTGAATTGTCGTCTGAAGTAGACTTGAGATTAATTCCGACAAAATTCTTCGCCAACGCCACGCAAAATAGCCAATCCAACAGTGAACCCCACGCCACTCTCCCTCTGCCTTCTATGCTCTCCTTTCTCTCCCTCTGTATTTTCTCCACTTATTATTATTTTTTTTATTTTTTTATTTTTTTTGGAATAAAGATCCCAAAACCAGAGAAGAAGCTGAGATGGTGGCTTAGAAAAGGGGTTCGGAGCTGAAGGCCAAAAGGGGGTTTATAAGGAAATGAAAAATGGGTTTGGATGGTTTGCAGAGGTTGAAAATGGTGCGAGTGAAAATGGTTTTTGACAGAGGGTGGCTGAGATGGGAATGAGGGTTTGGGTATGGTGGAAAATGGGTTTGAGGTTGAAGAAAGGGGTTTTGATGTGAGGTTGGGTTTTCGAAAATGGGTTTTGAGAGAGGGTTCAATGGAGGTGGAGAATGGTCGGAGTGGAGGAGGTTCTGCCGGATCTTGAGGTGAGTGGCTGTACGGAAATGGGGTGGAAGTGGTGGTTAAAATGGGTTACGGTGGAGGGAAATGAGAAGAAGGTGGAAATGGGGGTTTCAAATTTGCAGATGATGGGAATCAAGGGTGGAAATGAAGAAATGGTGGAGATGGTGGTGGTCTTGAAAATGGGTTTCGGTTAGAAGTGAAGGTGGGAGTGGTGGCTGGGTTAATGGAGGTGGGTTTTTTAAAATAAAAAAAAATGACAGAGGAGTAATGGTGGAGGAGGTGGCTGGCCGGTGGGAAGGTGGTGGCGGCTAGAGTGGTGTTGCCGGATTCCGGCAAGGTTGCCGGAGCACCCTCTCTCTCTCTCTCTCTCTCTCTCTCTCTGTTTTCCCCTCTCCTTCTTTTTTTTTGGGGGATGAGGGAGAAGATGGGTTTTGGGGGGAGGTGAAGAGGGAAAAGGGTGGCTAGCCGGAGTGGGATGGGCGGCTGGCCGGAGAAGGAGGTAGAAAAGGAAGAAAATGGTGGTGGATTTTTAAAAATGGGTTTTGGGGTGGTAGAGACGGTGGCGGGGTGGAGAAGAAATGGGGGTTTGGAGGGTGGCCGGAGGCGGTGGTTTTTTTTTTGCCGGATTCCGGTGGTTTGGCCGGAGAAGATGGTGGGTGAAAGAGAGGGTTCAGAAGGGTTTGAGGGGGGAAATGAAGAGGAAGGTGGATGGGAAGAGGGTGGAAATGGGTGGAGCTTGGGCTCCCTTTCTCTCCCTCTCGGTTTTCTCTTCTTTCATTTTTTTCTCTGCAACCTCCTCTCTTCTCAAAAAAAAAAAAATCGAGCTCCCCTCCCCCTTTCACGCAAGCATTCTCTTGATTTTATACTTAGGGTTAAATCCCTAACCCTGATCTTAACCATCTATGTGGTATCTTTCTTTCCTTGGTTGTTCTCAACCATTGATCCTCTCTTTTGTTACTAATTCTCTGGCTTATCTCAACCCTACATCTCATCCTTCTTATCCAATGGCCCATGATCATTGCTTGTAGATAAAGTAATGCCCACCTTATTAAATATCCCAAGGATAAGGCGATTTTACCTTATTTCCATTATGCCCTATTTGATTTTCTTTTCATCAATGAGCACCCTCACTTGATTATTTCACCCCCCTCTTCTGCAATAAAGAGAGAGAACATCAACACTAACCTGCTTCGATAGCTGCACTAACCCGTTCCGATTTTTTTACACTGATTGACCAGCGGGCCGACACGGGCACCCTTTAGCCTCCAGAACGCACCCTCATTTTGTATCAAACGAGGGAAATGATATGAGCACAGCCAGTTTTGATAATGGCACACACTCGACTTGCCTTATTTTTCATTTTTCGCCCGATTGCCATGAAATTTTGGAGGGGTATCCCTGAGAATACTAACAACCTCCTAGGGAATTTGTACCCAGGAATACGCACAATAAGATGCTCAAAACTCAAGCCTTTCTCTCATTTTGGGCCCAGTCCCTCAGGAATTTTTTAGATTAGTTTCGAAATATTTTGGGACTCGGAATTTGGGAATTTTATTGAATTTTTGAAGTTCTTATTCAATTTTGGGGACTTTAGGGCCTTGTCAAAATGGGGTGTCTACAAGCTTCTGAGTAGCCCAAACCAGTGCTAGACAAGTCTTCTCAAGAAGGGTATATTTCTGCTCGTACTCCAACATTTTCTTGCTAATGTAGTAAATGGCTCTTTCTCGCTTTGACTCCGGGTCTTGCTGTGCTAACATACACCCCATCGTTGTGTCAGTAACAGACAGGTACAGCAACATCGGTTGTCCTGGTATGATTGGTGACAAAACTGGTGGTAAAGCCAAACACTGCTTGATTTTCTCGAAAGCTTCTTGACACTCTTCGTCCATTTCTTTGAAGCATTCTTCTTTAAGAGCTTGAAAATCGATTCACAAGTCGTTGTCAACATTGCAATGAACCTTCTCAAGTATTGAACCTTGCCTAAGAACCCACGGATCTGTTTCTCGATTTTTGGAGGCGCCATTTCTTGGATAGCTTTGGTTTTCTACGGATCTACTTCAATCCCTCTCTGGCTGACCACGAATCCCAGCAGCTTTCCTGATGTAACCCCGAATACACACTTACTCTGGTTGAGACGGAGCTTGAACTTTTGGATTCGCTGGAAGAACTTTCTCAATGCCCCTGCATGCTCTTCCCTGGTCTTTGCTTTAACGATCATGTCATCAACATATACTTCGACCTCTTTGTGTATCATGTCATGCAATAAAGTGGTAGCAGCTCTCTGATATGTTGCTCCAGCATTTTTGAGTCCAAATGGCATAACTCTGTAACAATATGTCCCCCATGAGTGATGAAGGCCGTCTTGATCATGTCTTTAGGAGCCATCTTGATTTGGTTGTATTCTGAGAATCCATCCATAAATGAAAGGAGAGCATGGCCCGCTGTGTTGTCCACCAAGATGTCAATGTGTGGCAAAGGAAAATCATCTTTCGGACTTGCTTTGTTCAGATCTCTGAAATCCACACACATCCTGACTTTTCCGTCCTTCTTGGGCACCGGTACTATGTTGGCTAGCCATTCAGGGTATTCAACAACTTGTATGAAGCCAACATCCAATTGTTTCTGAACTTCATCTCTGACTAGCAAGTCCCACTCTGGTTTAATTTTTTGAAGTTTTTACTTTTTCGGCCTGGCACCCAGGATTAGGGGAAGTCCATGTTGAACAATGTCTTCACTTAATCCCGGCATGTCATCATAGGACCAAGTGAAAACTTCTTTGAATTCCTTTAATAGGGCAATTAATTCTGCACGCTCTTCAGGAGTTAATGTTTTGCCAATTCGAATTTCCCGAATTAGGGTTTCATCACCAATATTGATGGTCTCGATTTCCTCTTCGGATGGTTTTGCTCGACGCTGCTCCTCCTGCCTAATCATGTGTTTGATTTCAGGGGGAGTTTCGTCGGCATCTTCATCAGAGGGGGAGTCTTGATTATTATTATTATTAATTTGATCAGATAGAGAAGCAGAAATTGAAGCAGAGACAGACGAATAAAAAGAAGAGTCTTTCATTTCATTCAAAAAAATTGAAGTTACATCTGTTGACGCGCCTTCAATGGGCTCAGTACTGAAATCTTTAGAGATCTTTACAGACACATCATCAGACTGGACTATCGTATGAGCAGACTTGACAGACTCGGTAGACTCAACGGACTCTACATCGGACTGAACAACGGCATCGAAAGACTCCTCATAAACGGGCTCGATCACAACTGTACCTGCATCAAAAGAAACATCAAATATAGCAAACTCTATTTTTGACTCGGAAATGGACATATAGCTAGAGACAACGGACTCTTTGATAGAAACAGGACTATACTAGATGACGACTTGGGGTATGACCTGGGAACTCCAGTTCATGAGAGGTCCCTCGGCTGGGGTGATAAGGCTTTCAGGATCAAGGATCAGCGCATCTCCTCCGATCATGGCTACAATCGGTAACTCAACCTGGAACAGGGAATTCAGAAGACACGACTCGAGGATATCAGCCCAATCCACCTCTGGTTCGATCTCATGAATCTGCAAACTCGGGTACTCATCTGGCAGCTCCATATCGAAAAATATCTCAAACCCCGGCAGCTCTTGCCCTGTTAGCTCATCAACCCATGGCTCTGCGAATCCACAGAATGCAAAGTCATCTCCCTCTCTGCGGTACTTACCATTTCTGATCAGACTAAATGATTTCATCGGCAGCTCTAGACCCTGGCGACGGAGCTCGGACCATTTCCGCATGTAATTTCTCATTTCTCTAATCTCATCACGAGAAGGTTCATATCCGAGTCCGAACAACCCTTCATTCTTTCTCATTACAAGCCATTCGACTATCCCCTAATGATTGCGACCCAGACCTGCACCGGGAAGGTACCCCTGTCTACGCATCATCTTCACAATCTGAGGATTAGTGCTAGTGAGGAACAAAATCTCTTCATTCTTTGCTTTCTCAAATGATACAGCTGTGACTTCTACAGAGAACCCGGTCAGACTAACATCACCTCTCTTTTCTGAGGTACCCTCTTGCGAAATCTGGCCTACCTCTAAATCAGGATCACCCTTGACTGTTATCACCCTGTTGTTTCTGATGAACTTCAGCTTCTGGTGCAGTGAAGAAGGGATAACTCCAACCTTATGGAGCCAAGGTCGGCCAAGCAAGAGAAGGAAAGATGCTTTGATATCGAGCACCTGGAACTCTACTTCAAAGATTTCTCCTCCTATCAGAATTTCGGTTGCTACTGTTCCAATAACATCACGTCTAGTACCGTCATACGCCAAAATTCCTTGACCAGAAGGGATAAAGTCATTCGGCCCAAATCCCAGGACAGTAGCAGTGGCTAACGGACATACGTTCAGTGCGGACTCGTTGTCAACTAATACATCTGGGACCTTCTTACCGTTACAGATAACAGTGATTTTCAGTGGACGTGTATGATTGCAACCCTCAAATGTCAGATCTTCATCAGTGAAAGAGAGAGTCTTGGACACCCTATCCATTGCTACTAAACCAGCCAGCTCATCAGATGTAATATCTACAGATACCTGTGCAGCATTCAACTCTCTTAGTACAACTTGACGGTGCTTTGGGGAAGCCATAAGCAAACCCCAGATTGAAATATTAGCCTGGGTCTTTAAGTTGACGTAAAAGATTCTCATCCTCTTCTTCGCAACTCGGCTTGTTCTGCTTATGCGCTTCTGCGGCCCTTACAACTTCGGCTAGGTTCTCAGCTCTTAACTCGGCGGGTTTGAGAATTTGCCCCGCTCGAGTAACATGACGAACTTCGTCACATTGATCGTTCAAAAAATCAAAGTCATCGTCATCGAAGCTAAGAACATATGGAGCAACATCTCGGACTTCCTCTTCATCACATTGAAGAATATAAGGACCAACAGAAGACTCGGCATAGTCATCTTCATCTCCGCCCAGCACATAAGGTTTCTCCTCCTCTACTTCTTCAACTTCCTCGCCATATGCCAAGACAGTCGGTGAATCGGAAGCGATAGCATAAATCAAGGAAGTAGGGTCAAGAATATGATCTTCAGTAAAGACCGCCCCAACTGTAGGTGGGGGGCGCGCAGCATGAGCTGGTAATGGATTCCGGGTAGTACTTGGCATAAATACAGCGATTTTTTTCGCTTCTATCATATCCTGAATTTTATGCCTCAAGGCCATGCAGTTATCTGTTAGGTGCCATGTTCCTTGATGATATGCACAATGCTGATCTTCACGCCAATATCTGGGGAGAATAGGTGGTGGAAGTCTCGGTTCTAAGAGAGTGATCTTTTTGTCTCTTAGTAACTTCTTGAGAGCAACAGATAAAGGGTAAGGTAACGGATCAAAATGCCTTGGCGCTTTCCTCGCTGGCTGCCCTGTCTCTGCTACAACTCTTCTCATAGGGCGCGCAGCAATCACATTGTTAACTTCTAGCTTTGAAGCTACCATTGGTTTCTTTCCATTCCTTGGATCAAAAGATGACTTCGCCAGAGAACCCTTCAACAACGCATCTTCAGTTATGGTTCCTGTCTTGATCAAGTGATTGAAATCAGAATAATACTGCGTCGCCATGAAGTGGTAGTACTGCGGAGACAAATTCTTGACCACAATTTTGATCTGATCTTCTTCAGAAGGGCGGTTAGTCATCTGGGCCACTTTTCTCCTCCATCTTCTTACAAAAGACGTGAATGTTTCCTGGGGTCCTTGCTTGATTGCTTTCAGATCCCTCTTCGTAACCTCTATTCATTCTTCCATCGAAAATTGCTCAACAAACTTGTTAGCAATTTCGTCTAAAGTTCCGAGTTCTTCGGGTTTCAGATGAAGGAACCATTTCTTGGCTACTCCTATCAGAGACATCGGAAATACTTTAGCGATCTGCTTTGGAAACAGCCCATACCCTTCTAGATTTGAAATGAACGACCTCAGATGACTCCACGGGCACCCGTCCCATCATATTTATCAAAATCTGGCATTCTGAATTTTGGAGGAAGGGTGACACCAGGGAAAAGGGAAAAGTCAGACATATTGATCTTCTTTGGGCCCTTAACTTGCATGCTTTCAACTTGCTGGGTCAAATTTTCAACTTTATCGACCAACTCTTTCTCTTTGCTTGGCTTGACTGATTGCGGGAGACAATTCTCCTCTACATACTGCTCGTCATAGAAATCATCTTCGGGGGAGATGACAGACCGAACAAAGCCCGGAATCACATTGGGAGGATTTTGGACGACAGGTGCCTCGAGGTAGCGGCTTTCTCGCTCTTCAACTGAGTAACCTCTTCCTTTAGGGAAGATACCTCTCTTGTAAGGTTCCTCATCATGTCCCTCATTTCAGCTAACATCTCATTTGACTCTGCCATTTGGTTAAGGCTAGGGGAGACAAGCAGAAATAAAGCTGGTGAGATAGGTGAAGAAGATCTATGACTTAGTCTCGACGTAGAAGATTGTCGGGACCAAGTAGGCTGCGAAATGGTAACTTTTTTCAGAGCAATGGCTATTGCTTAACTCAGACTCCTGAAATGGAAGTAAGAACACTAATTTAAATTAGGATAATCAGAAAGAATGTTATGCACAAATTGAAACAAGAGATAATATAAACACATCTCTCCTCTAGGTAAGAACCAGCAGTATAACAATTGTAAGAATGGTCATGACAGCCCATCAAACCTAAACGGATAACCATCACACTTAGGGTGTTTCAGATAAAAATCCGGCAGCATAACGGCCTTACAAAAGGATCATGGCATGGTAACTCATGGTTTATCACTAACAGTAAAGCATAGGGCCATACTCAGAAGGTTTTAAATAAAATCCGGCAGCATGACGGCCCCATGGAAGGATCATGGTAAGGTAAGCTCATGGCTCATCAATAACCCTAAAGAATAGCGGTCACACTCAATATATTATGGGTAAAATCCGGCAGCATAACGACTGTATAAGGAGGGTATCGGCAACCAAGCATAAAGAATACGCCGACAAGGTCAAGATGAAACAGGGCTCTCAGCAAGAACACACACTCTGGTAGTGATAATGGCAAAGTAGACCCATAATTGGCATGCAGAGCGATCTGATCAAGATCGATCAAAGGATCAGGCTCGTGGAAGATAGATCATGACTTAAAAAGATAATGAGATAAAAAATCTAACTAATCCAAAAGACGGATAGATGGGAAAAATGGTAAGATTAAGGAGGAAAACCTAACTAAGAAGCAGGCCCTAATCTAGTAATAAATATATATACATATATATACATCCTAACCAGGGGCACCAATCCTAATCTAATCTAGCGGAGTCAATGAGGTCTTAACTCAAGACAGACAGATGAGTGTACCAAGATCGTGTTGTAGCCACATAAGGTGAGCTACCCTAGTCTATAAGTAGGACAAGGCTCCTAACTCTAGGCTCAACATGTGAAAGCAACACATGTTCGCTCATATATGCAAACAGAAGTACAATGCAATATATATATAAGTATATACAAGTGTAAAGCTGCGAGGTTCACCTGGCCGGTTTCATAGTTACTTGTATACTGTGAGTTCCCTCCAGTAAACAAACTATGTCCGTTTTACACACGAAATGTCCAGATGCTGAGTATACTACTAGTGCGGTGGCGCTAGAAGGCGGGTATAGCCCTCACAGCTCCTACTCATAGTATCTCTTCGAGGTAAGTAGTCTGATAGCACATCCACAGCAGAAAGTAACCACAAAACAGATAATATATGCAAAGGATGGAAGTGAGTGTGTGAGCCATTGTTTTATTTACGCACCTATCTGGTGCCCCTGGCATTCTAACGGAAAAGGTTCCCATTTAAAATGATTTTAGTCCAAATTTCTACCAAAATTAGTAAAATGACATTTTTACAGAGTTAGGCAATGTTCCAAGAATCTCCCCAGTAGTGTCGCCAGCCTGTGGACCCCGATCCCGAGGACGAATGGCGAGGGACACGAGATCCCACGTCAATCCTCTAAGATCTCCACAATGTGAAGGAGAGCTCTACCAAGGAACTCTCGAAATGGTGCCACTCAAAGCATGGGTGGCGATATAAATGAGATACCTCTCGATTCAAGGACTAGCCCGGAACCAAGATGTACCTATAATAAAGAAGAGTCGCCATCCAAGGAAGTAGGCCTTGGATCCCATGAAATACTCTGTTGCAACGGATAACCAGAGATACAAAAGTCCGTGCCTGATGACGAATGGGGAAGGTGTTAAGCGCTCCCAATTCGCCCAAGTGCAAGCACCTGGTCTCTTATGCCATTTTAAATTAATTTTGAAGAGTTTTGGGCTAAAATCATGTGAAATGGGAATGAGTATCCCCGATAAAACGTCTATCTAAGCATGCATGACCCGGGGATGGGCAAAAGAAAATAAACATCTAAATCCTAACTCACCACATCTAATCCTAACTCATCACATCTAGGAAAGCAGTAACATCCACACGCACAGCTACAGCTAAGCAGATAATCAAGATAAGATGAATAAATGCTACAACTAAGCAGGTGAGAGGACAGATAAGCACAGCAGTAAACTACCAAAGCAATAGAATAAACACACTAGCATGCGAGCCTATGTAAGAGATAATGCTAAGAAAATAATAATCAATCTCTTGCTAGAAAAGTAAGTAAGCTAACAGTAGCACATAAGAAGTCAAAGATAAACACACAATGAGCTAAAAGATACAGGGAAAGAAATGAATAAAAAAATCAACGGTACATGAGGACTGAGAATGCCAGGGAAAAGAAAAGGGAGCGTACGATAGGCTCAGGGAGCGATTCTAATGAATCAAGCTCAGTGATCCTGATCCGCTAAAGATCGGATAAGTCTCACGATCATCATAGCTTATCGTTGGGCTCAGTGAGGACAATCCCTGTGAAGGGGCCACGCTACGTCGTCACCCGTCCCAAAACTCGATAAAACGTCGGAAAACCAATAAAACCGGAAAACCACGATCAAAATCGGAAATAGAATGAAAATCAGGCTCCGAGTGACCTAGCAATCACCATCCTTGCCCATTTTGATTATTTTTTTTTGAAAGGTTTGAAAGATTTTTTGGATGCTTGAATGATTTTTTAAAGGATTTAAATGATTTTATTGAAAAGTTTGACTGAACTTGGGACGAGAATCCCAAGCTGCCTACGTACCCTGTGGAAAGGGATCAAGCCAACGTAGTTCGAAACAGCATTTCGAAATACGCTTTGAGTTGTTTTCTGATATTTTTTTGTATTTTTGTTATTTGATTTTTATGTATTTTTATCCCTTTTGATTAAAAGGGGTTTTGGCTGAAGAGGTTGCCGTCCGTCATCGCCTACCCCGACGAGACGTTCCCATGATCAATGGAATCTCGAAACACAAAGAGTATCCCAGGGAACGTAAGGAGAATGACTCTGAATGGAGAAGAAACCCAATGAAATGTCCCTATAATCGAAGGAATTCTGAAACTCAAGTAGGATCCCTAGGAAAATGAGAAGTGAACCCGAAGAAGAAGAAACTCCGAACCCTGTCCGAAATAATGCTCACAAAGAAGAGGAAACCCCTAAGCCCCATGAGAAGTGACGAGATAAGAAAAGAGACATGAAAGGCAAAGATGTTGGCTCAAGAAATGTTCCGTCATCGCCAAGACCCGAGAGGAGGTATGAAACTAATAACGAGATCGAAGACTGAACACAAACTTGAATCCTACTGAAAGACTTCAAGAAAAAGAGTAAGCTCTAAGGAATGTATGAGATGAAGCTTAAACATAGCTGGGGAATTAAAGAAGTAAAAGGAGGGATGATAACAGAGAGAAGCTTTAAGAAACCTCCTTACCACCGTCTATCTCTCTTTTACTGACATATAAGTTGGAAACCTAATAAAAATCCAGTAGAGAGACCAAGGCACATCATTTGAGATAATGGCAATGGCAACTATGTTTTGAGGTCAAAATCAGTCTCCTCCTCTCTAATGGAGAAGATGATTGTGGAAGAGGGTTTGGGCGAAATGGGGTGGCTGTGGTGATGATGGAGGTAGCAATCAGAGGTGAGGGTGAAGATTGGCCGGCCGGATTCCGGGTGGAGGCGATGGGGACGTTGGGGAAGATGATCGACCTTCCCCTCTCTCTCTCTCTCTCTCTCTCTCTCTCTCTCCTTGTTTTTTGTGGCTGCCAAATGGGGCTTCCCTCTTTTTCAAAATGAAGAAGACTCCCCTCTATTTAAACCCTAATCAATCCTCTTTAGAGAGGAAATGACGTTTTTGCCCCTACTCCTTCCATGGACTGCCCCCCTAAGCATATTATGACTATTCTTTTTAACTACAAGGGGTGGTCTGGGTAAGGAGGAGGGCAAATATATTTTCTCCTTTTATCTTTTGAAATGGTATCAGCACTACCATATTTGAAGCCCTCTTGTCTTGCCTAACTAGCACCACTATGTCTAAATATTCGCACAATCTCAGCTTGTCTTTTCTCTACTTCTTTGTCCATTTTCTTTGAAAATTTGCAGAGACGCACTCAGAAACAACAAGCATTCAAAGGTTGCACAATTAAGCCTCGGAACTCGGAAATTTAGGGGGGGGTAGTACCAAAGCTCTGGGATATTTGGTAAATTTTGTAAATTTCGGGGAATCATTTGGGCTTACAAAGGTTTCGACAATAATCTGCAAATGAAGATTTGTCGGGGTCCTTTGCATTTTGGGTTCAGCTCTTTAATTTTCGAAGTTGAAGTGCGGCTTTAGGACATCAGGGAATTGTTTTTGAGATCCAAGGGTTCAGGAACTTTACTCGATTTCAGGATTTTTATTCGTTTTTGGGAATTAGGGTCTGGTCAAAATGGGGTGTCTACACTTAGATAGACATATAGCTCGTATTTGCTTCATTTAAATTTGGGCAGTGATAAATCGACCCCATATAGGGCAGTGCTTAGAGAGAGAGAGAGAGATAGAGAGAGATGGGGTGGATTTAAGATATTAGGGGCTGATGTACACTGCAATTTATTTTGAAATAGTCACGTGCATAGGCTGGGAGAGTGCCCACCGAACTAAAAAGTTTCCATCTCAAGAAAAAAAAAAAAAGGAAAAAAAGGCTACAAAATAAAAAAGGATATTGGAAAGAGAAATTATATGGTGGCCGACCGTGTCGGTGGTACGTCAAAAGTACCACCCTTGATGTTTGCTCCAACAATAGGATCTTAAAAAGTGGGCTGCTGTTGGATCAAACAAACTCTTGGAAAGGGGTTTAAAACGGCATTATGATAAAAACTTGTTTGTCTACACCTAAAATTCTAAAATAATTGTCAATGTATGCCTTCAAGTTCTAAAATATAAAATAATGACCTTAATTTATTTATTCCTTGACCAATTTTATTAATTAAATTATAGATAAAAAATAAATATTAATGAAACTGCTAACTAATGTTCAACTTGGAAGATTGATTTCAGCCTCTTAAAGAAAAGATTGCGTGCAAGATTGATTTCATCGTAATAAAATCACTTTAAGCGCATGTTTGGCAACCATGAAAAAAAAAATCAGCTTCTTTCCGAGGGATTTTTTAGCACATTGATGGAAAAATTAATATCGATTATTGTTGTTGTTATTATTCCTTTTTAATTGCTGGGCCAGCAACAACCTCCGTGGACAGGTTATAACCTTGAATGATCCTACCCGTTCAATCCATTACTTTGAAATGTTCGTTTGAAAGAAAGGAAGTTAAAAGGAAAAATGTTGGCTTCATCCACATGGTAATCCACCAGAACGAAAGCGTGAAATCAGCGTACGTAAATTTGTGGTGCCATGGCGCACTCTCGGTCACGCTATCTCATTTACAAGATAGAACAATGTTTAAAAACTCATTGACACGATTAGGAACTCGCCCGAGTCGACAAGGTTTTTTCTTGGCCGCGTTCCGCGTTTTGCCCTGTAGGGTCAATAAAAACTCCTTTGACTCTCCAAAGTTATGACCGCATCAACTGCGTTGCGTTCACGGCCTCATCCGCGCCGAGTTGACAAGGATTTTTCTTGTCCGCACTCCGCGTCACGCGTCACATCTCCGTTTTTAAACACTGAGATAGAAGCATTTTCCAAAGAAGCAAAAATACTGGCCAGCAGCTCGGAACAAAGAACGGAAGCCCGGTCAGACTTTAAGAAAAAGATTTGAAAAGGGGTGATGTGGTGATTTCTAGGTCAAATGTTGAGACAGGGACCGGGGAGGATGTCATCTTACCCAGGCGGTCCACAGGCATCCGTGTATCGTAAGCAACTCTCTTCCACTTTATATCATCTCTTCTATCACGAAATTGGAGGAAAATGATCAAGTGGGATAGATAATAAATACGGGTATTGGCGAGCATACACAACGAGGCCATTCCATGGCGTCTCTTCCAAAGCCAAGTGCCACAACCACTAGTAGTATCCCATCATCCTCCTCCTATGCTCATTTTTTATATCACCAGAAGAGGCTAGTTTCTGTCCCTCGCAAGAGAGTAGAGAAGTCTCTCTGTAGAGTGTCATGGAATGGTAGAGATGGAGAAAGTAGTAATTATTCTGATGACAAGTCTGTTGTTGGGAGGATGGATAGGCGAAATGTGCTGATAAGCTTAGGATGGCTATACAGTGCTGCTGGCCTCATTTTGGAGCAGCCCAACAAGGCGATGGGAGCTCCGATTGCACCTCCTGACATATCCAAGTGGGGGCCAGCGGAAACATCCACATCCAATTGATGCCCCCCTAACTCGGCAAACATTGTGGATTTCAAGCTCCCCAGTCACAAATCACACATGCACCTGCGTCGACCTGCTTATTGGAGAATTGAGGGTTTGTATTGGAAGTGAGAAACAAGATAGTGTTGCTTCAAGGCGTGATATCACTTTCCTTAAGACAAGATTCGCCCCCACCAGTAGTGTGCAAAGGGGATCCGCGAATTGCCTCAAAGATATAATGAAGCCTAGTCGGAAAATCCTACTAATGTTTGATAGCGCCTTGCACTAGCGGAATCAAACCCGAATTGCCCTTCAGAAATTTCAAGTCTTAGATAAATTTCCAGATACTGTTTCTGCAGAATAACAGTATCCAGAACAGTAAACAAAAGAAAACAGTATATAAAAATACTTGGGGATTTTGTAAGAATGTAAAAGAGTGTTTTGAATTAGTCAGAATAGAAGTAGGGAATTGCTAATTCGTTTATGTACATAAATGATAGAAATCTGCTGTTTTTATAGAGCTGCTGGTGACTTTTCAATGTGAAAAGCACCTCTACAGGACACCTTTCCAGAATGTTTGAACACTGACCGTTAGATCACAGCTATTCACGATTCAACGATCTGGATCGATCCTTAAAGTGACTGTTGGGTTGTGTAAAACCTCCTCTAACCCCGCAACCGCTAGGTCAATCATCTACGGTGCAGATTGCAACCCCTGGGCTCTTGACCATTGGGGGAAAGAAAAAGCACCTCTACAGGGCACCTTTCCAGAATGTTTGAACACTGACCGTTAGATCGCACCTATTCGCGATTCAACGGTCTGGATCGATCCTTAAAGTGACTGTTGGGTTGTGTAAAACCTCCCTCTAATCCCGCAACTGCTAGATCAATCATCTATGGTGCAGATCGCAACCCCTGGGCTCTTGACCATTGGGAGAAGGGAAAAGCACCTCTACAGGGCACCTTTTTAAAATGTTTGAATACTGACCGTTGATCGCACCTTTTCGTGATTCAGCGGTCTAGATCGATCCTTAAAGTGACTGTTGGGTTGTATAAAACCTCCCTCTAACCTCGCAACTGCTAGATCAATCATCTACGGTACAGATCGCAACCCCTGGGCTCTTGACCGTTGGGGGAAGGGATACAACCCAATGGATCGCACCCGCTGACCGTTGGAGTACTGGGCCCGTTGGGCCGACCATTAGGCCCGGAGCCAAAACCCAAACCAATCGGCACTGGGCCCCTTGGAATAGAAAAGGGTAATGTTATATAAGCCCTTCTCTTTCTTTTCTCTCATTCGGTATAGAACTATCTTTTCAACTACACTTCTACATCCTTTTGTAAAAAGCAAATCTTTTCAAGAAAACATTTTCTTTTCCCAAACGCTTTTGAGAAAATATTTTCCAAAATACTAAAACATGGCAACATACATGATTTTGAAAATCGAAAATCACTAACACTGCTCACATGCTCGATGATGAGTATATTGCCAAGTTTGAAAAGGGCATCGCCCTGATGAAGGCCTTCCCCTTGGATGACCCCAGGAATTTCACCCAACAGACCTGGATCCACTGCGCCTACTGCGATGGTGCTTATGACTAAGTGGCCTTCCCCAAGTTGGAATTGCAAGTCCACAATGTTAGAGAATATCAGATTTAGATCTGGATGAGAGAGAGGAGAGAGTAGTTAGATAGATGGTTAAGATTTGGATCTCTTGATCTTATCCTTATCCCCTGTGTTGTTTATATGTAAGTGCTTATATAAGCACTGATAATTGCTAATAAATATCATCCAAAGATTAGTTTAAATATCAATTTCGATATGGTATCAGAGCGGAACGATCCTACATTGGCCTGATCGTGAGATTCATTTCCCGGCAGGCTTCTAATCTAGCAGTCCGCCTAGCCACCGTACATCCTGTCTAGGAGGATCTATGGGTACACAGATTAGTGTACAGCATAATTGAGGGGTGCATAATCCGAGGCTAGGGCAATTTTATAAATAGTGAAGATCATTTTCTTCCCCTTCAAGTCACCATTAGGCTCTAATCTAGGTCGTGCATGCTAATTTCATTATTAGTGTACAGCATAGTGAAGATGCTTTTCTTCCCCTTCAAGTCAGCATAATTGAGGGGTGCATAATCCGAGGTCGTGCATGCTAATTTCGTTATTGTTTGAAATCTATTGAATCTTATTGCAAAGAGACTCTTATTGAATGCTTTACGAATATATGAAACCTTTGTGAACCCATTTGTGATTCCTTCGCACTTATGAACTTTGACCACTGTGTGACCATCTACATTGAAAACCTTATGAAAAATCCATTTGAATTACTAAATTTGAGTGTCGTATGAACTCTATTGAACCCTGTTACCTAGTACATATTTCAGATGGAATAATTTGGATTTGTGAAACCCCTTTCAGCTTTTCTAACTATATGAATCTTTCCACTATCAGACATACACTACAATATGAATCCACTTTGGAACCAATGTGAAGCACCCACTTTGAACTCTGACCTTCTTTCGAGCCGTGTGAACTTTGAACACCTATGGAGAGGCTTAGGTTATGTGAACTCAGAAAAAGACCCTCGCCAGTGGGGCACAGGCTTTGGCCTATATGTGAACATAAGAACTGTGATCCTGCCAATGGGGGATAAACGTTGGCCCTATCGATAGGTATGTGAACCCAGGAACTAGTTCCGACACCGTGGGCTGTCAGTGTAAGCAATAACTCGCTTTGTGGACCCGTGGGCAGTCGGGGGTAAAAATAACTTGCTTTGTGGACCTGTTGGCAGTCGGGGTGAAAATAACTTGCTTTTTGGACTAAGCCGATGATCTCGGGATGTTATCGTACCTATATGAGTTTCCCTTCTGTGACCCTCAAAACCTGCGACGCCCTTCGTTGTGACATTAAAAGATATCTTTTATGAACTTTGCTTCTAAGCTATTGCTCTTGTGATTGGCCATGCCTTGTGTAGCTCGTACCTTCTTTATTCATCGTTGGCTTTTGATCCTTTGAATATTGAGACTTCCGATTGTAGACACCCTATTTTAACCGAACCCTTTTACGTTTTGTTTTAAATAATTACCTTAATAAACTAGTGTTCTGAAGTCCCAAATTGTGCCCTAGGTTGGCTTAGGGTCCCACCGAGGTCCCTACAAAATTTTGTCAAAACCCGAGCTGATTTACCCAGCGAGCGAACCCCGGAACGTGTCATGGTGCAAGTTCAGAAGGGTGGGGATTTAGCCAGAAAAGGGGTTGTGCTGGAATCTAGAAAGCCAGTTCAAATTTGCCATTATAGGCTATCCAGGAGGATCTATGGGTACACAGATTAGTGTACAGCATAATTGTGGGGTGCATAATCCGAGGCTAGGGCAATTTTGTAAATAGTGAAGATGCTTTTCTTCCCCTTCAAGTCACCATTAGGCTCTAATCTAGATTACTAAGGGGTTAAGGGCGAGGATTAGTTAGGAGGCATCTTAGGAAGCTTCCATTCCTAGGTAGTTAAAAAGCCTTCAATCCTCACCTTTGAGCATAAAGGAGATTTGGAGGGTTGAGATCAAATTTTTGAAGAGATATTTTCCATGATATTTTTCCTCTTGCTATTACCCGAGACCACCCTTGTTTTAGAAAATGGAAGTGACAAACACTCCATGGGGGCTGTCTAAGGCAATGCGAGGGAGGGGCAAATATATCATTTCCCTTTTTATCCCTCCACCTATCTCTTCCCATCTTATCCACAACCATCCTCATCTTCCACCTCCATCAATACCCCATCTCCGGTCATCTTCTTCATCCCTCCGGCCGGCCATCACCCCTAAGACATCCTCCACCACCACATCTCAGTAACCCTCTTCTCTTCCCTTGCTCTAACCCCCACCTCCTCTACTTTCACCCCTAATATCCAAACCCATTTTCGTCACCCCAAATCTCAGCCATCTCCCTCAACCACCACCATTAAATCTGACCACCCCTATTGCAATCCACCTTCATTTCTAACAAAACCCCATTCTCACCGGCCTCTCCACCACCAAACCCACCACCACCATCTCCTTCTACCCACCATCTTCCTCATCTACCATTACCTCTAAACCCTCACCCATTTCCGGAACCCCAACCTATATCACCGGAATCCGGCCATAACCCCACCGGAATCCGGTACCCCCATTACCCCAACCTTGAAAAACCCATGTCCATGCACCCCTTTCCCAACTCCATGAAAACCCTCTCCTCAAAACCCATCTCTTAATCTCCGACCACCACCACCAATCAACACCACCATCTCCATCTTCTTCTTCTTCATTTTTCTCTTCTTCTCTAAAAACCAAGATCCAAACCCCTTGTTTTGTTAATCCCAAAACCCAGCCGAGCACCATCTTCATATTTTAGGGATTGAGATCTTAGAGAGAAATTGTAGAGGATAGATTTTAGGGCTTCAGCAGAGAGGGTTTCAACTCAACCAATTCTACCTCAACCTCCCACGGATTCGATGTCCGGCAATAGTTCTTTCTGTTTCATCTTCTTCGACAATGAACATTCCCGATTTTGGCCATCACTGCCATAATCCCATCTCCACCATTGCTTTGCAAATTCGCCACTAGCATCTCAGGTAATTCTCTCCCCTTCTTTAATCCCTTAATTCTATGGTGGTGTTGTTTGATGTTTGAGGTGAAGTGATAATTTCCTTCTGGGTATCATGGTGGTTGAAAGAGAAATTCTATATATGGTGGCTATGTTGATTATAGTGCTGTTGTTTGATGTTTGGGATGGAGTGATAATTTCTTTTGGGTACCATTGTGGTTGATTGAGAAAGCTGAGATAGATGAGTGCATTACCAAGGCATAGTGATGTTGAGTTAATTACTCCAATTCTGTGTATATTTTCTGTGAGTATTTTAACATCCTGAAAACCATTTTGCTCATGGGTTGATATTATACATTTGGATATTTTATGGGAATATCTAGGAGATGATTGAGTGAAAAGTGTCTCTAATTTTTGCAGACATGTAAATATGGATAAAGGACACTGTTAGGCTCATAAATGAGATTGTCTGCTTTTGTATGTCGTGTATGGTATTCATGAGAAAATTGATCTCGCTATGCAGGTGAAAAGCTTTAATAACTTCTTACAAGTTTTGAAGCTACATTTAGATATATGATTCAAAAGTTATCACTTTTTCCTAGATTATCTCATTCCATATAATTCTTGTATCTAAATTTTAAGAGTCTTAGTCCACTTTCTTTAATTCTGGAATAAGTTTTGATGTCAAAATCTAGATTGGATCATATCATGCTAGAGCTTTGGAGACGTGATAATGCATGTTCTAATATATTGGTCAATGGTGTGGTCTTTGGCATGCACTGACGATTACTTTCTTCGATTGATTTTCCTTGTAAAAATCATTAGTTCGATGCAAACTAAGTGTGGTAATACTTCCATTGGTTCTATTTTGTTCCAATATATTAGTCAAAGGTGTGGTCTTTGGCATGCACTGATAATTGCTTTCTTTAATTGATTTTCCATGTAAAAATCATTGGTTTCGATAAAAATTAAGCATAGTGTTGTTTCATTGACTATATCATTTTATATATATATATATATATATATATATATATATATATATATATATATATATAACTATATGGAACTTGCCTGGATTGCTTTCATTTTAGTATCAATGACATTTTGCTAGTTTATTAATAATTCAGAGACCGAATGTAATCTGTTGGATTTAAACCCTTCGCGAGATGTACGCGATCAGTTGGTTTGGAATGCTAATTGCATGCATGTGATCTGTTGATTCTGTAAAAAAAAAAAAAAGAAGAGAAAAGGGTGGGGGTGGTTTTTGAGCTAATGGAACCTATTGAATTTTGGAATTTTAGGTTATGACATGCGTGAAAGTTGTTCATTTTTTTCTATTAGAGATAGAATTGTTCGAGCTAATGGGCCTTCCATCTGAGCAGTTCTAGCTAGAGCTTTACCTCATGCCTTTATTCTGATTACATTAACTTGATCCGGTTAGAGTTGGCTTCTCTTTTGTCTGTTCAGTTTGGGTTATTACTTGATTATATTCTGATGACCTCACCTGGAACTTTGGGTTTTAGAGTATTCAAATAATATGAGAATGTAACCTGGTCTAAGGTTTCGGTTGTGTTTTGATATGTTTAGATTAGTTCGGATGAAGCAATTTTATCTCTCCTAAGATTTAGGATTACTATAAGCTAGCAGGCTTTATTTTTGGGTGATTCGGCTTAAGTCTAGACATCTTAAAAGGATCAAGGCGATGAAGGCGTTAGCCCAAACCCATCATAAGGGAGACTTACTAGGATATGGTAGTACCCCTTGTCTTCTTCTTCCATCTTCTTTAGGTAAAGAGTGTTCATTCTTTCAGATGTCTTTTGAATCTTAGATAGCCCTTCTTTTTTAAGGGCAATGAGGGTGCTAGTGCGCTAGCCTAAGCCTCCCTTTTAGGAGAGATATTCTTGTCTCATTAGATATTCCTCCACTAGGAGACATATTCTGTCTCATTAAGGCTGCTCTCTCATGGAGACAAGCCTTGTTGTCTAGAGCCCGCCATTAAGAGAGACAAACCTTGTCTCATTTAGAGAGTTTTCTCTTTTGGAGGCTTACCTAGCCTCATGTCAGAGCTCCCCGTCCTTTTAGGAGTCAAGTCTTCGATTTATTTTCCCCTCTCCGGAGTTGCTAGACACCATTTGGCTTGTCAGTCCCCTTTTTAGAGTCATTGGTTAGAAGTCTGCCCTTAGGGTTATAAACTTTTCATCTGTCTCTTGCCTAGGAATTTTACTCCATAGGTTAGATATCCTCTCCTTTGGAGACTGGCTAAGTCTCGTCAGCTTTTGGTCATCTCTTTGAGATTGTTTTCTAGCATCGGAATTTTAGTTCTCTTGTTTGTTTTCTTCCCCCCCTAAGCTTTAAGGATCCTGCTTCCCTCTTAATACCCTATCGTGATATGGTGGGTATAGAGGCTCTTCTATCGGATCCCTTTTAGCTGAAAGGGTGTTAGCGCACTTTAGACGCCAAAAATGTAAAAGCTTTAGAAATTTAAAATATCTAAAAAACATTTGAAAATCTTTTAAAAACTCAAAAAAAAGGCATTGAAACATTTTAAATCACAAAAACATTTAGAATATTTCAAAAATCAAAAACCTTAAATCGCCTAGAGTGTTGAGTGTTTTAGGAGCGTAGTTTAGGGGAGTCTGTTTCGAACTACGTTGGCTTGATCCTCTTTCACGAGGTACATAGTGCAGCTCGGGATTTTTATCCCAAGTCCAGCCATACTTTTGTAAATAGCATTTTAAATCTTTTTTTGAATAAACAACTTTAAAATCTTGTTTTTAAAAAGCTCTTCCTCTAGAGTTAGGAGTTTGTTCTAGAGTTAGGTGTTTGACCTTGATTTGTTGTGTGCTTGTTGAGTGTTTGTGTTAGAGTTAGGAGTTTGTCCTAGCTAGGAGCGCCTCCGTCCGGTCAGTTGGCGATTCATATCGCTGACTGATAACTAGGTCTTGGGTACGTTAGTGATCCCATTGTTTCCTTAGGACACACAGCCTAGTTACACATAGGCTGTAGGAACCACCTGCATTAGCTTAGGGCTAACCTGCATTTAGTTAGGGCATATAGGGTGTCCTAAAATTCACAATCCACTGGAATTTAAATAATCGTACAAGAAGCTTTAATAACTAGTTCGGTCTTTGTGGGACCCGATCCCGCGAGAGGGGTGTGGCGCTAGCCACCACGCCTTCTCTTGGTCACTCGTACCCACGCGATTGGCGTGTGCATTTTTATTATTGATTTTAATTCATCTTTTACGTGGACTTGGGATCACTGAAGCAATCCGAATTCCACACAAAAGAGACTGACAGAGTCGCCACCTAGATGTGAGATCTAGGACTCATGATTAACCAGAAATCTAGACTCGCTACCTGGTTACAAGAATGGAAGGTATGGGGATTTATCCACCACATGCACCATTCCTACCCGATAATCGGTCTTCGATTCCAAAAGCTAACTCCTTTGAATTCATTTTAAATGGCTCATTCAACTCTCTGTTAATGTGCTAACTACGGGACATGCATCCTATGATCTAATTTCAATGTGAATCCTAAATGTGTATCTTGATTTCTTAATTTGTCTGGATTCAATCTAAGTGACAGTTCTCCTAAAATTCTAATTTCATGGAAAATCCTAAGTGATTTCATTAAGCATTTACAAGAAAATTAATATACAAAACACCACAATTTGTTGTGGTGCCGACTCGCGGTTGGTATGCCATCAGACATCCAAGCTGCCTACGTACCTAAGCCTCACTGGGATCAGAGTCGACGTAGTTCGGTGCACCTAAGCTAAGCTACTTATGCCTAACTCAACTAAGACACCGACCTAGACGGGATTGATTGTTTCAACAGTTTTAGGAGAAGTTATTTAATTCAAGTTGAGGATTTTATTATCTTAGGATTTCATTTAAGATGCTATATGATTCTTATCTAAATGCAAGTTGTTCCTTAGACTAATGCAGGTTAGCCTACATCCTAGTTTACTTGGCTTGTCCTAGGGAAAGATTGGGTGACTAGTGTAACTAGACCTATGGCACGGTTGCTATCCATAGCAAGCGTCCGTGATGAGGCTGGACTCCTAACTCTAGAACTCCCTAAAACCTAAGACTCCCTAAAACTTAGGACACAACACGACACGACACCAGTATTCCTAAATTGGGCTCTAATGGTTCTTACGACGGAAACCATAATCCAATGGTTCCGAGAGACATGAGATGAATCGATTTCAGTTCTTGAGGTTAATTAATTTCAGATTTCAAGGATTTTCAGTTTCTGGACATTCAAGGATTACCAATGGTTCTAGGGTTCACCAAATTCGGCCCAGAATAGCATCCAAGGAAGGGAATCGTGCGCTCTTTCCTTGCGCAATTTGATACTTAGGTTATAGCACCTTATTGCCTGGCATATCTCAGGATTTCCGTGGACAGTAACCTCGGAGCCAACAACGTGCTATAGCTTAAATATTCAAATTGTCAAAGATCGAGTGCGATAGGGATACGATTATGGATGCGCTGGCCATTTTTCCAGGAAAATATAAAGATCCTAAGATTTCTGTTTCAATGGATTAAGGAGTTAATATGTGACAGAGATTTAAGGTTCTTTAGAGATTTTCAGATGATTTTCAATTAATTTTGAATTTTCAACGAATTTTACCAATTTTAAACATATGAGTGATTTTACAAGTGAAACTGTTGTAAACAAATTCGAAATGAGTTGAAACCTCTACAGAAGCAAGATATGATGAAATGTAGCTTACTGAAAGATTTTACAAATTTTTACATTAAGCCCATATTTAATTTTGATTTAACAATTAATTGATCAGGTTGCAAAAATAACACAGAAACTACTAGAAATAGAAATCTAAATTCAATGAAATTTCTACAGAAATACGATATGAGTAAATATAGCATGCTGTGAGATTTTCATGAATTTTAGAAACTATTTACTATCAATTTCAGATTTTTCAATTTTCAGCCTAGATTATGAATTAACACTACATCCCATATGAAACAAGATTCAAAGCACTTGAAAATTTTACAGAAACTAGAAATATGGAATTTAAGACTACTGTAAAAATTTGGAGAATTTAATCCTTGATCTGATGTCAGTAAAAATTCTCCCAAAATCTGATAATTTTCAAAGAAAGCATAAAATAATATACCAAAAAAATTCTAGAAATTCTCAAAAATTCATGGTAGAATATATCAGTATCATATTATTTTCCCACGAAATTTCATTAACTTTGGAATTCTTTTAATATATATTTTATTTTTCTTCGTCAAAAAGATATTTTTGAAGAGTTTTCTATTTTTAAAACACGATTTTCGAGAAAATTACGACTCCGGAAAACGTCCTTTAATCTTGTTCTGATATGATGAACACAAAAAAAATTTAAAATTCCAAACAAATGGTCATCCTGAGATGGCTATTTTTTCGAATTTCGCAATTACTCAGTCAATATTTTAAATAAAATACCACTCTTCACTCAAATTCTAAAAAACCGTTGATCCAATGTCCGATCCGATCCAATAGTTATTTTACTCTATTTAAGTAGAACATCGTATTAAATTTTGGGACGAAACGGATTTGAAACACTCATGCAGATCATGATTTTGAGCATACACATTTAATATTTCATTAAATTCATTTAAATGCTTAAAATCATGCAAAAATCCGAAAATACCAAATAATTTCGGAAAAATTCGAGAACAGTGTACCTACCTGTGGTGGAGATCCCCGCCGAATCCGAGAGCCGAAAAATCAGAAAAATTCCGTTGACGTGCACTCCTTTCCGCTTTCTTTCTTTTTTCTCTTTTTTTTATATTCTTTAAAATCACACTAATCTCCTTGCTGTTGGGGATGGGCGTAGAGGTGAGAGAGTTGGGAGTTTCTGCCGAGAGGGAGATTGGGGAAGAGGTGGTGGGGAGAGAGAGAGAGAGAGAGAGAGAGAGAGAAACAATATTCGTCCAATGCAATATCAAAACGATGCTCTATTTTTGTGTTTCTTTTTTTTGTTTCTTTGTTTTCTATATAAGGGTGGGTTAAAGAAGGTGAGGTTGATGGAGAAAGGTTGGGTGCAAGAGAGTGAGGGATTAAGAGAAATATAGAAACAGAGGGAATGATGGGTGTGAGAGAGAGCGAGAGAGAGAGAGAGATGGAGAGGGCTGGCTGTGTGAAAAACAGAGTGAGAGAGGGAAAGGGAATGAACGTGAGAAGATGAGGGAGAGCTGCTGTTTGAGATAGGTGGGGAGGCGAGACAGATGGGAGGGGGAGAGAGATTAAGAGGCTGCTGTTGGGATAATCCAAAACTGAGGGAGAGAGTGGAGAGATGGAACACAGAGGATGGTGGGGATTTTTTTGAAACACAGAGCCGATGCTCCCCCTCCTTTTCTTGTTTTTTTCTTTTTTTCCTTTTTCTGCTGCTTGCTCTTCCTTCTTCTCCCGACCACCATGGTGTTTTTTTTCTTTTTATTCTTCTCTTTCTTTCTTTTCTCATGGATGCCCCAAAGAGCAATAATCGTATCAAAATATAGTAACAGCTAGATTGGTGCTATTTTTTTCGATTTTTCCAATCCCTCCACCCCCTAATTGCCATTATATATATACACACACACATATATATATATATATATATATATATATATATATATATATCAACGATATTTGCTGTCATGCTAAGGAGGATACTATTTCCACGGTCTCTATCTTTAGCATATACATTCATCCTTTAGACACTAATTTTGGAATGACCTTGAATGGACCCAACTGTTTTGATCAAAAACCCATAATTATGTAAATGCCCATATCTTCCCTCTTTGGCAATAGCGGGCCCTACTTCATTTAAGAGATGATCCGAATCGTCCATTTGCTGGGCTGGGTTACCCATAGATGGTTGTCCCTCTTATCCATGAAATGATCTGAACTGTCCATTTGCTAGGCTGCAATGTGAACAGGTTGCACCACCTCTTAAATCACTCCATATTGTTTAATTGGTGGCCCACGAATCTTTTCCGTTAGATTTAAATACGGACCCCGGAGAATAAGATTGAATTACCTCGGGTGGGCCCCACGCATATTTAGTGGGCCACTCCATTTTAAATCCCTCAACCAAATGCTAGGCCTACTCCTTGGCTGAATTTTCCATGAGATCCATTCATCAAAATTAGGCTGGTCCGCTTGTTTCAACCTAGTGAACCCCACCCCATGTTGGGTACACTTATTCCTCTTATAAAATTTAATCGTTAATATCCATGATAAACTCCGCAGGTAACTTGAATATTTCTTACATAGGCTAACTTTCTCGATCCAAATTTAATCCAAATGCTCAATGCGGGCCCACCAAACGGGTCCAGATTTTCCCTTGCTCGGATTTTTGTGAATAACCCTTCTCAACACTTAGCGAAAAGAAAAATGCAAGACATTGCGGAAATGATCGGAAAGACTGAGCAAGCATAAGGGACGGACACGGGAATGTGAAACACTGAAAAACACTGATAACACGAACACTAACTTCTTTGTTGATTACAGCAGAGCAAAATGGGGTATCTACAGATGCCCATCTTTGGTAGAGATGACGTAGTCATCGAATACCAAAGTCAAAATGACAGAACCATTTTGCGCAGCTTTAATCAACAAAGGACTCTACACAAAACGGAACCTAGACGCAAACATTTACTACCTAATGCAAGACCCTAAACAAAGTCCTAGAATTGGAATGCAATAAAAAATCTCGCTGCGGTGCCGCTCACAAACGGGCAACGAGAGATGGGATACCATTTTCAAATGGATTTTCGGAGGGAAAATGAGACATCACATTTATATGATGCTTCAAGGAGAACACGAGACCATAGTTGTATGGACTCGAAGAGAATGAAATACCGTATTTGTACGGATTCCAAGGAAATGAGACATCCTAGTTGTATGATGTTCAAAGGGGATAAGAGACTATAGTTGTATGGACTCGAAGAGAATGAAATACCGTATTTGTACGGATTCCAAGGAAATGAGACATCCTAGTTGTATGATGTTCAAAGGGGATAAGAGACCATAGTTGTATGGACTCGAAGAGAATGAAATACCGTATTTGTACGGATTCCAAGGAAATGAGACATCATAGTTGTATGATGTTCAAAGGGGATAAGAGACCATAGTTGTATGGACTCGAAGAGAATGAAATACCGTATTTGTACGGATTCCAAGGAAATGAGACATCATAGTTGTATGATGTTCAAAGGGGATAAGAGACCATAGTTGTATGGACTGAAATACCGTATTTGTACGGATTCCAAGGAAATGAGAAATCATAGTTGTATGATGTTCAAAGGGGATAAGAGACCATAGTTGTATGGACTCGAAGAGAATGAAATACCGTATTTGTACGGATTCCAAGGAAATGAGACATCATAGTTGTATGATGTTCAAAGGGGATAAGAGACCATAGTTGTATGGACTCGAAGAGAATGAAATACCGTATTTGTACGGATTTCAAGGAAATGAGACATCATAGTTGTATGATGTTCAAAGGGGATAAGAGACCATAGTTGTATGGAATCGAAGAAAAGAGGCACCGTTCTCAAACGGGCTCAAGGAGAAGACGAGACCATTCACAAATGGACTCGAGAAATGAGGCACCGTTCACAAACGGGCTCGAAAAATTTAGAGATTTTTCATGAACTTGAATTTGAAGTAGGATTGGATTTTTTTTTTAATCAGGGATTGGATTTGATGAATTTTTTTTATTTTTGGGAAATGAGCCACCGTCCACAAACGGGCTCAAGGAGAAGACGAGACCATTCACAAATGGCCTCGAGAAAAGAGGCACCGTTCACAAACGGGCTCGAAGAATTTAGAGATTTTTCATGAGCTTGAATTTGACGTAGGATTGGATTTGATGAATCGGGGATTGGATTTGATGGAGAAGACGAGACCATTCACAAATGGCCTCGAGAAAAGAGGCACCGTCCACAAACGGGTTCGAAGAATTTAGAGATTTTTCATGAACTTGAATTTGACGTAAGATTGGATTTGATGAATTTTAGATTTTTTTGAATTCAATGAAATCGGGGACATTATAGATCGTGCTCGACAAAGATATTGGAAGCTAGGACTTTGACGAATAATGAAACGGCAAACCTTAGGAACGAAGAACCATTACTAGCAAGAATGGATTAGGAACATTTTTATGAAACTTCAACAAGATTTTTCTCAAAGAGACTGCTGGTCTTGTCTTCTGGGGATTTTGATAATTGAAGCCTTGAACAAGATATTTGAAATTGGTAATCTAGAACAACGACCCTCTTGGATATAATCATGAAAAAGTGAGATTTGCCTCTTGACAGGTGTTCAGATAAACATCTCTTGACCATGATAGTATTTAACTAACTGGAAGGAGATTCTGAATTTTAATGGTTCATCTTTCTGAGAAATTTGCTCAACCACCATTGCATCTGAGGTTCTTCCAAGCTTAAGGTGCCTTCCTGGGGTATGATCTTTTTACGGAAGCTGGGCTTTCTGACGTTTCTACTTCTGAGTTTTTCTGAGTTGATCTTCTTTGAAATGAAGTCGCTTGACTAGATTACCGAGCTCTTTCATACAATCGCAGGGAGCTGCCGAGGCCGGGCCTCCTTCACCAAGATAGTTGCATCATTTGGACATAGAACGACGATTGACTCTTTCTAAAGAGAAAATTTAGATAACAGGCACTACTCAAAGGATTGAGCAGCTCTGAAGGAGTGAACATAGAATGACAAAGATTGACTAACTACACTGACAGACACAGTAATGCTTCTGACTTAGTTAACGTTTTATTTGGTAAGTCTATCCTTTCGAGGAATTTTTTTTTTTTAAATTGTAAACACTGGACTTTTTCCTTAAAATAGTAACACCTCAAGGATTTAATTACGACCCCTAAGATTGCTTAGCTTCAATGCCCCCAGTTTTGAGGATGTCACTTGAATTTGCTGAACTTCAGTTGATCTTCAGTCTTGATACCGGCTGCAGCCTTCTTATAATGGTTCTCTTACCGTGACCAAGTCACCTCTTCGGGGTTTTTAACTTGGCGGACCGTGCTAGCCTTAACTTTTGCCTGAACCGCCTTTCTAGGTTTTCGATCCAGCAGGCTATCCCCTTAGCTTTTGCCTAAGCCGCCCTTTCGGGTTTTCAACTTAGCAGGGAAATGATCTTAAATTTTGCCTAGACCGCCCTTTCAGGTTTTCAGTCTAGCAGATCTTCAAACTCCGTTCTTTTTTTTTCATCATTTTTTTTATTCATTTTTTTTTATTACTTATTGTGCCTCGGGACCTAGATCATTAGTTCTAAACACCAGAAGGACTTTATAGGTAGGATAGGGCTTTTCAAAGAAGGGCTTAAGGCTCAACAAAGATTTCGACCGAACCTATGAACAGGTTGCCTACATATCCCAAGATAGGAATCAGGTCGTGTGTAGTTCAGGACGAATGCCCCTAGTTTGAAGATAAATTGTTTGAAGGTTAATTGATTTTTTTTTCTTTTCTTTCTGGAATGATTGACTTCTCTTCTTTTGGAACTTGTCCCTCTTTTTTTCTGAAACGATTGAATTTCTTTTCTTTTTTTTGAATCGACCGAACTCGGTTCAACCGAGTTGCCTACGTACCCCAGTATAAGGATCAGGTCTCGCGTAGTTCGGGGCGAATGCCCCTAGTTTGATGGGTTTTCAAGAAAATTTTATTCAGGCTCAAAGGGTTTGCAAACAGGTATTTGTTTTGACATTGGGTTATGATTCTGAGATTTGTTCGGCCAAAGAAGGCCTTCCGATGATCAGATTGGGACTCGATATAAGTTACTAGAGTCCCTCTGGTACTGATTATTTATTATTATTTTTTTTTCTCTCTTTTTTTTTCACGGAGTTTGACGGCATTTCCAGGTAAGAGATAATGGGTCTTCTTCTTTCAAGATTCTAATATGTGTTTTCGACTTTCACAGAGCGAAACTTGTTCTTTGACATCCTCTATCTGTGGATTTGTAACTCTTGATATTTGATGATCACTTTTCAATACTTGCTCTTGAACTTCTTATCTTGAATTTGTTGGCTTCATGTTATGAATTTGAGAACCGAGGTCATTGATTGGAAATATGAAAGTTGTTTCCACTCTATGCCCCTTGTACAGCATGTCTCTCACTTTCTTCATTCTCTTGAGCTTTCGATCTATGTCTTGCCCCTGGTATCGGTTGTAGCTTTTCTGGACAATCTTCTTATTCTTGAAATAAGTTTATCAATTCTTCACACTCTTCAGAGAGTAATGTACTTTTCATCGGCATTCACTGAATCAAAGTTTCAGTGCCAGTGCTTACCACTTCAATTTCATCTTTGAAAGGCTAGGATTGGCGCTTCTCCTCTTGTTCAAGTAATTTCTGTGACTCAAGTGGAGTTTCGTCAATTTTGTCCTCATTTGAGGAGGGGGTCTTACTTTAAGATCAGAAGCATACTTAAGAAACAGACACAAGTGAACTATTGGAACTGAAATTTTTATTTAAAGAAAAAGCTATTACATCTGACGACCTATCCTGAACATGCTCAGGATTCACAACTCTAAATAAAAAGAGAAACAGAAGATAACTTGCCTGGACTAGGCATTGACCTTGAATCTGTAAGACCGGACTCAACAATTGTACTGACCATGATGACTGACTCAACATAAAATAGTAAGTGACTAAAACTTTAACTGCTGCAACTGTTTGGCGTTGAAGGCTCGGCGAAGGCTGGTTCGTTCTGAATCATCATTATGGCTGATACTTTCAATTTTGGATTCTTCCTGTTCTACTGCAGCTAGACCTGAGCTTCTCAAACTTTGATGCGCCTAAGCCTTATCCGGCGATGGTGCGGCATGGTTCCACACAACATTTGGCGTTTGCTGGAATGATAGCTTGCGCTCATCAATCAATTTTTGGATCACACGCCTCAAAGTTATACACCGATCGGTGGTGTGCCCTGATCCTTGGTGAAAGTCGCAGTGTTCATCTGCCTTCCACGTCCTGGGGAGTGGATTGGGAGGATCCCTAATGCGAGGTGAATAGACATCACCTGAAGCCAACCCTTGTTGCAATATAACAGATGGTGGAAGCGGGAGGGGGCGAATTGTCTACCTGGCTTCTGCTGAGGTATAGGTCTTGGTTGATCATATTCGATTACCATAGGCTCCTGTGACCAGTTAACTCCCTTTTCCTTTTCCCTAAACCCTTTCAGGATACCAGATCGTGGGGTAGGCAAATCAGTGAATTCTTTTTTAGGAGTTTCAGATGGTGACTCTTGGTCATATTCAAGAACTAAGGGCCCAACAGAATCTTGTTGGTGCTGGGAGACAGAGTTTCCGGTAACAACATCTTGGACTTTGGTATTTTTGCCAGCGAAAAGTTCAGAACCTTGGGACTGACAATACCAGGTTTGCATTTGTTGCTTCATCTGATGAACTTCTTCTGTTAGCGCCACCATTTGTCTAGAGAGGTTCACAATTAGTTCTTCCGAACCCATAACCATGGAGAGGCTCGAATTTTTGCCCTTAGAAACAATAGTGGTTGGACCAAATTTCTCAGTAAGTTGAGCTTTGATGAATTGATTTTCTTCCTTCAATTCCTTCACCTGTTGGACGAGCTGGGCCAGGGTTTCTGTGACATGAAAGAGTTGAAAATTTTTCATAGAATCTGCCATAGGTAGGAAAAAGTGGATAGAGAGACTTCCAAAGAAAATGGAGAATTAGCTTCTTCACTGGCCACGAATAGAGTCAAACCCAAGAAGCTTTCTTGGATTTTCAGCAGTGAACAATCCTGACATAGAAACAATAAACACGAGCTGTAAGCTTGACATTCAGGGAATTTTTCCTTTCTATGATTGACATGATAATTATGATACGACTAGATAAGGAATGTGAGGGAAAATGATGGTTCCTCAAAACAAATAAACACAACAATGATGACATGATAGCACGTGGGGAATGCCCCTAGCTCAAGGATTATGAGAGTGAACTCTGAAAGACTTAGCAAAATAATCTTAAAAAAAGGTAGCCCCTAGAGGAGGAAGAGACCAAGGGTACAAGCAAGATTGGATCATCTGGACTAGGCATGATCAGATCATGAGATTGCATAATCGAAAGATTGTGAGATTCTGCTCCTGCCAGTTAGGGGATGGCATGAAAATACGATCGAATCGTATGACAGAAGAACAAAAGACGCACGATCAAAAGATTAGATGAGATAGCATAAGATTGCTTTCAATGGATAGATCATGAATGACTAATCCTATGAGATCTTTGGAAATGATGGGATTTATATCATAACCCCAGAGGGAAAGTTTTTTAATCTTCGCACATTTTAACAGTGTTACCTGAAGGCATCAACGCTAATCCTAATCTATCGGAGTGGAGAGAGATTCTCGACTCATGACTTTGTTCGTGTATCTAAGGACCGATCGTAGCCATTGGAAGATGGACTACGGCCTAATCTAGACATAAATGGGTAAGATATCCTAAACTAAGCTCACACACGTGATGCACATGTGTTCGTATACTACATGCATGTGTGGGTTAATCTAGGGGTAAGGTCAAGAGTTCCCTTAGCGCGAATCCATGTTCGATATACTGTACCAGTGTCCGGCGTATCAGTACGTGAACAAGAGATCCGTTTACGCACCATAAGGTGCTAGGCTAAGGGTGGAATGCTTCTCTACCACAGAGGCACCAGGTGATGAAATCCCAGTCAACCATGCTAGATAACACTCCGGGTTCCTAAAATAGGACGTGTGTGCATGTGAGATGCAGGGTTTAGATGCAAGTGATGTAAGTGTGTGCAATAAGTTCGCGCAATCTATGATGCCTTCAGGTTTTGTTAGATTAAGTTCAAGTAAAATATGATGAGAAGATAAAACAAGACAAACTAATCTAACAAGTATAGAGTTTTTATGAGCCAGTTAAATTAAATTCAAATGAATTAGCCTTTTGAATTGTAATGAAGTTAGGTGATCCCCAGCAAAGTCGCCAAACTGTGGGACCCGATCCCGCGAGAGGGGTGTGGCGCGAGCCACCACGCCTTCTCTTGGTCACTCGTACCCACGCGATTGGCGTGTGCATTTTTATTATTGATTTTAATTCATCTTTTACGTGGACTTGGGATCACTGAAGCAATCCGAATTCCACACAAAAGAGACTGACAGAGTCGCCACCTAGATGTGAGATCTAGGACTCATGATTAACCAGAAATCTAGACTCGCTACCTGGTTACAAGAATGGAAGGTATGGGGATTTATCCACCACATGCATCATTCCTACCCGATAATCGGTCTTCGATTCCAAAAGCTAACTCCTTTGAATTCATTTTAAATGGCTCATTCAACTCTCTGTTAATGTGCTAACTACGGGACATGCATCCTATGATCTAATTTCAATGTGAATCCTAAATGTGTATCTTGATTTCTTAATTTGTCTGGATTCAATCTAAGTGACAGTTCTCCTAAAATTCTAATTTCATGGAAAATCCTAAGTGATTTCATTAAGCATTTACAAGAAAATTAATATACAAAACACCACAATTTGTTGTGGTGCCGACTCGCGGTTGGTATGCCATCAGACATCCAAGCTGCCTACGTACCCAAGCCTCACTGGGATCAGAGTCGACGTAGTTCGGTGCACCTAAGCTAAGCTACTTATGCCTAACTCAACTAAGACACCGACCTAGACGGGATTGATTGTTTCAACAGTTTTAGGAGAAGTTATTTAATTCAAGTTGAGGATTTTATTATCTTAGGATTTCATTTAAGATGCTATATGATTCTTATCTAAATGCAAGTTGTTCCTTAGACTAATGCAGGTTAGCCTACATCCTAGTTTACTAGGCTTGTCCTAGGGAAAGATTGGGTGACTAGTGTAACTAGACCTATGGCACGGTTGCTATCCATAGCAAGCGTCCGTGATGAGGCTGGACTCCTAACTCTAGAACTCCCTAAAACCTAAGACTCCCTAAAACTTAGGACACAACACGACACGACACCAGTATTCCTAAATTGGGCTCTAATGGTTCTTACGACGGAAACCATAATCCAATGGTTCCGAGAGACATGAGATGAATCGATTTCAGTTCTTGAGGTTAATTAATTTCAGATTTCAAGGATTTTCAGTTTCTGGACATTCAAGGATTACCAATGGTTCTAGGGTTCACCAAATTCGGCCCAGAATAGCATCCAAGGAAGGGAATCGTGCGCTCTTTCCTTGCGCAATTTGATACTTAGGTTATAGCACCTTATTGCCTGGCATATCTCAGGATTTCCGTGGACAGTAACCTCGGAGCCAACAACGTGCTATAGCTTAAATATTCAAATTGTCAAAGATCGAGTGCGATAGGGATACGATTATGGATGCGCTGGCCATTTTTCCAGGAAAATATAAAGATCCTAAGATTTCTGTTTCAATGGATTAAGGAGTTAATATGTGACAGAGATTTAAGGTTCTTTAGAGATTTTCAGATGATTTTCAATTAATTTTGAATTTTCAACGAATTTTACCAATTTTAAACATATGAGTGATTTTACAAGTGAAACTGTTGTAAACAAATTCGAAATGAGTTGAAACCTCTACAGAAGCAAGATATGATGAAATGTAGCTTACTGAAAGATTTTACAAATTTTTACATTAAGCCCATATTTAATTTTGATTTAACAATTAATTGATCAGGTTGCAAAAATAACACAGAAACTACTAGAAATAGAAATCTAAATTCAATGAAATTTCTACAGAAATACGATATGAGTAAATATAGCATGCTGTGAGATTTTCATGAATTTTAGAAACTATTTACTATCAATTTCAGATTTTTCAATTTTCAGCCTAGATTATGAATTAACACTACATCCCATATGAAACAAGATTCAAAGCACTTGAAAATTTTACAGAAACTAGAAATATGGAATTTAAGACTACTGTAAAAATTTTGAGAATTTTATCCGTGATCTGATGTCAGTAACAATTCTCCCAAAATCTGATAATTTTCAAAGAAAGCATAAAATAATATACCAAACAAATTCTAGAAATTCTCAAAAATTCATGGTAGAATATATCAGTATCATATTATTTTCCCACGAAATTTCATTAACTTTGGAATTCTTTTAATATATATTTTATTTTTCTTCGTCAAAAAGATATTTTTGAAGAGTTTTCTATTTTTAAAACACGATTTTCGAGAAAATTACGACTCCGGAAAACGTCCTTTAATCTTGTTCTGATATGATGAACACAAAAAAAATTTAAAATTCCAAAAAATTGGTCATCCTGAGATGGCTATTTTTTCGAATTTCGCAATTACTCAGTCAATATTTTAAATAAAATACCACTCTTCACTCAAATTCTAAAAAACCGTTGATCCAATGTCCGATCCGATCCGATAGTTATTTTACTCTATTTAAGTAGAACATCGTATTAAATTTTGGGACGAAACGGATTTGAAACACTCATGCAGATCATGATTTTGAGCATACACATTTAATATTTTATTAAATTCATTTAAATGCTTAAAATTCATGCAAAAATCCGAAAATACCAAATAATTTCGGAAAAATTCGAGAACAGTGTACCTACCTGTGGTGGAGATCCCCGCCGAATCCGAGAGCCAAAAAATCAGAAAAATTCCGTTGACGTGCACTCCTTTCCGCTTTCTTTCTTTTTTCTCTTTTTTTTATATTCTTTAAAATCACACTAATCTCCTTGCTGTTGGGGATGGGCGTAGAGGTGAGAGAGTTGGGAGTTTCTGCCGAGAGGGAGATTGGGGAAGAGGTGGTGGGGAGAGAGAGAGAGAGAGAGAGAGAGAGAGAGAGAGAGAGAAACAATATTCGTCCAATGCAATATCAAAACGATGCTCTGTTTTTGTGTTTCTTTTTTTTGTTTCTTTGTTTTCTATATAAGGGTGGGTTAAAGAAGGTGAGGTTGATGGAGAAAGGTTGGGTGCAAGAGAGTGAGGGATTAAGAGAAATATAGAAACAGAGGGAATGATGGGTGTGAGAGAGAGCGAGAGAGAGAGAGATGGAGAGGGCTGGCTGTGTGAAAAACAGAGTGAGAGAGGGAAAGGGAATGAACGTGAGAAGATGAGGGAGAGCTGCTGTTTGAGATAGGTGGGGAGGCGAGACAGATGGGAGGGGGAGAGAGATTAAGAGGCTGCTGTTGGGATAATCCAAAACTGAGGGAGAGAGTGGAGAGATGGAACACAGAGGATGGTGGGGATTTTTTTGAAACACAGAGCCGATGCTCCCCCTCATTTTCTTGTTTTTTTCTTTTTTTCCTTTTTCTGCTGCTTGCTCTTTCTTCTTCTCCCGACCACCATGGTGTTTTTTTTCTTTTTATTCTTCTCTTTCTTTCTTTTCTCATGGATGCCCCAAAGAGCAATAATCGTATCAAAATATAGTAACAGCTAGATTGGTGCTATTTTTTTCGATTTTTCCAATCCCTCCACCCCCTAATTGCCATTATATATATACACACACACATATATATATATGTATATATATATATATATATATATATATATATCAACGATATTTGCTGCCATGCTAAGGAGGATACTATTTCCACGGTCTCTATCTTTAGCATATACATTCATCCTTTAGACACTAATTTTGGAATGACCTTGAATGGACCCAACTGTTTTGATCAAAAACCCATAATTATGTAAATGCCCATATCTTCCCTCTTTGGCAATAGCGGGCCCTACTTCATTTAAGAGATGATCCGAATCGTCCATTTGCTGGGCTGGGTTACCCATAGGTGGTTGTCCCTCTTATCCATGAAATGATCTGAACTGTCCATTTGCTAGGCTGCAATGTGAACAGGTTGCACCACCTCTTAAATCACTCCATATTGTTTAATTGGTGGCCCACGAATCTTTTCCATTAGATTTAAATACGGACCCCGGAGAATAAGATTGAATTACCTCGGGTGGGCTCCACGCATATTTAGTGGGCCACTCCATTTTAAATCCCTCAACCAAATGCTAGGCCTACTCCTTGGCTGAATTTTCCATGAGATCCATTCATCAAAATTAGGCTGGTCCGCTTGTTTCAACCTAGTGAACCCCACCCCATGTTGGGTACACTTATTCCTCTTATAAAATTTAATCGTTAATATCCATGATAAACTCCGCAGATAACTTGAATATTTCTTACATAGGCTAACTTTCTCGATCCAAATTTAATCCAAATGCTCAATGCGGGCCCACCAAACGGGTCCAGATTTTCCCTTGCTCGGATTTTTGTGAATAACCCTTCTCAACACTTAGCGAAAAGAAAAATGCAAGACATTGCGGAAATGATCGGAAAGACTGAGCAAACATAAGGGACGGACACGGGAATGTGAAACACTGAAAAAGACTGATAACACGAACACTAACTTCTTTGTTGATTACAGCAGAGCAAAATGGGGTATCTACAGTCTTTTAGGTCGTGTCTAGGATAGAGGTTGAGATGTCTTAGGCATCATAGCTTAGAATAGGCGTGAAGAACTACGTTGCCTTGATTCTTGTGGAGGCGGGGAACGTAGGCTTCTTTGGATGAACATCAGATCATCTAAAGGCTCGGGCTTAAGCATTAGAGTCTTAGGGTCTGTTGTTAGCACTTTAGGGCTTGTGTTTGTATATTAATGATGATTTTTGCATAGGATCATGATAGTGTGTGTTCATTTCTTGGCTTTCTCGCATGCTTATTCCTTTATCTGCCTGTATTTCTACCTATTCTTTATTTCGTTTACTGTATCTTAACCCATTTCGTGATTAACTGCTAGTTTTAGATTTTTCATCCCGTGCAGACCTTATACCTTTAGCTGTAGTATGCATGTGTTCGCCTATCAGAATTTAGACACCTATTTAGGCATGACACTCATAACCTAGCAATGCTTAGGTGATACACTTCTTTTATTTATTTTGTATGTGCTTATTATCTCCGGGCCATGCATGTTTAGGTAGACGTTTTCCTTGGGGATTTTTGTTCCCATTTCACATGATTTTCACCCAAAATCTTTCAAAGTTAAATAAATGGCATAAGAGACCAAGTGTTCGCACTAGGGCGAATTGTGGGTGCTCTTCGGACCTTCTCCATTCGTAACCAAGCACGGACCTTTTGTATCTCTGGTTATCCGTTACAAACAGAGCATTTGTTTTGGTTCCATGGCATATCCATGGATGGTGACTCTGAGTTATTTCAAGTGTGTCTTGGTTTCGAGCCCTGGGTCCGGATCGAGAGGTATCTCTTTCATTCATTTTGTATCGCCACTCATGCTATGCTGTGAGGGTGCATCATCTCGAGAGTTCCTTGGTAGAGCTCTCCTTCACGTTGTGGAGATCTCAGAGGATTGCAGGGGGATTTCGCGTCGCTCGGCACCGGTCCTCTCAGATCGGGGTCCACACCGATGTGATATTGACTCGTGCCCTTATGAACCTTTGTCCCATTCTTATTAAACTGTGTTAACCGTTTTACTTGTGGCTTGCATCTTTCCTATAAGTGTGAACCTTTCCTTTTATAGCATGCAATGATCCCACTTTTGTAGTGCGTTATTATGTACTGAGCTTTTCAGCTGACTATGGTTATATTAATATTTTCAGAGTTTGATCCTGGTGGAGTTGGCGAGGAGGCACAGCAGTGATCTCTGATTTATGATTTTCGTTATCTTTAGTACTTTTACATTCTTTAGATAGTGAGTATTGTTAGGATTATTGAGACTGTGTCATTTGATTCTGTACCTTGATTATTATGGGATTATGGGTTAGATGAGAGAAGTTGAGATTTTTAACAATGGATTGGTGTAAGACTTTTAAGTTTCGTTATTAAATTATTGCAGATGGTTTTGATTATTGATGTGCTAGCCTTGTATGCTTCTGAAGCTTGCTTTGCAGGTGTACGGCGTTGTCGTACCCTTAAGCCTTGTGTTGTGAATATGAATGTGTGCGTGTGGCTTTGGGGGCGTGTCAGTTTTACAATCAAGGATCTAAGGACAAACAAGACACTGGCATCAGGGAGTAGACGTGGAGGTCTGTGCGCTCTTTGTGACTCACGGGCGGAAGCATATTTCTCAAATCATTTAGTCTGCAGATGAAGATGTGTGGCACCAAGGTTGGGTCATCCACAAGGGCCAGTATTCTAGTTTCTTCGTAGTCATGGATTTATATCTGTTTCTCGTAGATCTTTAGATATATGCACTAGTTGTCAGTGCACTAGATTGCCATTTATCTCCTCTCATTCTCGAACTATTGAACCTTTGAATAAAGTGTTGCGATTTATGAGGGCCGGCCCAAGTTACATCAGTACAGAAATTTTGTTATTATGTGGTTTTTGTTGATGATTTTTCCAAATATAGTTGGATTTATCCATTATGAAGAAAATCAGAATTTTGTCACTTTCGTTCTTTTTAAGAATATGGTTGAGAGACAATTAGATCGGAAGATTAAAATATTCCAAACCGATGGTGGTGGTGAATTATGTAAAACATAATTTCTTGAACATGTTTTTAACTATGGTATTGTTCATCATGTATCTTGTCCAGGCACTCCGGAACAAAACAGCATTGCAGAACGCAAACATAGACACATAGTTGAATTAGGCTTAGCTATGCTTTATCAATTAGCTGTACCCAAACATTTTTTGGATTGAGGCCTTCTCTACAGCAGTTTTTTTTATTAATCGTTTGCCCTCGCCCGTTCTCAAAATGGATTGCCCGTACAATGTTTTGTTTCACAAAAAACCAGATTATTCGGTTCTACGAGTATTTGGGACTAGGTGCTTTCCTTATTTATGAAATCATGTATCTAATAAATTTGAAACAAGATCCTTGCCTTGCATCTTTCTAGGGTACAGCGACAAGCACTTACTTTTATCATCTAACTTTTGTCATTTTTCAGACAGAACAGAAGCATAGGCTATAGAACCAAAGTCTTTAAAATGACTCACATTGGATTTTCTCCCACTCCAACACTCATATGGAGTTTTTTCTTGAACTACTTTTATAGGAAAGCGACTGCATAGTGTGGACACCCCATTTTGACTGGGCCCTAAAGTCCCTAAAAGTTGAGCTAAAGTCCCAAGGTCGAATAAAAGTCCTCAGGTTGAATAATATTTCGAGAAGGTGGGCCCAAATGAGGAGAGAGCATAGATTTTTATTAACTTGGTGTGGTCATCTATAGGGGCAAATTCCCCAAGAGGCAGTTCATATTCCAAGGAGGGTGTTTGTAAAATTTTAGGTAAGTTGGGCGAAAATGGGCAAATAAGACAAGCCGGAAGAGTGTAATTACCATAATATGGAGGTGTCAATATCATTTCCCTAGAAAAAAAAATAACTATGGGAAAATAATTCGCCCTTTCCCCTTCCTTGCTTAGACCACCCCTTGTAGCGCAGAAAATATGCTAAAGAGGGGTGTCCGAGGAAGAAAGAAGAGGCAGATATATTTCCTTTTTAGAAATAGGGTGAATTAGCAAAGCAAGAGTGCCCATGGATGAGAAGAAAAGGCAAGTAAAACATAATGGTAGGAGGGTAGAATCACCTTATCCTAGGGGCATTTTAGCAAAATGAGTATTGCTTCCTCTGCAAGAAATGAACATGGGCTATAGGATAAAAAAAAAGTGACGTGTAGGGCTTGGATTTAATTAGAGCATTCTAGATTTTTAGGGTTTCTAAGAGGGCATTAGGGTTAAAAGAGGGAGATGGATGGCTGAGATGAGAAGGATAATAAGTGGAGGGCTGAGATTAGTAGAAAGGAAGAAAAAGCCCTAAGAACTTAGCTTAAAAAAGGGGGTCTTCTCCTTCATTTTTTGAAGAAAAAAAAAGAAAAAATATCAGAGAGGTTTTCTCATTAGCAAGAGAGAGAGAGAGAGAGAGAGAGAGAGAGAGAGAGAGAGAGGGAGGCTTGGCCTCTGTTTGTCTTCCCCAACCCCATTTCTTGCCCACTCTCATCACCGACCATCACCTCCACCTCCTTCTCCACCCTTCATTTTTCTCCACCTCTACCTCCATCACAAATTTTAACCCAAACTCCATGGATTCCGGTAATCCTGCCGGAATCCGGTCACCCTCTTAGACCCAAACCAAAACCCTCACCATCTTCCCCACCGAATCCGACCCGCAACCCATTTCTTCTTCTCCGGCTAGTTGTGCCGGAATCCGGCACCCATTCCACCATCCCCTCCATCTCGGCCTCGTCTCATCCAAGACCAGCATGGCCTCCATCTGCAACTCCTCCTATTCTCATCACTTTTGCCCTTGATTCCATCTCTTTCTTCAAACCCATCTCAACCACTGTAGGAGCTCCAACACCGACCGGAATCCGGCAAGTTCACCCCACTCCGGCCAGCCACCATACCCCATTTCTACCCCAATCCAAACCCCAAAATCCGACCGAACACCTCATCATCACCATTTTCGCCCCAACCACCATCATCAATCCCATCTCAGATCTGAAATCCACGGCTCCATTTTTCCTCAAACTGTGGTACCCGGATCCCGCGAGAGGGGTGTGGGGCGCGAGCCGCCTCGCACTCTCTCTTGGTCTCTCGTACCCACGCGATTGGCGTGTGCATTTTAATGTTGATTTGAATTAATCTTTCCTGTGAACTTGGGATCACTAAGGCAATCCGAATTCCACACGAAAGAGACTGACAGAGTCGCCACCTAGATGTGGGATCTAGGACCCGTAATTAACCAGAAATCTAGACTCGCTACCTGGTTACGAGAATGGAAGGTATGGGGAGTTATCCGCCACATGCACCATTCCTGCCCGATAATCGGTCTTCGATTCCAAAAGCTAATTCTTTTAAATTTATTTTAAATGGCTCATTCAACTCTATGTTAATGTGCGAACTAAGTGACATGCATCCTATGATCTAATTTTAATGTGAATCCTAGATGTGTATCTTGATTTATTAATTTGTCTGGATTCATTCTAAGTGAAAGTTCTCCTAGAATTCTAATTCATGGAAAATCCTAAGTGATTTGATTAAGCATTTACAAGAAAATTAATATACAAAACACCACAATTTGTTTGTGGTGCCGACTCGCGGGTGGTATGCCATCAGACATCCAAGCTGCCTACGTACCCAAGCCTTACTGGGATCAGAGTCGACGTAGTTCGGTGCACCTAAGCTAAGCTACTTATGCCTAACTCAACTAGGACACCGACCTAGACGGGATTGACTGTTTCAACAGTTTTAGGAGAAGTTATTTAATTCAAGTTGAGGATTTTATTATCTTAGGATTTCATCTAAGATGCTATATGATTCTCATCTAAATGCAAATGGTCCCTTAGACTAATGCAGGTTTGCCTACATCCTAGTTTACTAGGCTTGTCCTAGGGAAAGATTGGGTGACTAGTGTAACTAGACCTATGGCACGGTTGCTATACATAGCAAACGTCCGTGATGAGGCTGGACTCCTAACTCTAGGACTCCCTAAAACCTAAGACTCCCTAAAACTTAGGACACGACACGACACCGGTGTTCCTAAATTGGGCTCTAAGGGTCCTTACGACGGAAACCATAATCCAATGGTTCCGAGAGACACGAGATGAATCGAGATGATGAATAGTGTGAGGGAATGGGAAAGATAGAGAAAGGTGCGACTGAACTTGGGAGTGCCAAATTGCCTACGTACCCCGTGATGGGGATCAAGCCACACGTAGTTCCACTGGGGAGGTTGCTTGGATTTTGGAAAACAGGTTTGGTATTTGGATCAGGAATCGGGTTTGTATTTGAGCATTGGACTTGAGATTCAAAAACATTGATATAGCAATGGGATTTTGGAATTGGGAATTTGCATCAAAGAATTGAGCATATTGGAATCATCAAGGGTTTGAATTTTCGGAATTCAAAGTGGGCGGGCTTATGAGATTCGGCCAAATGGATTCAGACATGCGACTCGGATTGTGTTGGGATATGACTTGGTTGGATTGGGTTAATGGTTAGGGTCAAGTGAGTCGGGTCTAAGTTAGGAGCAAACCCGAGACTAGCCATGGTCTAACTAGGAGGAAGCAGGGTACAAACCAGGGTGCGGACCAGGGTGCACCAGGGTGCGAACCAGCAGGGAACCAGGGTGCGAACCAGCAGGGAACCAGGGTGCGAACCAGCAGGGGAACCAGGGTGCAACCAGCAGGGAACCTGGGTGCAACCAGCAGCGAACCTGGGTGCAACCAGGGTCTAACCAGAGTGCGAACCAGCAGGGAACCAGGGTGCGAACCAATATCGAACCAGGGTGCGAACCAGTAGGGAACCAGGGTGCAACCAGCAGGGAAGCAGGGTGCGAACCAGTAGGGAACCAGGGTGCGAACCAGTAGGGAACCAGGGTGCAACCAGCAGGGAACCAGGGTGCGAATCAGTAGGGAACCAGGGTGCAACCAGCATCGAACCTGGGTGCAACCAGCAGCGAACCTGGGTGCAACCAGGGTCTAACCAGAGGCTAACCAGGGGGAAAACAGACCCTACATGCTTCCTAACATGGTTTTTCTTTTAAAGTAAAAGATATGCATGAAAACAGACCCTACATAGAATTGAAATAAATGCCTACCTCTTTGGAAACCCACTTTGTGTTTGATTTTTCTTTGATGGTAATTCCTTGAAGATGATTCCTGACTGCTTTTGATATATATCACCCAACGTATAAAATCACCCGATCCGGCAAGGATGGCCGAACCCTTGAAGAGATGAGGGAGAGGGATGAATTTTCTAAGAGAGGGGTTCTTTTTCTTCTTTTTGTTGGATGGTGGGATGAGAGGGTATTTATAGGAGAATGGGATAGGAGGTTAGGTGAGGTTAGGTGAGGTTAGGTAAGGTTAGGTGAGGTTAGGTGGTTAGGTGAGGTTAGGTGAGGTTAGGTGAGGTTTGGATGGTTAGGATGAGAGGAGAGGTTAGGTGAGGTTAGGTGAGGTTTGGATGGTTAGGATGAGAGGAGAGGTTAGGTGGTTTTGGATGGTTAGACCCAGGTCAAGATCTGCCATTGATCTAACGATTTACGGAAATCGGGTCTCGGAATGGAATCAGGGTTCGGGCTATGAAGTGACCCTATCTTATTTTGTCCCGATTGATGATCCGTAAAGTCAGATCAAGATATTAATGACCTAAAACATATATTAGGTTATTGTTGGTTAAAGTAAAGCAAAATGTGGGTGTCTACAGATGCCCCTCTTTGGTAGAGACGACGTAGTCATCGAATACCAAAGTTAAAATGACAGAACCATTTTGCGTAACTTTAATCGACAAAGGAACCCCCTAAACACAATGCAACCTAATATAATGCAAGACCTTAGATGAAATCCTAGAATTGGAATGCAATAAAACAAACCCGCTGCGGTGCCGCTGGCAACGAGAGAAATGGGATACCATTTTCAAATGGATTTTCGGAGGGAAAGGAATATCGCTTTTGAACAGCTTCAGAGGAAATGAGACGTCATTTTCAAATGGTCTCAGAGAGAATAATGGATGACTTTTGAAAGATTCTTAATGAAAATGCAGCATCATTTTTGAATGGGCTTGGGCAAGATAAAATACCGTATTTATACGGATTCCAAGGAAATGAGACATCATAGTTGTATGATGTTCAAAGGGTATAAGAGATCATTGTTGTATGGACTTGAAGAGAATGAAATACCGTATTTGTACGGATTCCAAGGAAATGAGACATCATAGTTGTATGATGTTCAAAGGGGATAAGAGACCATAGTTGTATGGACTCGAAGAGAATGAAATACCGTATTTGTACGGATTCCAAGGAAATGAGACATCATAGTTGTATGATGTTCAAAGGGTATAAGAGACCATAGTTGTATGGACTCGAAGAGAATGAAATACCGTATTTGTACGGATTCCAAGGAAATGAGACATCATAGTTGTATGATGTTCAAAGGGTATAAGAGACCATAGTTGTATGGACTCGAAGAGAATGAAATACCGTATTTGTAAGGATTCCAAGGAAATGAGACATCATAGTTGTATGATGTTCAAAGGGGATAAGAGATCAAAGTTGTATGGACTCGAAGAGAATGAAATACCGTATTTGTACGGATTCCAAGGAAATGAGACATCATAGTTGTATGATGTTCAAAGAGGATAAGAGACCATAGTTGTATGGACTTGAAGAGAATGAAATACCGTATTTGTACGGATTCCAAGGAAATGAGACATCATAGTTGTATGATGTTCAAAGGGGATAAGAGACCATAGTTGTATGGACTCGAAGAGAATGAAATACCGTATTTGTACGGATTCCAAGGAAATGAGACATCATAGTTGTATGATGTTCAAAGGGTATAAGAGACCATAGTTGTATGGACTCGAAGAGAATGAAATACCGTATTTGTAAGGATTCCAAGGAAATGAGACATCATAGTTGTATGATGTTCAAAGGGGATAAGAGACCATAGTTGTATGGACTCGAAGAGAATGAAATACCGTATTTGTACGGATTCCAAGGAAATGAGACATCATAGATGTATGATGTTCAAAGAGGATAAGAGACCATAGTTGTATGGACTCGAAGAAAAGAGGCACCGTTCACAAACGGGCTCAAGGAGAAGACAAGACCATTCACAAATGGACTCGAGAAATGAGGCACCATTCACAAACGGGCTCAAGGAGGACGATACCATTCACAAATGGATTCGAGAAAAGAGGCGCCATTCACAAATGGGCTCAAGGATAAGACAAGACCATTCACAAATGGACTCGAGAAATGAGGCACCATTCACAAACGGGCTCAAGGAGAAGACGAGACCATTCACAAATGGATTCGAGAAATGAGGCACCGTTCACAAACGGGCTCAAGGAGAAGACAAGACCATTCACAAATGGACTCGAGAAATGAGGCACCGTTCACAAACGGGCTCAAAGAGGACACGAGACCATTCACAAATGGACTCAGAAAATGAGGCACCGTTCACAAACGGGCTCAAGGAGAAGATGAGACCATTCACAAATGGACTCAGAGAATGAGACACCGTTCACAAACGGGTTCAAGGAGAAGACGAGACCATTCACAAATGGACTTGAGAAATGAGGCCCCGTTCACAAACGGGCTCGAAGAATTTAGAGATTTTTTATGAACTTGAATTTGACGTAGGATTGGATTTTTTTTATTTTTTTTTTTTAATTAAGGATTTGGATTTGATAAATTTTTTTATTTTTGGAAAATGAGGTACCGTCCGCAAACGGGCTCAAGGAGAAGATGAGACCATTCACAAATGGCCTCGAGAACAGAGGCACCGTTCACAAACGGGCTCAAAGAGGACATTAGAGCATTCACAAATGGACTCAGAGAATGAGAAACCTGTTCACAAACGGGTTCAAGGAGAAGACGAGACCATTCACAAATGGACTCGAGAAATGAGGCACCTTTCACAAAAGGGCTCAAAGAGGACATGAGATTTTTCATGAACTTGAATTTGACGTAAGATTGGATTTGTTTGAATCGGGGATTGGATTTGATGAATTTTGGATTTTTTTTTTTTTTTTTTTTTTGAACTCAATGAAATCGGGGACATTATAGATCGTGCCCAGTAAAGATATTGGAAACCAAGACTTTGACGAATGATGAGACGACCAACCTTATGAACGAAGAACCATTAGTAACAAGAATGGATTAGGAACACTTTTATGAAACTTCAACAAGATTTTTCTCAATGAGACTGTTGGTCTTGTCTTCTGGGGATTTTGATAACTGAAACCTTGAACAAGATACTTGAAATTGGTAATTTAGAACAACGGCTCTCTAACATGGAAAAGCGGGATCTGTTTTTTGACAGGTGCTTAGATGAACATTTCTTGACCAGGATAGTATTTAACTAACCGGAAGGAAATTCTGAATTTTAATGGTTCATCTTTCTGAGAAATTGGCTCAACCACCATTGCATCTGGGGCTCTTCCAAGCTTAAGGTGCCTTCCTGGGGTATGATCTTTTTACGGAAGCTGGGCTTTCTGATGTTTCTACTTCTGAACTCTTCCGAGTTGATCTTCTTTGAAATGTAGCTGTTTGACTAGATTCTCGAACCCTTTCAGGTATAATTGCAGGGAGCTGCCTAGGCCGGGCCTCCTTCACCAAGACAGTTACATCATTTGGACATAGGAACGACGATTGACTCTTTCTAAAGAGAAAACTTAGATGAAAGGCACTACTCAAAGGATTGAGCAGCCCTGAAGGAGTGAACTTAGAATAACAAAGATTGACTGACTATACTGACAAACACAGTGATGCTTCTGACTTAGTTAATATTTTGTTTGGTAAGTCTATCCTTTCGAGGAATAGTTTTTCAATTGGTAAACACTGGACTTTTTCCTTAAAACAGTAATGCCTCAAGGATTTAATTACGCCCCCTAAGATTGCTTAGCTTTAATGCCCCCAGTTTTGAGGATATCACTTGAATTTGCTTGAACTTCAGTTGATCTTCAGTCTTGATACCAGCTGTAGCCTTCTTATAATGATTCTCTTACCGTGACCAAGTCACCTCTTCGGGGTTTTTAACTTGGCGGACCGCGCTAGCCTTAACTTTTGCCTGAACCACCATTCTAGGTTTTCGATCCAGCAGGCTATCCCCTTAGCTTTTGCCTAAGCCGCCCTTTCGGGTTTTCAACTTAGCAGGGGAATGATCTTAAATTTTGCCTAGACCGCCCTTTCAGGTTTTCAGTCTAGCAGATCTTCAAACTCCGTTCGTTTTCTTATTCATCATTTTTTTTTATTGTGTCTCGGGACCTAGCTCATTAGTTCTGAACACCAGAAGGACTTTATAGGTAGGATAGGGCTTTTCAAAGAATGGCTTAAGGTTCAACAAAGATTTCGACCGAACCTGTGAACAGGTTGCCTACATATCCCAAGGTAGGAATCAGGTCGTGTGTAGGTCAAGGCGAATGCCCCTAGTTTGAAGATCAATTGTTTGAAGGTTAATTGATTTTTTTCCTTTTTTCTTTTCTTTCTGGAACAATTAACTTCTCTTCTTTTGGAACTTGTCCCTCTTTTTTTTTTGGAACGATTGATTTTTCTTTTTCTTTTTTTTTGAATCGACCGAACTCGGTTTAACCGAGCTGCCTACGTACCCCAGTGTAGGGATCAGGTCTCGCGTAGTTCGGGGGAATGCCCCAAGTTTGATGGGTTTTCAAGAAAATTTGATTTAGGCTCGAAGGGTTTGCAAATCGGTATTCTTTTGACATTGGGTTTTGATTTTGGGATTTAATCGGCCAAAGGAGGCCTTTCGATGTTCAGATTGGGAATCGATCTAGGTTACTAGAGTCCCTCTGGTACTGATTATTTTTTTTTTCTCTTTTGTTTTTTTTTTTTTTCGCGGAGTTTGACGGCATTTCCAGGTAAGAGATAATGGATCTTCTTCTTTCAAGATTCTAATACGTGCTTTTGACTTTCATAGAGCGAAACTTGTTCTTTGACATCCTCCATCTATGGATTCGTACTCTCGATATCTGATGATCACTTTTCATTGTTTGCTCTTGAACTTTTCATCTTGAATTTGTTGGCTTTATGAATTTGAGAACCAAGGTCATTGATTGGAAATATGAAAGTTGTTTCCACTCTATGCCCCTTGTATAGCATATATCTTCTCACTTTCTTCATTTTCTTTGAGCTTTCCATCTATGTCTTGCCCCTGGTATCGGTTGTAGCTTTTCTAGACAATCTTCTTATTCTTGAAATAATTTTATCAATTCTTCACACTCTTTAGAGGGTAATGTATTTTCAATCGGCATTCACTGAATCAAAGTTTCAGTGCCAGTGTTTATCATTTCAATTTCATCTTTGAAAGGTTGGGATTGGCGCTCCTCCTCTCGTTCAAGTAATTGCTGTGACTCAAGTGGAGTTTCGTCAATTTTGTCCTCATTTGAGGAGGGAGTCTTATTTTAAGATCAGAAGCACACTTAAGAACAGACACAAGTGAACTTTTTGGAACTGACTGAAATTTTATTTAAAGAAAAGCTATTACATCAGACGACCTATCCTGAACATGCTCACGATTCACAACTCTAAATAAGAAAGAGAAACAGAAGATAACTTGCCTGGACTAGGCATTGACCTTTAACTGTAAGACCGGACTCAACAATTATACTGACCATGATGACTGACTCAACATAAAATAGTAAGTGACTAAAATTTTAACTGCTGCAACTGTTTGGCGTTGAAGGCTCGGCGAAGGCTGGTTCGTTCTGAACATCATCATGGCTGATACTTTCAATTTTGGACAATGATGACTGATTCGCATAGGGAAATGCCCCTAGCTCAAGGATTCTGAGAGTGAACTCTGAAGGACTTAGCAAAATAATCTTGAAAAAGGTAGCCCCTAGAGGAGGAACAGACCAGGGGTACAAGCAAGATTGGATTATCTGGACCAGGCATGATCAGATCATGAGAACGCATAATCGAAAGATTGTGAGATTCTGCATCTGCCAGTTAGGGGATGGCATGAAGATACGATCGAATCGTATGACAGAAGAACGAAAGACGCACGATCAAAAGATTAGATGAGATAGCATAAGATTGCTTTCAACGGATAGATCATGAATGACTAATCCTATGAGATCTTTGGAAATGATGGGATTTATATCCTAACTCAAAGGGAATTTTTTTTTTCACATTTTATCAGTGTTACCTGAAGGCATCAACCTTAATCCTAATCTATCGGAGTGGAGAGAGAATCTCGACTCATGACTTTGTTCGTGTATATAAGGACCGATCGTGACCATTGGAAGATGGACCACGGCCTAATCTAGACACCAATGGGTAGGATATCCTAAACTAGGCTCACACACGTGATGCACATGTGTTCGTATACTACATGCATGTGTGGGTTAATCTAGGGGTAAGGCCAAGAGTTCCCTTAGCGCGAATCCCTGCTCGATATACTGTACCAGTGTCCGGCGTATCAGTACGTGAACAAGAGATCCGTTTACGTACCATAAAGGTACCAGGCTAAGGGTGGAATGCTTCTCTAGCACAGAGGCACCAGGTGATGAAATCCCAGTCAACCATGCTAGATAACACTCCGGGTTCCTAAAATAGGACGTGTGTGTACGTGAAATGCAAGGGTTTAGATGCAAGTGATGTAAGTGTGTGCAATAAGTTTGCGCAATCTATGATGCCTTCAGGTTTTGTTAGATTAAGTTCAAGTAAAATGTGATGAGAAAATAAAACAAGGCAAACTAATCTAACAAGTATAGAGTTTTTATGAGCCAGTTAAATTAAATTCAAATGAATTATCTTTTGAAATTTTAATGAAGTTAGGTGGTCCCCAGCAGAGTCGCCAGACTGTGGTACCCGATCCCGCGAGAGGGGCGTGGGGCGAGCCGCCGCGCTCTCTTCTCTTGGTCTCTCGTGTCCACGCGATTGGCGTGTGCATTTTAATATTGATTTGAATTCATCTTTCATGTGAACTTGGGATCACTAAGGCAATCCGAACTCCACACGAAAGAGAATGACAGAGTCGCCACCTAGATGTGGGATCTAGGACCCGTAATTAACCAGAAATCTAGACTCGCTACCTGGTTACGAGAATGGAAGGTATGGGGAGTTATCCGCCACATGCACCATTCCTGCCCGATAATCGGTCTTCGATTCCAAAAGCTAATTCTTTTAAATTTATTTTAAATGGCTCATTCAACTCTATGTTAATGTGCGAACTAAGTGACATGCATCCTATGATCTAATTTTAATGTGAATCCTAGATGTGTATCTTGATTTATTAATTTGTCTGGATTCATTCTAAGTGAAAGTTCTCCTAGAATTCTAATTCATGGAAAATCCTAAGTGATTTGATTAAGCATTTACAAGAAAATTAATATACAAAACACCACAATTTGTTTGTGGTGCCGACTCGCGGGTGGTATGCCATCAGACATCCAAGCTGCCTACGTACCCAAGCCTTACTGGGATCAGAGTCGACGTAGTTCGGTGCACCTAAGCTAAGCTACTTATGCCTAACTCAACTAGGACACCGACCTAGACGGGATTGACTGTTTCAACAGTTTTAGGAGAAGTTATTTAATTCAAGTTGAGGATTTTATTATCTTAGGATTTCATCTAAGATGCTATATGATTCTCATCTAAATGCAAATGGTCCCTTAGACTAATGCAGGTTTGCCTACATCCTAGTTTACTAGGCTTGTCCTAGGGAAAGATTGGGTGACTAGTGTAACTAGACCTATGGCACGGTTGCTATACATAGCAAACGTCCGTGATGAGGCTGGACTCCTAACTCTAGGACTCCCTAAAACCTAAGACTCCCTAAAACTTAGGACACGACACGACACCGGTGTTCCTAAATTGGGCTCTAAGGGTCCTTACGACGGAAACCATAATCCAATGGTTCCGAGAGACACGAGATGAATCGAGATGATGAATAGTGTGAGGGAATGGGAAAGATAGAGAAAGGTGCGACTGAACTTGGGAGTGCCAAATTGCCTACGTACCCCGTGATGGGGATCAAGCCACACGTAGTTCCACTGGGGAGGTTGCTTGGATTTTGGAAAACAGGTTTGGTATTTGGATCAGGAATCGGGTTTGTATTTGAGCATTGGACTTGAGATTCAAAAACATTGATATAGCAATGGGATTTTGGAATTGGGAATTTGCATCAAAGAATTGAGCATATTGGAATCATCAAGGGTTTGAATTTTCGGAATTCAAAGTGGGCGGGCTTATGAGATTCGGCCAAATGGATTCAGACATGCGACTCGGATTGTGTTGGGATATGACTTGGTTGGATTGGGTTAATGGTTAGGGTCAAGTGAGTCGGGTCTAAGTTAGGAGCAAACCCGAGACTAGCCATGGTCTAACTAGGAGGAAGCAGGGTACAAACCAGGGTGCGGACCAGGGTGCACCAGGGTGCGAACCAGCAGGGAACCAGGGTGCGAACCAGCAGGGAACCAGGGTGCGAACCAGCAGGGGAACCAGGGTGCAACCAGCAGGGAACCTGGGTGCAACCAGCAGCGAACCTGGGTGCAACCAGGGTCTAACCAGAGTGCGAACCAGCAGGGAACCAGGGTGCGAACCAATATCGAACCAGGGTGCGAACCAGTAGGGAACCAGGGTGCAACCAGCAGGGAAGCAGGGTGCGAACCAGTAGGGAACCAGGGTGCGAACCAGTAGGGAACCAGGGTGCAACCAGCAGGGAACCAGGGTGCGAATCAGTAGGGAACCAGGGTGCAACCAGCATCGAACCTGGGTGCAACCAGCAGCGAACCTGGGTGCAACCAGGGTCTAACCAGAGGCTAACCAGGGGGAAAACAGACCCTACATGCTTCCTAACATGGTTTTTCTTTTAAAGTAAAAGATATGCATGAAAACAGACCCTACATAGAATTGAAATAAATGCCTACCTCTTTGGAAACCCACTTTGTGTTTGATTTTTCTTTGATGGTAATTCCTTGAAGATGATTCCTGACTGCTTTTGATATATATCACCCAACGTATAAAATCACCCGATCCGGCAAGGATGGCCGAACCCTTGAAGAGATGAGGGAGAGGGATGAATTTTCTAAGAGAGGGGTTCTTTTTCTTCTTTTTGTTGGATGGTGGGATGAGAGGGTATTTATAGGAGAATGGGATAGGAGGTTAGGTGAGGTTAGGTGAGGTTAGGTAAGGTTAGGTGAGGTTAGGTGGTTAGGTGAGGTTAGGTGAGGTTAGGTGAGGTTTGGATGGTTAGGATGAGAGGAGAGGTTAGGTGAGGTTAGGTGAGGTTTGGATGGTTAGGATGAGAGGAGAGGTTAGGTGGTTTTGGATGGTTAGACCCAGGTCAAGATCTGCCATTGATCTAACGATTTACGGAAATCGGGTCTCGGAATGGAATCAGGGTTCGGGCTATGAAGTGACCCTATCTTATTTTGTCCCGATTGATGATCCGTAAAGTCAGATCAAGATATTAATGACCTAAAACATATATTAGGTTATTGTTGGTTAAAGTAAAGCAAAATGTGGGTGTCTACACAAACCCTATTCACCAATTTTGGTGCCTAAAACCCTTGAATCCTCCTTTTACCCTCCACCATCAGACCTAACTTTTGCAAACCCCCTTTATCACCAACATCAACCATCTTCTCTACTGTCATATCCCAAACCCATTTCAAAATCTATTTCCACCCCCTTTTCTCCATTTTCCATCACATCCTCCAATCATCTTATCATCTTCTCCGGCAATGTCCGTCGGAATCCGGTGACTATCTACCTCAAACCCTCTTCGTCAGAGTTTCTGTTATTGGGTTTAAAGGGGAGAATAGCATAGAGAGAAGAGAGCAGAGGAGGGTTAACAGCCCTTAGGGTCCATCATTATCGCCATCTCTGGAGATCTTTAAATTCGGCACCTCTCTTCTTCGGCGAGAATCCCATTAATTCCGGCAAGCATCTTTGCTGCGTTACACAGAAAGAAGGTAACCCCCTTTCGGTTCTATTCTATTTTGAAATCTAAACTCCATAGTTTAATAGTGCGGTGTAATGTTCATGCTCTGCTTCTTATGGTCCATTTTTGTTTTTTATATACATGTTCAGTGGATTTTCTATGGAAGATAAGGTTCTATGAAAAGTAAATTTCCTTTTTAAGTTCTGGTCTTCAAATCATTGTTTCAGAAATTTTCTTATGAAGTATGGCAAAGTCATGTTCATCTCCACTTAATCTTCGAATCAAAGTTATTGTTGGGATTTTGTCTTAGTTTTTGTCACCGGGAGCTTAGTGATTGCCGTGACAAAAGGGTAATTAGAGGCCTGATTCCATGATCTTACTTTAATTTCATGGTGTGTACTATTCATATAGTGATTATGGTGAGATCTGATATCAGCATGAACATGTTGGGTGGTTGCATATATTTTGTTTTAATTCTCTAAAATCCCTTTACATTCAAGTGTAGAATTGTAATAGCATTAGTTGTCGTGGAAACTCTGTTCCCCTTATGGTTTGGGTTATCATTTGGTACCAGTGATATTGGATGTTATGATGCATAGTAGAGGTACAATTTCTCTTGTGGTTTGAATTGTCATATCTTAGTACTGATACTTGTCATTGTGGAAACTTTGTTTCTTTTATGCTTTGAACTATCAGTTCTTATTATTGGGTATTCGCTGTCAAAGCAGAGGCTTTGTTTCTTTCGCGGCTTAGACTATCATTTTTATCAGTGGTGTTTACTGTCATGATATACCATAGAGGTTGTGTTCCTTTCTTCTTAGTATCAAAGTTCAATTCCTATTTAGGGGTTGGTTTGTGATAATCTAGGATGAATGTGGGCAAGTTAACCTTATGAAGTGGTCAAAATCGATGATGCCATATCAATTTTCCATTTCAAAATCTTTTTTAGAAAAAGAACTGATTTCAACAAAATTTTGAATTGATTTAGATAAGTGGGTTACTTGTTGCAATTTCGAATTAAATCTTCTTCTTTTATTCAACTAGCCTGTTAGGTGCATTTGGAAAATTGCAATGAATATTGCATTGATCCAGATGTTTATTTTATTTTGAAAATTTAAAGAATGGGTGTTGGCTAATGATTTGGAGTATTGGCACCATCAAATTTAACACTTACATAAGGTTTCTTTGCTTTATTCTCCTTTCTTCTTTCCAAGCTTGGATTACGTTTAGAAGCCTTAGAACTTCCTCTTGTTGTTAAGGATTTTCATTGGAGTCCATGGTAATTACTAGCGCTTGTATTGTCATGGGTGTTCGGAAATTTTTTCTCCTGATTCCCTTGGAGAATCTTTGTCGGGTTTTGGCTATGACGGAATGTTTCTTGAGCTAATCTCTTCCCTTCCTGCCTTAAATTTTTCGCAGGTTGAGGGGTCTCTTCCTCTTTAGGGAGAGTTAGGATTATGTCCTACCTTTATAGAGTTTAGGATTCTGTCCTACCTTTATAAAGTTTAGGAGTCTGTCCTACCCTTAAAAAGTCTATGAGTCTGTCCTCCCCGTATAAAGTTTAGGAGTCTGTCCTAACCTTATAGAGTTTAGGATTCTGTCCTTTCTTCATAGAGTTATAGGATTCCATCCTGCCCTTCATAAAATCTAGGATTCTGTCCTTCTTTCATAGAGTAGTTAGGAAAATCTGATCCGAACTACGGATGGCTTGATCCCTAGCTGAGGGGTACGTAGGCAGCTCAGGCTTGCAGTTGGCATCCTGAGTTCAGTCACAACTTCAAAAACTTCCATAAGCTTCAAAACCTTTCAAACCTTCCAAAAATACAAAAACAACTTCAAAATAACCTTGCAAACCATATTTTCAAAAGATTTTCCCATAGAGTTAGGAGTCTGTCTTAGGCGTTTGGGATGTCTTAGAGTTAGGAGTCTGTCCTAGACTTGATGCTCTGTGGGTCTTGTCGTGTGAGTGTCCCTAGAGTTAGGAGGCATCGAGTTGTGGTCGGTTAGACACTCAGTCGAGCCGATGGCTAGACTAGGACGCACTTAGATAGCCCATTGTTTTCCTTACGACACACAGCCTAGTCACGCATAGGATGTAGGGACCCCCTGCATTAGTTTAAGGCTAAAACTTGTAGTAGTTAGGGCATATAGGGAGTCCTTAAAATTACAATTCATTTGAACTTAAGCAATCGCACAAGAAGCTTTAAAAACTAGTCGAGTCTAGTTGATCGAGTCTAGGACAACTGTCCTAGATGGTTAGGCATTGTAGTTTAGAATAGGCCGCCGAACTACGTTGACTCTGATTCTTTCCGAGGCCGGGATACGTAGAGCAACCGGGATGGATGGCCATCTTGGTCCGAGTCAAGTATCACATTAGAGTCTAGGGTTTGTCGTGTTGAGTCGTGTGTGGAGTCGTGTTGTGTTGTGTATTTTGCTGTGTTTTCTTACTTTCATGTACAGATCCTATACCTTTAGCTTTAGCATGCTTGTGTTTGCCCATCAGAACTTAGACACCAATTAGGCATGACACTCATAACCTAGCTATTCTTAGGTGGCAAGTCTTTCATTTCTTTTTGTGTGTGCTTATTATTCCTCCCCGAGACATGCATGATTAGCTAGACGTTATCTCAGGGATATTCGTTCCCATTTCACATGATTTTCGCCCAAAACTCTTCAAGGTTAATAATAAATGGCATAAGAGACCAGGTGCTTGACTTGGGCGAATTGGGGGCGCCTAACCCCTTCCCCATTCGTCATCAAGCATGGACCTTTTGTATCTCTGGTTATCTGTTGCGACAGAGCATAGTATGGGATCCAGGGCGTACTTCCTTGGATGGCGACTCTTTCTTTGTTTAAGGTACGCCTTGAATCCGGGCTAGTCCCCAAATCGAGAGGTATCTCACTTTACATCGCCACTCATGCTGTGAGGGGCACTCTTTCGAGAGTTCCTTGGTGGAGCTCTCCATCACGTGGATGATCTAGAGATTTTCTGGGGGCTCTTCCCCCGCCTCTCTCGGATCGGGGTCCACACATAGTTATACCGCCGTGGCCACTCCTTCAGCCTAATAATCATTAGGCAACCCCTTGTCTTTTAGCATGCTCCTTGCCGCCTCAACAAAGGTTCTATGTTTCCTCTCTGGGACTTCAATATGTTGTGGGGAATAGCTCACTATCAATTGTCTTTTGATTCCACTTTCATTGCAGAAATCCTAAAATTCTTTGGAAATAAATTTACCACCACGGTCGTACGAAGAGTAATGATAGAATGACCACTTTGGTTTCCAACAAGAGCCTTGAACTATTTGAAGATAGAATGAACCACTTTGGTTTTCCTAACCTAGATGGCGACTCTGGTCCACCCTTTTTCGTGAAATTCGGATCCCTTATTCCTAGTTCATTGAAAAGCAAGAAAAATTGAATATAATACACTCGAATCGAGCAAACGCCAACTACCAGCAATGCCTAACAACACTCTCGTGGGTGCGCCCCGGATCCTAACCGCATTCCGGGTGGGGCTCCACACCTTCAAAACGTTATACGGGATGGAATCCTCCCACAAACTCACCACAGGACTAGGAAGCGCCTCCATGGTGACAGGGAAAGTTTGAATAGAGAAGAAATTGTACAGGAATACCTAAGGCTTAAATGGCGCAAGACTCAATATTACAAAGCGGTTGATACACTGTCTGAGGCTGGGGGATCTAAGGTGATGAAGGAAACCATGATGTGGCCGAAGGAAAATTATGTGACGGTACCACCCTCTCCTGTGCTTGCCGCCGACCATACAAGAAAAACCATTGAACAAGAGCATGACGATACGATAGTATTGGAAAGCCCCATAGCCTTCGTCAAATCCGATTCGGCCATTGATACTTTGGAGAATGATCTCCGAGGAAAGATAAATGAGTGACTTCAACATGGGGAAGCGACAGATATTTCAAAAGACACAGAGCAAACAAGGGAGTTTGTAGAAATGACATCAATTGGGAAGGATCTCGGGATTCAATTCGAAGAAAATATGTCGGCAATTCATAGTATGTATTTAGTGATTAATGCTCATGAAAGGGAGATTCCACCTACGTCCAGCCAAAAGAATAAGGAGAAGGTGGAAAGGGAACTAAAGCACCTACACTAATTCGGACGCAGATGGGGTATTTGGATCCTTTCAAACTCTTATTATGAAGATTGTTTATTCGAATATTAGGGGAATGTGATCTGAAAGGCAGAGATTGGCAGGGAAAGATCTCTGCAACTCTCACTATCCTGATATTCTCGTCATTGAGGAATCGAAGATGAGGGTGGTGTCCGATAGCGTCATCAACGATATCTAGGTAAGGATGAATCGAGATTGGATTGCAAAAGACACAAGGGGCACGACAGGTGGTGTAACTGCTATATGGAAGGCTAACTTGCTGGCAATGAATGATTGTTGGATGAAGGACCATACTATCTCTATCCATTTAACGATTCTGGCGTCCAAATACCAATGGATGTTTATAGACGTTATGGGCCAGCTAGGGCTCGGGAATAGAGGGATTTATGGATGGAATTAAACAATATTTGGAGTCAATGGGATGGTCCGTGGAGTGTAGGGGTGATTTCAATACTATTCATTACCCAAGCAAGAAGAACAGACCGGATCGAATCAAGACTAGCATGAGGAATTTTTCAAACTTCATCTTGGATAGCGAGCTTATAGATCTCCCGCGGGAGGGAGCTAGATACACATGGTCCAACAATCAAGACCGTTTGGTGATTTTTAGACTGGATTGATTCCTCATATCCAAGGAGTGCGCAGAACTATATCGGTATATATTCCAATGTGCATCACCAAAACCGATCTCTGATCATAACCCCATTTTGCTGGAGTTATCTGATTTCAGTGTCGGACCTCGTCCATTCAAGATGGACATGGCATGGCGCGAGTCACAGGATTTTAACTCAAACATTGTTCTATGGTTAGGAGAGCTGGAGGTTGAGGGCTGGAAAGGATATGTGCTTTGCAAAAGAATAGCAACACTAAAAGGAAAGATTAAAGAATGGGCAAGAAGTGAAAAAATAATAAAGGAAGAAGCAAGGCTAGGTGAAGAGGAATTGCAGAATAGAACATCCCTCAAAGCCGAGTACGATGAGATCTTATGAAGAAAGGAAATTACTTGATGACAAAAAGCCTGGGCTATCTAGCACAAAGAGGGGGCCAATAACAAAATTCTTTCATTGTATGATGAATGCTTAGAGACGGATAAATTCCATCAATTCCCTAATCTCTAATGGGACTTTGATTGGATAAATGCCATCAATTCCCTACTCTCTAATGGGACTTTGATTGAAGATAACACTAAAATCTACAGAGAAAGCTTAAAAGTAGATTCCCTTGCTAATATACCAATGTACCACATGCCACTCTTCAAAATCCCTGTTCGTGTTGCCAAACGCATCGAAAAACTTCAAAGGGATTTCCTTTGGGAGAGTATGGACCAAGGGAAAAGACTCAAGCTCCTAATTGGCCGAAATAGGGTATGCAAATCAAAACACACCGGCAGGGTTATTTCTAAGGAATCAATACATGAAAGATTTGTCACATGACGTACCTCTATAACGCAATTCCAACATCTTAGAAACTCAGACTCAATCACCTGACATCAAATAATCACAAACATGTTTAAGAACGGTATACGCGATATTATAGAGGTACGAAACACTCTTTGATGCCAAACCAGGAAGAGAACAGTAGATCGTCCTAGGGTCCTCCTTAGTATTATGAAATTAACAATATTAGAGAGTCCTTAAACATTTTTTAAACTATTTTTAATAGAAAATAGACTTCTTAAGATTTCTTGAGAGCACAAGAACTACAAAATTAAATAAGAACAAAGAAGTTATGATTTTTCAAAGTTTTGTTGTTGCTGGAGGAAATTGTCACATGGGCGTCCGCCCCTGGCTGGATGTCAGACTGATATTTTAGTCGATTCTGGTTGCTCTCAAGCAGGACATCCGCCCTTGGGCCGGTCATCAACCCCCTGGCGACCATGTTTTTCTCTGGGGTGTGATTCTTCTCTTATTTTTAAACTTAAAAGGGCTCTATCTCACTCGCTACACACCGGAATTGGGCGTGTCCAGACTCATTGGAAAGCTTAGAGCGAATAGTTTCCAAAGAGGCTGACAAACTCACTGAAATCCCGACAAAACTTTGACGAAAAGAGGAAACAAAGGAAAAATCCTACTTTTATCCCTAATCTTTATAAAATCAAAATAATCAAAGAAATAAATACCAAATACATAATCTAGACATGCTTCTTAACTCTGATAAATCTCTTCGGCATCCAAAACGTTCTTCGGCGACCGGATCTCCCTCGAGCCCCTCTCTCCTCTTTCCCATATCTCTCTTTCTTTCTCCCTCTATTTCTCTTTTCTCTAAACGATAATATGGAACCATCTTTGCATTTAGGGTTTTCTCTAGAGAAAACATTTGTTATTTATATCTCACATTAGACAGCCCTAATCTCCACTTGAAATTTTGACAAAAATGTACCCTCCTAAAATGATTTTACATGTGGGAATATCTGGGGTATTTCATATACCAATGAGAAGGTGGAATATTCATTTCAACACATTAATGCGTCAAAGCATGATAGACCGACATGAAAACGTGTGTTCCCATGTTACATATACAGCATGGAGTCTACCATGTCTCTTTATATCAGTCATTTTTCTTGTGCTAGGAAGTCATAATTCCGCCCCTTTCGATTACTTGGGACACCCAGCAGGACTGTATCAATGCAGAGGGGCTGATATACTTCACGTCAGAAGAATTCAATGGGGCTGATTGCCACGTACACTGGCTCTGGCTGTCCCAAGTAATCAAAAGGGGCGGATATATCACTTGCCTAGTTTAGTTTTCTCAACTTTAGTTTAAGATTGTAAAACATACACTGAGCCCACTTTTTTTTTAGCAAAATTGGGTGTATCTTATATACATGGTTTTAAATTTCGACCAAAACAAAACAAAATGGTCCAAATATTTCGGTTTCAACCACTGCCGAAATGAAATTTACATGAAGTCGTTTCTTTACAAGATTTAGGCGAAATTTCACCGAAATTCCGAAATTTTGCCAAAATGTCGAAAATTTTATTTTTAGACTTTTGACAAAATCCCACCTTCTTGCCATTCTTCTCGAGTTTGCTTCCATCTCCATCACCAACAGACGATGTATTAGGATTGACCTTTGGACTCTTGGTAATCTTGATTCTAGCGCTCACTTCTTGTTATTTTTCTACTTATTCTAATTTAAGGGTTTTTCACTTCTGGTTATTTTTTCTACTTGTTCTAACTTAAGGGTTTTTCATTTCCATTTCCCTTTGATTTTCTATGTAGTGTTTTTGAATGTTTTCGTGTACAGGTCCTGAGGATTATCGGAGCCGGCGAAACTCATTGCGGACTTCTTATTAACCTTCCCTTTCGTCCATTTTTTCTCTTCCGGACAATAACCTTTGGACTTTTTGGTAATCTCATCAGGACATTAACTCCAGGATTTCCTCTGTTCCTCTAGAATTACACTACTCACCAGCTACATGGGATATTTGAGGTCTGTGTTGTCTTTATTTCTTTATTTGTAAGTTCTTCATGATCTTAGTTACTCCAGTCATTTTCACTGAAGAGGACGTATGGTAGAAAATGCATTGCTAAAAATTTTTGTTGTTCTTGAAAGTTAATTCGAAGGCCATATTTTGTAAAATTAGGGTTCCTTTGAGTCCATAAAGAAAATTTCTGCTTGCTCTTCTGTTCTGATATTTTAAAAATATGAAATTTCCTAATAATTTCCTATATGCCAGTTGAACAAGACAGAAATAGCAATTTTTAGAATATGCTGAAGATATTGAGAAATTCTCAGTATGTCTGTTTTTGTCAGTGATTGAGTGACTCTTGTCTGTATTTTAGATCCTCATTTTCAAAGAGAAGACAATAAATATAGGGAAATGATATCTACGCCAAGTTTTTTTTATAAGCATGCGCTCCACTTATTTGTCGTCTAGCATTTAAAGGGTTTTAAGCGCTTTTTGAGAACCATAATATCCTCTGACATCCCTTTAAATACTGCACGACAAACAAGTGGAGCACATGTTTATCAAAACACTTGACGCATATATCATTTCCCTAAATATACATTTTTTTATGGAAATGCTACTTTTATATTTGTGATTATTGTGAAAAATTGAGATTAAATTGTTTTTAAAAGGTACTTGTTATAAGTATTACAACAAATGATTGCCATTCCTGTTCATAATTCTTCTGAAGTGGCAGATTAACACCATTTTTTTTGCTGGTTATGCCTTATTAAGTTATAGTGATTATTGCTGTTCTTAGGCCCATTTCTCATCTTAACTCTTTTATTTTTGTAGGCTTCCACTTTCGAGGGATCTAATAGAGATCCAACTACGTGGGAAGGTAACAAGTGCAAAGGTGAATCAATAATTCCTGCACATGTAAATTGATCATGGGTTGATGGTTTATATTATGTTCCTTTTCTATCATTGTCGAAACATCTAATCCACGGAATTAACCAAAAATAATGGGTAAGGATCTGTGCTCGGAAAATATACAAGGCATCAGAAGAAGGTGCTTTCAAGCCAATTTTGCCTCATTATGTTGGTCCCAAAATTTCGTCTCGAACTATACATACCAGGGGTAAAATAGAATTCAAATTTTTGATAGCCAATGAGAAATAGTAAAATAAGTGTGTGAATGTCAAACAATGTAGTGTGGTTTCATCTCCCTATGTTCATTGATTTATTCATTGTTGCTTTTGTTTGAATTTTCTTCTGTGTGCAACATGTTCAGATAAATTCATGATGCATGCTTTCTTTATTTAATGGCTATTGTGTTCACGTGGATAAATTTTGCAAGGCATAGCGAGGCAGAACCATGTTTCTTTGTTATTGTTCCTCTCAAGACATGTTTTAGCCTATATTTCATTTTTGTGGCCATTACTTTTCAATCCTCCTAGAAGCATTTCAAAAGCACCTTGCATGATTGGGGAGACCATTTCTAAATGGAAAAAGAAAATTTTAATAAATTATGCCTCTTGGGATCAAAAGTGTCTTAGTGAAAGTGGATATCATAATCACAAGTCTTGATTTCAACAAACATTTGTCCCAATAAATTATCCTAGACAGGCAGCTATAAATCCAATAGTCTCTTGACTTGCATTATGCAATTACGGTTCGTAATAAGTCTCTTGAAAAAATATGTCCTCTCGAAGGGGTGTTGGTAAATAAATTACGAGTCTTGATTTTAAAAAAAGCCATGTCTCAAGAAATTAACTCAAGAATTCAGACACTATCTTGATCTCCATTATGCAATTCATATTCCTAATAATCAATCCACTTGATCCCTAATCCTGTTCATGAAGGTTTGTGTTCTTGAAAGCCATGAAGGTATTGCCATCGCATCAAAATGGATATGAATTCTCCATATTAACTGACTTCTGAGTGGATGATAAAATGATAGCTGAAATGCTCCTTACTGCTCCCTGAAATTCAATGATTGAAGTCAGTTCTACATTGTCCGCCAGTGGAAGTTTTGGTGGTGTGTTCATTTAGATACCAAAAAATCAATTGAATCCTTAGTGAAACGGATCTGGTTGTTTTATTTCTCCCTTATTCTGAATGCACTTAGGAGTGATTTACTAAGGAATGACAAGATCTGAATCCATGGAGGTTGTAATGGATGTTTATGAGGCCTGCAGCTTATCGGAAGGAGCCAGAGTATGGGAACTAATCCTTGCTATGGACCACCTCTAAGATTGTTTATGTTGAGATCTCTTTCTCCTATGGAAACAATCACTTAGTTCCTCTGGATTCCGCGGTTACCATTTTCTGGATCTGGGCTTGACATGGCTGACTGCATTAATCTTTTAGTTGATTTAGTGCTTGATGGATAAAGTAAGGCCCCACTTGTTTTGGATTTTGAGAACCATTGTGAGTTGAAAACTGATTATTGGACTCAAGATGGCCAAAAGTTGCACCTTAGGGTGTTAGCTAGCGTCAGAGACTAGAGCCATGGAATATCTTGACCAAAAGGGAAAGGTTATGACTTATGAAACATTGGGTTCCATGTTTCTAGGTTGCTCATTTTTTACTGTTGGAATTTTAGGGTTCCAGTAGTTCAGTTCATGGAATAATTGATGAGAAACCAGAGGGTTATGAAAATTACATGCATTGAGGGTAGTTACTGGTATTTAATTGGAGATGTATGCTTTATGATCCATCGAGGTTTCATTGTTTCAAAGAAAATCCAGTGGGGTTTTGGCTTCAATAAATTTCATGGTTGTGGTTACATGTTAACCTGAATGTTAATGGGATGGTGGTGTTCTGTTGCTATTTAATGTTCATTCATCTTAGTTGTTTCTCTGTCATTTCATGCATCTCCCCTTCCAATCCGTGGTATCAGCCATGCATTGTGTGCAGTTGTACAAGACTTTACATGTTGAAAAGCCACGGATAAAATTAAATTTTTGAGTTGGAAGCTTAAGCGAAATATAATTGATAAAAGATATAATTGTCGCAAGTGATAAAGATAAAACGTTTAATATAATGAGCATAACTTTAGAACTTGGTGAGTTGAATCATGACTCCCCTGACCAATTTGGGCAGTACATGAGCCAAGTTGCCCAGGGTAAAAACACAGCAACTGAAGTGAAAATAAATAAGAATGTAGTGACTTGGCCCAGTCACTAAAATTGAGTCTTAGAGTTGGTTCCTATAGCTTAGGTACCAGTATAGAAGTTTAATGTAATCAGAAGTTTAGTAAAATGAAAAACGTTCTGTATGCCTTCTTTACTACTAATTTATTGTTAAATTATTTGTCCAAAAAAACTGTTAATTAACAGGTAGCACATCTGCACCATAAACTGACCCTATGTCAGTGTACTTACCTTTTGTTTGGTTTATGTTTTGGAAGCAGCTTTGCAGGTTGCTTATTTTCATTCTGTGGGCATAGGCTTGGCTTTTGATTAGCCACATTATTACTCCTTCCATCTGTCCCTCTCCTTTGCTGTAAGCAAATGTGAGAGAGTTCATGTCATACTCTATTATTTTATTTTCTGTTTTGGAATGTAGGCATATATGGTGGTCCGTATCAAAGTTCGAATAGTTACTCTACATGTGAGCCTTTGAAGCACAATATGGTACAACTCATTGTGGTAAGGAGTAAGAATCACCTAACAGGTCTGCCTCATTTCTTAGTTTCTGTATTTGATGTCATAATTTCCTATTATGCCCAGGGAGGGCAAAATTCTCTTGATGGTCCAAGGAATGTATGTCTCCACTTTTCCCTTTGATACATACAAATCAAATGATGACACAGTTCAGCTCTGTCAGAAATTAGAACTGATAAATGTGTTTCTAGGTACATACTGTAATAATTATATGCCTTGACCCTTTGAAGATTTTGAGGCTTCAAAACATATCTCAATTTCAAAGAAATTAAGGTTCTCGTAAGAAATGAATTAGAAACATTTGATAAGTGCAAATTTGTCCCTAAGGGCTGGTCTTAGAGTCAAACACATTGATTTAGTTCAGATTAATGGTGATTGATTGATTGGATGGATGTTCAGATAGGATTTCCACCTTGACTTTTGGTGTACAAGGTTATCTTAGGAGCTATCTTGCAGTGTTAAATGCCCTAATAGAAGATTATGCTGGATCATTTGTTCAGTGTCATTTTTGTAGAAAGATCCTCTAGAAAAGGGTCATCATTGCGCTCTCTCTCTCTCTCTCATGGTGCTCTATTGGAACAGGGATGCTGCAAAGGAAGAGGGTGCACATGGGCAATGCAACCCATGGGCTACAAATAAGAAATAAGCCTGTGTACAGTGATATGCGCTAAGCACATGTGCAATGCAACACATGCCCGAGATCTCAGGGCCAATCATAAATCCTATCACCATCATGCAAAAGGAAAAATTAAAATATCGAGAAATGCTTTTATGGTTCCTGCAGGCTTTACTCCTCAGTTGATTTTATTCTCTTTCAATTTTTTCTTGATTATGTATTCATTCTAGAACTCAGTTATGTTGTCTTGAACATGATGCCTAAGAGTCCCCCCTTTCCCCTTCTTTTTTTCGGTAGGAGCACTTCACAGGTAGAGAAAGATGAGGATTGTATTGGACCAAAAGTTTAAAAGAAGAGAAGAATGAACTAGAGTTTGCCAAGAAGCTCACATCACTTACAAACCTGTACATGAGTGATATGCTTGGGATTGAGCATATAAATCAACAAGAGTTACAAAATTCGTGAAGCCTTCTATAATGTTTATGCACATTGTACTACTCTTGGAAGATTCTTGTAGGAAGCCAATCTGAATCTATTTTTTTTTACTTTTAAAGGGTAACATAGTTTGATTAATTATGTTTTTCTTCTATGCAGTTTCAAGATTTTCTCATAGTATTAAAAATAAACATGATTCAGATAATTCAAAAAAGACATGCCTGAATCCCTTCTTTCAGAATTCAAAAGATTTTAAGTAGGATATCATTGCAGCCTAAATTATGTCATAAAATACTTTAGTCGCATGTGCAACGCCGTGCATGTTTTACTAGTTTTTTTTTAAAAAACCAAAGTATTTTTCATATTTATTACATGATTTCGGCCAAAATATTTCAGTTTCGGTGGTGGCCAAAACCGACATCGAAACCGAAATTTAAAACCTTTCTTATATATGAGCGCTATATTATATACCTCGACTGCCACATTTAGTTCCATGTGGGGGCTGGAATCATGGTTTCAAATTTCAGTTTCAGAATGCATTTCGGTCCTCACCGAAACCGAAATTTTGTTCGAAATCCGACGAAATCTAATAAACTAATATTTATCCCCTACAAAATTTCTCGAAATTTAGGGAATTTTGCCCGAAATTTCAGGGAAATATTAAATAATAAATAAAAGAAAAAATTGTTAGAAAAATGCAAAGTTTTGGTTAAATTGTCAAGTAAGGGTACGTTCTCTTTTTTTTGTGAAATAGGGGCTGTCAGTGCTTCTAGAAATCCCAAAGGACAAGAATACCCTCCCTTCGTTTCCCTTCACCTTTTTAGCTCACTTCCCTATGCATTTTCACCTACCCTATCACCTTTCCACCCTCTTCTTCCCCAAACGTAAGAAACTCCATGAAAGCCCATGGAAGCTTGCCATTGCCAAACGTTTTAAGCTCCATTTCCATTGGCTTTTGATAAAAACCTTCATTGTGAACACCCTCTTCTTCCCCAAACGTGAGATTTCTTCGTGTGCGCCGGTAGGTCCTCTCTTGATTAGGTTAAAGATGTTGTTTTCATGTTGTGTGATTTTTTGGTTTATTCTCATCCTCTCTTGCTTAGGTTTTAGATAACTCTTTTGACCTCTCTCTCTTTCTCTCTCTCAATGGTTCAATGGTTGAATGGTTCAATGGTTGTAAAGTTTTTAAATGGTTCAATATTTGTAAATCCAATATCAAACCCATTTGGTTGCTCTATGTACACAATCAATTTATACAATTGGAACCATTATGTAGACCTTGGAACCATAATTTAGTGGTTCCAAGAGTGTAAGTAGTGGTTCCAAGAGTGTAAATAGACTTTCATGCACTTTATAAGTGATCATGAGTGTATTGATAGTGGTTAAGGTACTCATACTCAATATGTATATAATAAGAACCATTATGAACACATTGGAACCACAATTTATTGGTTCCAAGAGTGTAAATAGTGCTTCCAAGAGTGTAAAGTATGGTTCCAAAAGAGTAAATAGGGGTTCATGCTTTGTAAAAGTGGTTTAATACACTGGGAACCATTATTTAGACCTTGGAACCATAATTTAGTGGTCCCAAGAGTGTAAGTAGTGGTTTCAAGAGTGTAAATAGACATCCATGCACTTTATAAGTGATCATGAGTGTATTAATAGTGGTTAAGGTAGTCATACTCAGTGTGTATATAATCGGAATCATTATGAACACCTCAGAACCACAATTTATTGGTTCCAAGAGTGTAAATAGTACTTCCAAAAGAGTAAATAGGAGGTCATGCTTTGTAAAAGTGGTTTAATTAATAGTGTTCCGAGGTATAAAATGTGGTTCCCAAGTATAAAATGTGGTTCCCAAGTGGTTCCGAGGTAGAAATTGTGGTTCCCTAATGGTTCTGAGATATAAAATGTGGTTCCCTAGTGGTTTCGTGGTAGAAGATGTGGTTCCGTAGTTGTTCCGGGGTATAAAATGTGGTTCCCTAGTGGTTCCGGGGTATAAATGTAGTTCCTTGTGGTTCTGAGGTATAAAATGTGATTCCCTAGTGGTTCCGGGGTGTAAATGGGGTTCCCTAGTGGTTCCGAGGTATAAATGGTGGTTCCATAGTGGTTCCAGGGTATAAAATGTGGTTCCCTAGTGGTTCCGAGGTATAAAAAATGTGGTTCCCTAGTGGTTCCCTAGTATAAAATGTGGTTCCCAAGTGATTCTAGGGTAGAAATTGTGGTTCCCTAGTGGTTCCGAGGTATAAAATGTGGTTCCCTAGTGGTTCTGTGGTAGAAAATGTGGTTCCATAGTGGTTCCGGCGTATAAAATGTGGTTCCGTAGTGGTTCTGGGGTATAAAATGTGGTTCCGTAGTGGTTCCGGGGAATAAAATATGGTTCCCTAGTGGTTCCGAGGTATAAAATGTGATTCCCTGGTGGTTCCGGGGTATAAATGGGGTTCCATAGTGGTTCCGAGGTATAAATGGTGTTTCCATAGTGGTTCCGGGGTATAAAATGTGGTTCTCGAGTGGTTCTGGGGTATAGAATGTATATCCGTAGTGGTTCCAAGGTATAAAATGTGGTTCCGTACTGGTTCCGGGGTATAAAACCCATTATTTTATTTATTGTTGCAAGTTTCTCTTGAGGTCCGGTGTGTCCTTCGGACCTCCTTTCTTTGCTTGGGAATGGAGTTGTTGGTTTTTTCTACAAAGTGGCATTGATTTTGGGACACTTGTTACTGCACATGATACTTACTCACACGGAATTGGTAGAAATTAAACGCTATTGTAGACACTATTTGGTCGGAACTATACATTGATTTTATGTTTACCTCTCTCTCTCTATCTCTTTATCTTTATCTCTTTATCTCTCTCTCTCTCTCTTTAATAGTATTAAATTGGTTCCAAGAGTGGAAGTTGTGTTCGGGACATTCTAATATCATTGGGGTTCGAAGAGTTAAATTATTGTAGCTTGAATTCGTACAAGGTAGGCCCCCTCTTTGAAACACAATCAATGCTAATGAAGACCCCATACACCCCTCCGAATCTAAACACTACCGAAAACTCAGTGGGCCCACATTGTTTGGATCATCCAAAGCGTTCATTTGATGGGCCCTCACATATATAGGGTGTGCCCAAAAAATCATCGGATCATCGTAACCCTTCCATCTGTGGACAACAATGTGTATGTAGCCCTACTCGGAAGTCCGAATGAATATTCAAATTTTCGAATAGAGTCCAGCACACTAGGCATTGTACTGGACTCCATTCGGAAGTCCGAATCCTTGTTTCGGAAGTCCGAATCCTTGTTTCGGAAGTCCGAGTCGGAAGGTCGAAAAAAATTTCGGACTTCCGAATGAAGTCCAGCACAATGGCTATTTTACTGGACATTGGTCGGAAGTCCGAGTCGGAAGGAAAAGGTGATTGGGTAGGTGAAAATGCATAGGGAAGTGAGCTAAAAAGGTGAGGGGAAAAAGAGGAGGGAGAGTATTCTTGTCCTTTGGAATTTCTAGAAGCACCTGACAGCCCCTATTTCACAAAAAAGAGAACGTACCCTTACTTGACAATTTAACCATAACTTTGCATTTTTCTAACAAATTTTCCTAAATAAAATCCAGATGTTTTACTGAAATTCCTTAAATTTCGTAAATTATGGTAAAATTCCTTAAATTTTGGTGTACATGATCCGATCCAATAAGCTGATATAAGCCAGCCATGAAGAACCCCCCCTCTCTCTCTCTCTCTCCAACTCTCCAAATCATCAGCAGCAGGAAATTTTGTTTCTTTGATTTTGTTAGATTAATGGAGAGATTAGAGATGCTGTGGGTATTTCGTCATTTCAAAAAGCTAGAAATTTTGAAATTTCGCTCGAAATAAACGATCGTTTGGGTACGTGTGATTTCGATTTCGGTCTCGACCCAAACCCAAAATTTCGGATTTCGGACAATATTTAAAACCATGGCTTGAATAAAGTTACTAAAGTTTCTGTTGAGTTTCCATACAACTGAAGACATCATTCTATATTTTCTATTTGGTTCCTGTGAATTTCCGGGCAACTGAATGGCCAGATTACATATTTTCTATCACAGTTTCTTTTTCTTTCTTATCCATTTTGCCATGTCGGTTTCTATCCGTTCTTTTACTTCCTTTCTGCGGAAACTAAGTGTACCGAGACTTGATGATTTGAGCTACTACTTGTAAGAGGATGCTTATCAATGCCCACTACTAAAGCTAACTAGGCTCTGCTCCTCTTTTTATCTTTCTACTTCTCTGTTCAACTTTTAAAGCCCAACCTATCTCAACAACAAGAAATGGTAAGGATGCCCACTATTAAATGTAGCCAGGTTCTAGTCCTCTTTTTTATCTCTCTAGTACCCTTTTCAACTTTTCAGTCTAAACTTTACGGAGAGGGGTCTCACAATCCATGCCTCACCAACAGACCAAAACCAGAGACCCCTCCATTTCCCCTTTCTCTAACCTAAATAGTAAATACCTAACTCCCTGATATTCCCTCAGTCAAACCCAAACATTATCAACAACAAGGAAAGAAATAAACCCCTTTCAGTAAAAGGAAAAAGGAAGAAGAGGTTTGAAGGGATGGTCATCAGAAGATCCTGCACAACATAAGCAGGCCTTGCATTATCAGATCCAATACACCAACTAGAACTAGCTTCTAAGAAATGTGAAACCCATTTCATTTTCACAACCATACATCTATAAAATAGCAAAATTTGTCACAACATCAAAAGGAAATAATGTAGAAAATTCAAAGATATAGCAGTAGAATTTTAAAAGGAGCAAAAAAGATAATAAAAACCCAATTCATTATTATATCGGTACAACCATAACTAGAACCAATTAGAAATAAGCCATTTCCACTATAAATCTAAGAATATTTCATCATATCCCAAATACCCAATTAAGTTCCACATACCAATCAGATCTAAATCTTAAGCTCCTCCCACATCACCAACACTTCCATTAAAGAAACAAATACATAAATAAAAGCCTAAAAAAGAAAGATAACAACAAACCCACAAAATTTATCAATAATAACTGCTTCTGCACCTTGTAATGGCAGAGCACCCTCGTCTATAAGGATTAGCAGGGCCTCTAGCCTTGTAACAGTTGTGGGTATAATAAGATCGTCCAGAACGAGGTGGACAGGGGATTCTATTAGCAGCAAGAGCCCCATATGATATATAATAACGCCTTGTGTACCAATAAAGAGACCTTCTTCCCATTCCATCATCTTCTTCTTCATCATCTTCTCCAAACTCGTAGATAGAGTTGGTTGAAGGCCATTCAAACTCGTCTGACATTAGCTGCAAGCTAGTTTCATCGACCTGACTTTCAGCTACTTGGGTGTTGATGATGAAGAAGAGAAAGAAACAGAGGGAAAGCTTGAATAGTACTGAAGAAACCATGGATTCATCAGGGGGAGAGGGAGGGACTAAGATTGTGGGTATTTTTTTTTCTTTGTTTTATTCTTTTTGAGGGGGATGAGAACAAGCGAGTTGTGAAAAGTGGAGGTAGAGAGCCAAAGACTCAGATACACGTGGATGGTAGTACTTTGGGATTGGCTTACAGCTGTAGTTGACACATCATATGCGGCTTTGGGCAGTGTGCATGCTGCAGGACAATAAAGGCTCCGGCGTTATGACAGATGAGTTTGATGGGCTTAGTGGGCATAAGCATGCTTTTAAATTTCGATTTAATTTCGGACCCGAATTTCGGATTTAGGTGAGACACGAAACGGAAATTACTAATACAAGAAACGTTACATTTTTTTTTCGGCTGAAATTTCGTTTTTCGTCTGAAATTTTAGGAAATTCAGCTCAAAAATATTGATTTTTTTCGGTGCTTAATAGGGATTTGCTAGAGTCCATCACAGAAGGCATTTTGCATATGATCTATTGCATCTGACAGCAGCCACAGTGGCTCACTTTTCAATAGATTTTGTCTTCATTCACGAGGTGGCTGCTACCAGATTAAACAGACCATCCGCAAGATGCCTTATGTTATGAACGATAGTGATGATACCGAAATCTGCTCTACCCGATTTAGAGGTGATAGAGTTAATCTGTAAGTAACTTATACTCACAGAAAATATGTTAGCAGAACCAGAATTACGATATCTAAATAATTAAGCTAGAAATCAGAATCACAGGGAGTTGAAGGGAAGGATATTAAGTTTAGAAGTATTGCCAACGAAGATGGATGGAGAAGGATTGTGACTGAACTTGGTTGTTGCCAAGCTGCCTACGTACCTCTTCTTTGAGGATCAAGTTTAACGTTATTCCATTATGAAGGGTCCCTTTTTATAAAGAATAGAGTCCTCAATGATTATAATCTTACTGTTTAAAGACTCTTTCTTGATTCGTTGACTTCCCCGAGAGGTAAGTTTATATCTATTTTTAATAGGCATCATATTTCCCTTAACAAGCAAGTTATCTTTTAGTAAACTTCCTATAGGTAGATAGTCACCACCTTGGGATACATTGCTGCCTTTATGAGAGGCGGTTTCCTAATTTGAGCGTTGCTATTTATTTGGAGGGGATAATACATCGCTACCTTTCCTCCCAAAAACTCTTGGGTCGGCCACGTGTCGTTCATCCACGGTAAGTGCCAATTTTACTCCCAACATATTGCTCCCCACTTTCTCGACCCAAATAAGGCTCGAGCCTTTTTCACTCCTTATAGGATTCACTCGGTACAGATGGTGGCATGGACTTACTCTGATGAATGGCCGATCGATCTTAATTTGCGGTTTGTTCTACAAAGTGAAACCAGGTCTCTTAAACGTGGGTTACTTTAATTTTCCTATTTTTCAACGTACACCATAAAGACCCGTCACACCGTTTTTGATATTTTAAAACGACAGTTTGTAATGACGTGACAGGAAGGAACCCCTTCATAATAGGCGTTGTACGTTGCTTTTGTGGCAAATAATATTGTGCCATGTGTCAAGGGAGCGGGAAAACTTAAAGGATGCCTTTTCACCACCTTTCGAATTCTATTTATAGAGAGGTTTTTCTTAGATTTTCATTCACAAGATCTGTTTGACAGTGACCAATATCCCTTTCTTCTATTTCTGTCTATTTTCCATTTTCCATTTTTCATTTTCTTCAACTGCCATCGCTCAAAACCAAGACCTGGATCTCTCCACGCCTGGGTTTTTCGAAGTCCAGGTTGTTGACGTTGAGGCCATGCCGGAGGTGGAGATTATCGCGGTACCTCCACCGGAGCCACTAATAGAGCTAGTGGCAAAGAGAATAAGGAGGGCCTCCGTGGGGAAGGAGGTAGTGAAAGAAGAAAGGGTGAAAAACAAGATCGTTGCACCTCCCTCTTCCCCACCGGCGGTGACCAGGAAGAAGCCGGAGAAGGCCGAAACTTCCTCTCCTGCCCAATCAGACGCCCAATGCAAGATGTCTGACTTAAAGGGGATGCGGTTGTTCGCTCGCAACTACCGGCACTCAGCGAGGGGGGCCAAGGATCGGAGTATAAGATTCACCGGCCGGTTTATAGAACTGGCGGAGGAGCTGAGCGATCTAGAGATGAAGTTGGCCCTTCTGGAGGATGAGAATGCGGTGCTGCGTGCCCGCCTCGAGGATTTATCGGGGAATGCTGGTCCCTCGGGAGCTCATTCCGCAGCAGAGCCTACCAAGTGATGTCGCTCGATGCCCCAGGATTCTGGTCTCATTATTGAGGAGGCGAGAACATAGTTCTTTGCACTTTTCTCGAAATCTGGGGAGGGCTCCTTTTTGTTGATGGCATGGGCGTGGGTGATCTTCACCTTCGTTTTGCTGACTACAGTGATTTCTTTTATTTTTTTATCTTGTTTACCTTTTGTTTTTATGACGCTGACCTCGAAGTCCCCCAGATGTAATCAATTGAATAGATTAATAGGAATCATACTTATATCTATCGCTCGTGTAGTTCCGATTTTTCTTTGAAATTAGTTCGCACAAATGCACATTCACCGGATCATGAATTCATTCGGTTATCACATCTCAGCCCTGTAACCCGTCAATAGGAATATGGGTAGATGTGCGGGTCGATATTCATTTGAGGGTGGTCCACTACCGTTTGTTTGAGGATAACCGTTTTTGCCACTTTTCCCTTGATCGGTACTGAATAAAGGGACCGTATCTTTTAACTTTTGACGGTTAATGCCTTGGGAAATGGCGCTTTTGGTTATAATGGAAACCACCATTATTTTCACCGCAATGAAGGGAGACGTGAAGCGCCAATGTCTAAGGGTGTGACATGTGTCCCTCTTCGAATGGTAACCTTGATTTTTCCCACTCAAGAGCTTTAATCCATATATAAGGCATTTATATCTTTTACTTTTTACCCAAGTCTTTTCTACCTGTCGATTTCGCTTCAAGGGTGGTGGCAAGGAATAGCGGGACTTTTCTTGCCTTGGAAGGTTTATTTGGTACCTTTGCTCCTACAAAAATCTGTAAGTTCTTATCCTCTTTTCTTGTGTGTTTCTGTCATTAAACATGTCTGATGCTTCAGACATGCAGAACCCGTCTGGGAGCGTAGGGCATATGGAGAACTCAGAGTCTCCTCATAGGGTTGATTCAACTGAAGACATTAGAGATGAGGCTAGTGCTAGTGAGCTACTGGCTCAGGCGAAGTCATATAAGAAGAGAAAACCCACTACGAAGGAGAGGGCCCCAAAGACATCTAAGAAAACAAAAACTGACTCGGAGGCGACGGTTAGTATCCATAGACCTGAACAAACCCCTCCTAGTTTAATAATGAAAGAATCATTAGGGGAGCAACACATACTGTTGCTTAAAGACTTTTTTGAGGCCATGGGGGATATTAGGGAGTCTTATAGACCGGAGGTGGTTACCTCTCAAATCTGCACCCTTATAGGTAAAGACATTTCCGACATTTGTAGCGAGTACCACATTCTTGATGAATATATTATCTGAATGCCGAATTCCGAGGAGCGGGCTTGCGAGCGTTCGGTCGAGGGCGAGACAGCCTTCTATCTTGAAGCCTTCAAAGGCAGCCTACGGTTCCCTTTGATAGAAGTAATTCCTCAGATATTCCGATTCTACGGGATAGCACCCTCTCAAGTCTTTCCGAACAGTTGGAGAAATTTATTGGCCTACTTGGCCAAAATCAAACTTCTGAATGCCGATGTATCGGTTGATATTTTCTGTCGGTGTTTCAAGCTAGTGGATGACGAAGGGTGGTTAACCATCACCCATCGTCCGCAGATCATGGTTGGAGCTAAAACTTCTTCCTCAATCAAGGGCTCGAAGAATGAGTTCCTTTTTATTCGGCCACCGGCTCACACTGGATAGGGTTTTCTGTTCGATTGGAGAAAACCCTCAGTCGATAGACTAAGTGCCATGCCGAAGTTAGGGAAAATGGGAGGTGCAATATTCGAGTCTATTTCGAAGTGTTTTAAAATTGGCACCAGAGAGTTCAAGGACCAGGAAAAGCTCGTCGAGTACGGCCTGTGCCGCAAAGTCATTCACTCCAAGGTCTCTATCAAGGGGTTGGAACTTCGAGGAGCGGTAATTCTCGTTTTTATGCTCGTTTGATCAGTTGTAACCATAAAACGGGATATCATTAATCATTTTATTCCTTTGTGCAAGAATGTCTTCTCAACAAATGGGTGTTCCTGAGAGGAAATAAGTCCTTGAAAAGATCCAGGTTCCTGAAAAGAGCAGAAAGTCCGAGAAGGATAAAGCTCCTAAGAAAGGTGGAGCTCCCTCGTGACCCACCCCAACGATATCAGTGTTGGCTCTGGAGAGGGCTCAAAAAGCCAGACATGGGGGGAATCAACCCAGTACCGTCCTTCCTTTGAAGACTCTTTTTGGAAAGTCGAAAGAACCGTCTGGAGGAGAGAGGCCTAACCCGGGGAAGAGACTCAAGGAGAGCACTCCCGAGGCACCGACTGATGGAGGTCCTAGCGATCTTCCCCCCTCCTTTACTGTTGACGGGAGTAGGTGAACACAGCTTCTCTTTCATCATGTCGACCTTCCAAAAGGAGACACCCAGGTTCGAGGAGACCCCTTTATTCCCTCTTGGAAAGCTAGGGACAAGGACTCTGCTATCCATAATCCACGAGTCGGAGTGGAAATGTGTCTGAGCAGCATGCTCCCGAATGATAAGGAAGAGTTACGGAAATTAAGTTTCGGGGGCTTGAGTCGCTCCTTCCTTCATCAGCAGAAGATTGTAAGCATTACTGCACCTTTTCTTTCTCCTTTTTCTCTTTATGCCTCATTGGCTTATACCTTGCTATCCCTTCTTAGATGAACGATCTAAGTGCCATAGCTTCCAATTGCATTATGGACACTTTGGCGAACAATCTAAAGCTGAGGGACGCGGTTAACAGCATAGAGGGGAAGAATAGCTCTTTAAGGGAAAGAATTGCGGAACTGGAGAGAAAGGAAAAAACCGTTGAAGAGATCATTGTCACGCTCCGAAAGGACTTAGAGGACACGCAGAAGAAACTCAAAGAGTTGGAGGAGGCCCTTAGCGATCTAGTTCGAGATCGGTCGGTAGTCGAGGTGGAGGCATTCTCCAAATTTAAGGAGAGTGAGGATTTTGGCTATGATGTAGCGTTCCATGCTCTTGACTTTGAGGTGAGGGGGTTCGACGAATACAAGAGGCAAGTTCTGCAGATCATTCCCGATTTTCCAATGGAGTGCTTCACTGTCCCTAAAACCGATGTCGTGGCCACAGACTCTTCACTCGTGACTGAGTTAGATCGTTAAAGTCTTCTTCCGCTAATTTTTAAATCTCCTTTTTGGATGCGCTTGAATAGCAAAAAACCTATTTTTTGGTCTGTAATATTTGCCTCCATGATGGGGCGTATACTTTGTGGTATTGTGCCTTTGTTGGCACTGTTGGCTTGGTACTTATAAGTACCTTTTATTTATGTTTATATGAATACGATGCACGAGTTCTATTCCTCGCCCCTATGAGGAATGAGGCTCGTGCTTTTTATTTTATGAACCATCTGCCTTTCCTCTGTGAGGGTCGAGGTTTTCCTTTATTACTCTAGTTACTTACTCTCTCATTATTATTTAAAAATAAAAAAGGGGGAATCCCCGGTAAAAGGACGGCAGGACCATCAGTCCGTGCCTTTTTACAAGAGTAGGCCGGACGTTCGGTCCTGTTCCCTTTTTTTCCTTTTATTTAGGGATATGCTTTATCGTTCCTTTATAAAGGTAACGATTTTCGGGTATTCCCTTTGGGCTTTGCATGTCGGTCGTCTTTCTCGATTGATCAATTCGAAGTCGACTGATCCACCCTCCTTTATGGGGAGGGAACTCATATCTAGTGATATTTTTAGTGGTATCCGGGATGATCAACCTCAGTCGCACTTTACATATCATCTGGTTGATCCGAAGATCTGGGCATCGGATCAAGTCTAATGTAGTTCCATTATGAAGTAAGGGTCCCTTTTTGTAGAGAACAGAGTCCTCAATGATTAGAATCTTATTGTTTAAGGAGTTTTTCCTGATTGGTCGACTTCCCCGGGAGGTAAGTTTATATCTATTTTTAATAGACATCCTATTTCCCTTAACATGCAAGTTATTTTTTAGTAAATTTCCTATAGGTAGAAAGTCACCGCCTTGGGATACATTGCCGCCTTTATGAGAGGCGGTTTCCTAATTTGAGCGTTGATATTTATTTGGAGGGGAGAATACGTCGCTACCTTTCCTCCCAAAAACTTTTGGGTCGGCCACGTGTCGTTCATCCACGGTAAGTGCCGATTTTACCCCCAAGAGCTAGCAAATCCGTAATTAATATTTTTCCTAAATTTTGGCCAAAAATTTGTATTAAATAAAGCATAATGATTTCTGCACACCAATGTTTTGATAAACATGCGCTCAAATTTTTGTCGTGTAGCATTTAAAGGGCTGTCAGACTAATATTACGGTTCTCAAAAAGCTCTTAAAGCCCTTAAATACTACATGACAAACATGTGGAGCGCATGTTTGTCAAAACATTGGAGCGCTGTAATCATTTCCCTAAATAAAATATTACTTTTTATGGTTTCGCCGGACTTCAGTTTTGGTGAGGGCCGAAATGCATACCGAATTGAAATTTAAAACCATGGGCGTAAGTTGCTCATCCTACGCATCATTCTCCCCCGGTTGAACATCACTCGTTCCTGAGTTGACCGAGTTATTTTCATGATATGGAATAAGATCAGAAATATTGAAAGTAGCTGAAACACCGTAATCACCAGGTAATTCAATCTTGAATGCATTATCTCTAAATTTATTAAGCACTTGAAAAATGATCATCCGCGCGATCTTGAAGCTTTGCAAACTTTCCGGGTGGAAAACGCTCTTTGCGGAGATGAACCCATACAAGATCTCCTTCATTGATATCATCCTTTCTCCTATGCTTGTCTGCATGTGCTTATTCTTTTGGGCGTAAGTTGCTTATCCTACGCATCATTCTCCCCCGGTTGAACATCACTCGTTCCTGAGTTGACCGAGTTATTTTCATGATATGGAATAAGATCAGAAATATTGAAAGTAGCTGAAACATCGTAATCACCAGGTAATTCAATATTGAACGCATTATCTCCAAATTTATTAAGTACTTGAAAAATGACCGTCCACACGATCTTGAAGATTTGCAAAGTTTCCGGGTGGAAAAAACGTTCTTTTCGGAGATGAACCCATACAAGATCTCCTTCATTGATATCAGCCTTTCTCCTATGCTTGTCTGCATGCGCCTTATTCTTTTGGGTGTTCTTCTCAATATTGGATCGAACTCTTTCATGAATTTTCTTAATAACCTTTGCTCTTGCCTCCGCATCGCCACTCAACTTAGTAGTAATAGGAAGATGAACTAAATCAAGAGGGCCTTGAGGATTACACCCATACACCACCTCAAAAGGACAAGCACCAGTGGTGTGGGTAGTGGAGCAATCCATATTCAAATTCGGCTTGTGCAAGAACAAGATCCCATTGTTTCTTATTGCCACCTACATAACTCCGAATAAGGTTGCCAAGAGTTCGATTAATCACTTCCATTTGGCCATTGGTTTGAGGATGGTGAGAAGAACTAAATTGGAGCTTAGTACCCATCTTTGCCCATAATGTTCTCCAAAAATTACCAACAAACTTTGGATCCCTATCCATTGTAAATTTTTTTGGAATACCATGCAACTCAACAATCTCTCGGAAGTAGAGATTGGCTACTTCAGATGCATCATAAGTCTTTTCACATGCCACAAAAATGCGCCATCTTGGAGAAACGATCAACCACCACCATGACCGAATCCTTTTTCCTTTGTGTTCGAGGAAGTCCCGAAACGAAGTCTAAACTCACATCTTCCAAGGAGCTTGAGGAATGGGAAGGGGAGTATAGACCGATGATTTGCACCCTACTTTTCGCCATATGACAAATGTGGCATCGTTGGAGATGACGTTCAACATCTTTACCCATCTTTGGCCAAAAAAGGTTCAGAGAAATTATTGTGTCTCTTCCGAACTGTTCACCAAGTCCTCCATCATGAGCCTCTTCAATGATGGCTTGCCGTAGAGAGCATTTTGGAATGCACACAAGGCTTCCTTTGAACAAATAACATTTATGAATTGAATAGTCCTCGCAAGGACCTTCTTTGCATCAGGACCAAATATTGCCAAAGTGTGTATCATCAACATAAAGATCCTTGATGAAGTCAAAACCCATGACCCTAACTTCAAGAGTGGAGAGAAGAGTGTGCCTTCGACTAAGAGCGTCTGCCACTTGATTTTGATTGCCGGCCTTGTGACGGATGATGAAATTAAAAGATTGAATAAACTCCACGTCGAACGCTTAATTTGTGTTTGCCGTTGAGATAGCACAAGGCTTCATGATCGAAGTAGAGAACAAACTCCTTACTTATGACATAATGACTCCAATAACGGAGGGCTTCTACAATCGCATAAAATTCTTTATCATAAGTAGAATATTTTTTCCGCCCATCACCAAGCTTAGCGCTAAAGAAAGTAATAGGTCATCTTCTTGATAAAGAACCACACCAATACCCACATTAGAGGCATCACAATCCACTTCAAAAGCCTTATCAAAGTCAGGGAGAGCAAGTAAAGGAGCCTCCGTCATCAAGTTCTTGATAAGTTCAAAGCTATCTTGGGCTTCTTTGGTCCACTGGTAAATTCCACCTTTAAGAAAATCAGTGATAAGATCCATCACGGAACTAAAATGCCAAATGGATCTCTTGTAGAAAGTTGCTAAATCATGGAAACTTCAGATTTCATGACTGTTGTGCGGTACCGGCCAACTTGTATTAACTTCCACCTTTTTTTGGATCAACCTTAATGGCTTCAATTAATATTACATAGCCTAAAAAGATGAGGCTATCGGTCAAGAACACACACTTCGAAAGATTGACATATAGCTTCTTCTCTCAAAGTGTAGTGAAAATTTGCCGGAGATGGTCCAAATGCTATTCTTGACTTTTACAATAAATAATAATGTCATCAAAATAGACCACAACAAATTTACCGATATAGGGCTTGACGACTTGATTCATAAGACACATGAAGGTTCTTGGAGCATTGGAAAGTCCAAATGGCATAACAAGCCATTCATATAACCCATCATGAGTTTTAAATGCCGTCTTCCATTCGTCTCCGGGTCTCATGGGGATTTGATGATAGCCACTTCTAAGATCCAACTTTGAGAAAAATTGAGAACATGCAAGCTGGTCAAGCATATCTTCAAGTCTCGGAATAGGAAAACGATATTTGATGGTGATCTTGTTTACCGCTCTACTATCGATGCACTTCCTCCATGACTCATCCTTTTTTGGAACAAGTAAGGCGGGGACAGCACACGAACTCATGCTTTCATGTGCCATTCCTTTGGTGATGAATTCATTAACTTGTCATTGAAGTTCCTCATGTTCTTTTGGACTCACTCGGTAAGCCTCCTTGTTTGGAAGAGTCGAGCCGGGAACAAAATCGATACAATGTTGGATTTGGCACAACATCTTGAAATTCCTCAAGGATTGGTGCAAGCTCTGTGGGGAAAGAATCATGCTCCTGATTAACGTCAACAACAAGTAGAGCATAGGACATACCATTTTCCTTGGTCTCTTGATCAAATTCGGTCTTGGAAAGAAAAAAAGTTATTCTCTCCCTTGTCGGGTTTGAGTCCTCTTTCCATTCTAGAGGGAGCCAAAGTCACCTTCAATCCATCCTTAACAAAAGAGTAGGTATTCTTCAACTATCATGGATAACTTGCGATCAAACTCCCAAGGGCGCCCCAAAAGTAAATGAAAAGTATCCATAGGTAGCACATCATACGAAATTTCATCTTTATACCTAGTGCCAATGGAGAAAGGAACAAGGCAACGCTTAGACACCTTTACCTCATTTCCATGATTAATCCAAGAAAGGGAGTAATGATGATGATGAGATTCGGTCTTGAGGTTAAATTTATCCACCATCACTGTTGTGACAATATTTTCGAAACTAACCAGGTCGATGATAACATTGCAAACCTTGCCATGAGAAGTACAACGGGAATTAAAAATATTGTGGTGAAACCAATCATTTTCTTCTTTAAAACGGTCAATATTCATAACTCTTTGGATCACAAGGAGCTCGCCTTGATCACTATGGATGGCATCCTCTTCATCTTCTTGAGGCTCGGTTGTCGGTTATTCATCTTTGCTCTCTTGTATTTCGCCATTCACAAGAGTGACAACTTTCTGATTGGTGTCCTTGGCATTCGAAACATTGGGGCGACGAAGGATTAGGCCGTTTATAAGTTGGAGCCGAATCACGCTTGGGTGGTCGAGAGTCATTATCAGAGGGAGGAGAATGAGATGCACTCCCCCGATTAGGAGTAGAGTCATGATCTAAATTCCAAGTTCTAAAAGAACTCGTTGGCACTTGACCTCGCTATAACCGGTATTGTTTTTCCACTTTGCTTGTCAAGCGATGAACATCATTGAAGGACCAATAAGGTTTAAGTTGCACCTTTTCTTTATTGTCATGCCTCAACTCTCCTAGATAATGAGCAATAGTTTATTCTTTGGGTTCGGCAACTCCACATCGCACCGTCATATTGTCAAACTCTTCCGTGTATTCATCAACGGAATGAGTCCCTTGTTGGAATTGGTACATTTCCACGAAAGCATCTTGTAGATAATTTTCCGACAAATACTTCTTACGAAGCACTTTCTTCATTTTCTCCCATGATCTAATTTTTGATTTTCTGATCTATTCTCGATGAAGCTTTAATCTTTCCCACCGTATTGAGGCATGTTTGCAAAGTTTGATTGCCACGATTTTCACTTTGTGCTATGCTCGTCAGGAACTTCTTTATAACCAAAACTCTGTTCAACCGTAGTAACATTCTATGAAGACATCCAGTTGCATCTTTCCTTCAAACTCAGGAACCTCCACTTTAACAACGGTGAAACGTTGACGTAAAGGAGGACATCTCGAAGAAGAAACGCCACTCTCTCCTTGGCATTGGTGTGGCAGAGTGAAATGGTTATCCAACTCTGATTCATTGCTTTTATCCACCTCATCTTGAGGCTTTTGAAGAGCTAACCTCTCGGTGAGGGTGACTTGATGCCCCAATGCCTCAATCTCGATATCACAAAGATCCCTCTCTCGATTGGGAGCCTCTCTTTCAATCAGACCTCGGCGATGTCGATTGGCCATTCAGAAACTTGAACTAGCGCGAATTTCTCGTTGGTAAGCAGTAGTGTAGGATCGCCTCATGATCACCGTCGTAAGGCTACACCTATATGCTTTAATACCACTTTGATACTGTTTGGATCGACGAATGCAATCCTTAGGGTTGTGGAGAGATAACAAGAAGTGAAATTCTTGTAAAATTCTTAGAGAAAGCTTTCTTTTTCAACTAAAAACTCCATTACAGATGTTTACTGGACTTTAAAAAGAGAAATGCAAGACCAAAAAATGTTCAAGCTAGCCGAACTCCTTAGTAGAATTACATATTAGCTTGAGGGTATTGATTTCTTCATGTTAAAAGTTGTCTTACCTCCTTTGTTTTAATCTCATACTGTCAGACCTTTAGTTCCATTTTGCTTTAATTTTGGACCCAGTTTTGTATTTGGTCGGTACATAGAATTATTAAATTTCAATTTTGTTATGACATGTATATCACAGTAGCATTGATGTTGGATTAGTCCTTGTGGTAGCCCCTATTTTTTTTTATTATGAATGTTGAATCTGAATCTTGGAAAAGCTTATGTCATTTAAAAAAAAAAAAGGGGCATGAGAAAACATGGTCAGGTTGTTTTAGTAATGAGATTCTTATCAATTAAATATAAAAGTCTCAACAATGGCTTGTATAGCCGTACAGGTTATACTTATTTAAGCTTATTCAAAGGATGAAACTGATCCTTATCACTGAAAATGTTTGTGTTATGACTGTTCTGGAGCTCAATTTACATATTAAGAATTGCCTGTGTTGTTTCTCATTCAATGTCTGAATGATATAATGCTTAGCTTAATATCATTTCAGTCCAGCTATGCATTTATCAGCAGTTGTATGTTCAGTTGTATTGTGTAGTTCAATGATTTGATGACTGTTATTAATTACTTGATAGATGTCTCCTTGTAGAAGCAACCCTTCGTTAGTGAAAGACTAATTTAATCTTTTGGGTAGTCTATCATCTTCTTCATTGCAAGGGCAATGAAGGCGTTAGCCCAGGCCCATCCTTAGGGGACTTGCTCAGTTCAAGTAGCACTCCCCTCTTTCATTTAAAAGACCTGCCCAGTCTTTTAGATGTATACCCTTGAACATTAGAAACTCATTCATTGCAAGGGCAATGATAAGGATACATACTTGGAGCCCATCTCTGTGTTTAGGAGACTTGCCCAGTCTCACTAACACCCTTTTTATCTCCTCTTCTTTTAGGAGACTAGCCTAGTCTCATTTGCACTCCCTTATGGGGGTTGTGCACTAGGAGTCAGTCCTCAGTATAAGAGTCTGTCCTTAGCTAGAGAGTCAGTCCTTCTTTTAGGAGTTTGTCCTATCATCATAAGGGTTAGGATTCGGTCCAACCTCTCATCAAGTCATGTGATTTTATCCAGTTCCTTCCAAGGTATAGGATGCTGTCCAACCCTTGCAGAGCTGTGATTCTGTTCATTCCCCCGCAAAGCATAAGATGTTGTCCAACCTTTGAGGGATATCAGGAGTCTGTCCTACCCTTATGATGATAGGATTCTATCCTCTTGAGTCAAAACTCAAAAACACTTGAAAAACATCTGAAAAAACCAAAAATCTCAAAAGCTTGAGTCTTTAGGAGTAGTTAGGAGATTCTGTTCCGAACTACGTTGGCGTGATCCCTTTTCACAAGGTATGTAGTGGAGCTTGGGATCTTTATCCTAGGTCCAGCCAAATCTTTCAAAATAAACATTTCAAACCTTCCAAAATATAAAAAATCTTCAAAATCTTTTTTCAAAAAAGATCTTCTCCTAGAGTTAGGAGTCTGTCCTAGATGTTTGGGGTGTTTTAAAGTTAGGAGGCTATCATGTTTGTGTTGACGTGGTGTGTCTTGTCGTGTGAGTCTCCCTAGAGTTAGGAGGCCTCGAGTTCTGGTCGGTTAGATATTTAGTCGAACCGATGGCTAGACTAGGAAGCATTTAGTCAGCCCATGGTTTTCCTTAGGATGCACAACCTAGTTACACATAGGATGTAGGGCCCACCTGCATTAGCTTATGACTAATCAATTTACATTAGTTAAGGCATATAGAGAGTCCTAAAAATTACAATTCACATGAACTTAAGCAATTGTACAAAAAGCTTTAAAAATCAGTCGAGTCTAGTGTATCGAGTCTAGGATAGTAGTTCTAGATGGTTAGGCATCATAGTTTAGAATATGTCTTCGAACTACGTTGATTCTGCTTCTTCCCGAGGCCAGGATACGTAGAGCAGCAAGGGTGGATGGCCATTCTGGTCCGAGTCAAGTATTGCATTAGAGTTTTAGGATTCGTCTTGTCAAGTCGTGTATAGAATTGAATTGTGTTATGTGCTTTGTTGTGTTTTCTTACTTTCATGTACAGACCCTATACTTTAGCTGTAGCATGCATGTGTTTGCACACCAGAACTTAGACACCAATTAGGTATGACACTCATAACTTAGCTATTCTTAGGTGACACTTCTCTCATTTATTTTGTGTGTGCTTATTATTCATCTCCGAGACATGCATGATTAGGTAGACATTTTCTCGGAGATGTGTTCCCATTTCACATGACTTTCGCACAAAACTCTTCAAAATCAATAAGAAAATGGCATAAGAGACCAGGTGTTTGCACTTGGGCGGATGAGGTGCTCTTTGGACCTTCCAAATTCATAACCAGGCACGAACCTTCTTTTTATATCTCTGGTTATCCGTTGCAACAGAGCATAGTATGGGATCCAAGGCCCACTTCCTTAGATGACGACTCTTCTTTGTTTGAGGTACATCTCGAATTCGGGCTAGTCCCCGAATCGTGAGGTATCTCACCTTTCATCGCCACTCATGCTGTGAGAGGCACTTCTTTTGAGAGTTCCTTGGTAGAGCTCTCCATTCACGTGGATGATCCAAAGACATCTCGTGGGGGCTCGTCCCCCCGCCTCTCTCGGATCAGGGTCCACAAGCTGGCGACTCTGCTGGGGATTTCTTTCCAGATATTACCTAACTCTGTTAAAATGCCATTTTTTACTAACTTTGAAGAATTTTGGGCTAAAATCATTATAAATGAAAATTTAATCGCTTAGAATCCAGGGGCACCAAATAGGTGTTTAAAACAAGGGATTCACACACTGCACAGCATACATCATCATGTTTTTATTTTATTTTTGTTAATTTTATTATTATTGGCTTCACGGGATAGATACAGTGCGTGCCAGATGGGATGTCATTACCCTGATGGTGTTGTTGTATCTATTTCCAAGCTATGCGCCAGTGCTGCAGTCGTAAACACTCGGTGTACTTGTGTTTACAGCAACCGATGAGCAATGAAGCATACTGTGTATAACACTCGGTGTACTTGTGTAATACACTTAAAGTATGGATCATATGTATAGTGCCCGATATATTGAGTCCGGAACTCTACTTTCATTTTACATATATTATGTACATGAGTATATTTCCTGATTTAGTAAAACCCAATTAGGAGTCGCATGTGCTTATATATATATTACATTCATATAGGGATGAACATGTGTTGCTTATACATGTGGAGCCTAGATTTAAGAGCCTTGTCCTGTCTATAGATTACTGTAGTTCACTTTATGTGGCTACCACGCGGTCCTAGTACACTCACATGTCTGTCTTGAGTCAAGCTTCTTGACTCTGCAGAACTATATTTAAGGCTGGTGCCTTTGGTTAGGATATATATGTATATATCTATATTTTGATTGTCAGATTGGGGCCTACTCTTTAGTGAGGTTTCCTTATCTAATTTAATCAGTTATATCAGTCCGTTTTTCAGATCTAGACCCGACCAGTGGCTTTTACTTGCCCCTCTCATGTCGTGGACTATCTTTTGCTCTATTCTTTGAGATTTTTGTCCATATATCTCTTGATTATAAGATCAGGACCTACTTTCTAGTAGAGATTCCTGCCTTGAATCAATCAGTTATATCTATTCATCTCTCAGATCTAAACCTGGCTAGTGGCTTATACTTGTCACACTCATAGCTATGGTTTATTTCTTGACCCAGTGATGATAAATTTTGCTTGTTTTTATCCTTCAGATTCAAACCTCATTTATCCTGTATCATAGATTCTTATTGCATATACTTCTATTTTGTTTGTCTTGTTTTAGATATGGTTGATAGCTTGTACGCTGTCTCTATGGCCATAGTCTATCATTATCGATCTTTTGATCATACATTTTTTATATCCATCTTTCAGATTTAGACCTGGTCTATGATCTACTTTCATCATTTTGTGACCGTGGTCTCTTTTCTGAGTTTCTGATCATCTTTGATCATCAGTGGAACATTTAGTGTTGCCAGTGGTATCCTTCTTGTGATTTATTGCTAACTTTATCCTTATTCTTTGTCTATTCCAGATTATTTTCATTCCCTGATTATCCCATCATATTCTTTTGTGTTTAGGTCAAATCATGGCGAATAATGTGTTGAAAAGCTGGATAAGTGAGACTATTAGGGCTCTTCCGCGGAAATCTTCAGAAAGGAATATGGCCGATCAGTTCATCTGTACCTTCAATCACCTGAGTGTCTCTGATATAAATTGGAAGTTTCTCCAAGGAGCCACTGGATTTTGGGATCCTAATCTTCACGTTTTCTGATTTGGATCCTTCGAGCTTTGTCCTATATTTGAAGATTGGTGTGCATTATTAGAGCTCCCAACAGAGGGACTTTGGATACTATCTTCGAATATAGATTCCTCTCATTCTCTTTTTTGCAAGCTATTCAAAAATCAAACCGTTGATGCTCTTCCATGCTTAATGGATACATGTGTGCAAGTTCAAACCCTCATTATACTTTTTTTCGAAAACGCCGATCCTACTAACTCCCGTTTTGAGAGTTGTCGACGCAACGCTTTAATTTTTAGTGTCTTTACGCGATATGTCATTCGAAAAAACCCTCGTGTTGCTCCGTTAACCTTGTTAGCCGTGGTGGACCAAATTAATGAAGGGAGGAAGGGTGGACCAAATTAATGAAGGGAGGAATCCAGTCCCCACCATGTTAGCAGAGACATTCTTAGGACTAGACCTTATTGCTTCCCAGGAGGTCAAAAATAATTTCTGTGGGTGTGTTAAATTGTTGTATGTCTGGGTTGGTGAAAATTTTCAGGTTCTTCAGCGACAAAACCAAAACCTGTATACCCTGAAGAATTTTCGTGCATGGCAACCAATGGCTAATCAACCTCAGTCCATTGATGAATGGTGCAATTGGTTGCAGCATGTAGAGTAAAGCCAGTTTCAATGGGTGAGTCATTCATGTTTTCAAAATTTTTCATTAGCACCTACCCACATCCGTTTGTTTACCTCATGGATACCGAGAAATCTTCTTTTTATGCACCCATGCGATTTCTCCATCAGATTACGGGAATTCTATGTCCTCCCGGAATCATAGTCCCTCCTCTTTGTAAAGATCTCACTCCTGATCTCGTCCGATCCATTGTGGCTGCTTGGGGAAGCAAAAATATGAAGAGGAGATTTTCTTTAGCATCTAAAATCCGACGTAGAGAAATATCGGAAGAGCCTGCAAGCAGGAGAGCTCGGATTGAGGAGCCTTGAGGATCCATATCATGTTTTATTATCTTAATTTTTGCATTTCCCATTATTTGTCAGTCTGCTTATCCAGTTGTGATCAGAGATTAATATTTCCATCCGTTGTAATCACAATTTGAATTCTATTAATGAAAGGGTGTTTACGTTTCTCTCGTCACTATTTGATTGAATAGCTTATCTCATTTATCATTCATTTTAATCTAGTTTTTATACTTCTATTTCAGGATTCTGATATAGAGCAATAATAGCTTCTCAGAAAACTCATATTTCAAAACAAACCTGGTCCCGTCAGACATCTGATTCCAGGCTGAGTCGACAGTCTTTGTCACCACCCTCTTTTACTTCCTCGCTGTTACCCCTTTCAAACTTTCAGGAAACTCTTTCACCCATTTTACCCTCACATGAACCAATGGCGGAGAATGGACATAATACCTGGACACTAATGAGATGATGAAGCCTATCCTAGTACAATTGGGCACAATCAATGAAGAAATTGCTCGTTTGAAAAATGACAGAGAGTCAACTTCTAAAGAGCATGCACCTAGGCAACCCCCAGTTATACCTCCTCCACCTCCTATGATGAATAGACCAGTAGTGTTCGCTGTTGAGGATGACTTCGAGGATGAGCAGTATGCAGAAGAGAATTGTCACCCTCATTTGGAAAGAGCCGATAAGGGCAAGGTGATTACAGACAGACTGGACAGGCTGACCCAAGAGATGGAGAATATAAAATTCCAAGCCCCGAAGAAGTTGAACATGGCAGATTTCATGATATATCCAGGAGTCACATTGCCTCCTAGATTCAAAGTGCCAGACATGGATAAGTATGACGGGACCGGGTGTCCTAGAAGCCATCTATTGTCAGTTCTTCCGCTTCTACAGCAGCACGGTCTATCTCCAGAGCACGTTGCTCTCTTGTTCCCCAGATCTCTAGTCGGAACTGCAAAGAAATGGTTTTTGAGCCTAAAATCCGAAGAGATCCGAACCTTAGAAGACATTGCTAATAGGTTCGTGGAACAATTTTCTATGGAGGAGGGAATAGATGTTACTAAGAGGGATTTGAAAGCATTGAAGCAGAGCCACAATAAAACATTCACTTCCTTCATTCGCAGATGGAGAAGGAAAGCTGCGCAAATGACTCATCGTCTGTCGGATGAAGACCAGATAAAAATTGTGGTGAAGAATCTGTCGCCGCAATACTATCATCACATGGCCATCCAATACTTTCTTGATTTCAATCACCTCATCAAGACAGGAACCCAAATAGAAGATGCGTTGTCCAAGGGCCTGAGATCGAGGATTTCTTCTAATTCAAGAGAAGGAAAAAGACCTATGGTAGCACCTAAGGAAGTTAACAATGTGAATACTGCTCCGCCAGCAAGGAGGGTAAATTTTTGTGAAGGTCGCCCAGAGAGGAAAGAGCCAAGACGATTCTATCCTTTGCCATATTCCCTTTTAGTGGCATTGAAGAAACTGTTGAGGGACAAGAAGATTGAGTTGTTAGAGCCTAGAGAGATTTTGAATCCTCTCCCAAGGTATTGGAGAAGGATTATTATTGCGAATATCATCAGAGTGTCGGACATCTGACTGATAGATGTATGGCATTGAAGCATAAGATCCAAGACATGATCGAGGCGAAGAAAATTACCATTGAAGCTCCTAACGCCACTCGCAATCCTTTGCCGACACATCCAACCCCTACACCAAATGTTTATGAAATCCTTACGAAAGAACTAGTTCTAGACCATTCCCGTGTCTGCGCAGTAATCTCTGAGGAACCGTATGTTCTGAGATGGAAAGAGGGAGATGAAGATACAGAAACTGAGAAGCCCTATGTACTGTCAGCTCGAGATGAAGGATTAGCAGAATCTTCTGAGTGTTCATATGTCTTCAAATACGAAAGAGAAGAGGTGGGCGAGGAAGTCCCCTATGTTTTAAGATTAGAAGATGAAGATTTGTTACTCTTGAATGACAAATGTGATGAACTCCGCCATGTTACACATGGTGGACGAGTCTTTAAACCGGCAGAGCTGAGGGTTGAAAATCCTGCCGAAGTTGCAAGAGCTACAGAGAACCAAAAACAGAAACAGAGTCTGGATGAAGAAGAAGACAATTTACTGAAGCAGCTGAAAAAGACGCAAGCCAATGTGTCCATATGGGGTCTACTACTGGCATCGCCAAAGCATAGACAAGTAGTACTCCGTGAGTTGAATGCGTCTCGGGTGTCAGTTGAAATCACCCCTGACGAGTTGGTCAGCTTAGTGGTTGTGGCGAAAGCTTCCAAGGTGTTGCCTTTTACTGATGAAGACCTACCTCCAGAAGGAAGAGACCATACCTGCCTCTCAGGATTACCATAATTTGCAACAAGAAGAGAGTGCCTGAAGTGCTAGTGGATAACGGGTCAGCCTTGAACGTATGTCCTCTGAGCACCGCCGTTAGCTTGGGATTTGGGCCAGATAGCTTCATACCATCTAAACAGGGTATATTGGCGTATGACGGCACTAGAAGAGACGTGATCGGGATATTAGCCACTAAAATCGAGATTGGGGGAGAGACTTTTGAAGTCGAATTCCAAGTGCTTGGTATCAAAACCTCTTTCTTTCTTCTCCTCGGCCGACCTTGGCTGCATAAGGTCGGAGTTATTCCTTCAACGCTACATCAGAAACTGAAGTTCATCCGGAATAACAGAGTGATTACAGTGCAAGGAGATCCAGAGCCTGAAATTGGACAGATAACCGCTGAGTCAATTGTCGAAAATGCCAAAGATGTCAGTCTGACAGGATTTTCACTAGAGGTCTCTACTATAACTATGGAGGAAGCCATGAATGAAGAGATCATGTTCTTGACAAGTACCAATGTCCATGTAGCAAGAATAATGCGACGACATGGGTATGTCCCGGGAGCTGGCCTGGGGAGGAATTTGCAAGGCCTGACTGAATGGCTAGTGATGAAGGCGGTGAATGGATTATTCGGGTTAGGGTATCAACCTACTCGAAAAGAAATCCAAGAAATGAAGGCTTATATGCTAAAATGAGCCGAGTGTCAGCCCGGGGTTTTGTGGACCCCGATCCAAGAGAGGCGGGGGGGCGTGCCCCCAGACGAGTCTCAGGATCATCCACGTGAAGGAGAGCTCCACCAAGGAACTCTCGAAAGAGTGCCCCTCACAGCATGAGCGGCGATGTAAAGTGAGATACCTCTAGATTCGGGGACCAGCCCGGATTCAAGATGCACCTTAAACAAAGAAAGAGTCATCATCCAAGAAAGTAGGCCCTGGATCCCATGCTGTGCTCTGTCGCAACAGATAACCAGAGATACAAAAGGTCCATGCCTGATGACGAATGGGGAAGGGGTTAGGCGCCCCCAATTCGCCCAAGTGCAAGCACCTGGTCTCTTATGCCATTTATTATTAACTTTGAAGAGTTTTGGGCAAAAATCATGTGAAATGGGAACAATCACCCCCGAGAAAATGTCTATCTAAGCATGCATGACCCTGGGATGGGCAAAGAAAGTGAACATCCAAATCCTAACTCATCGCATCTAATCCTAACTCATCACATCTAAGAAAGCAATAAACAATCGCATGCATAGCTACAGCTAAGCAGATAATGACAGATATAATGAGATAAGGAAAGCAAATATCTAAGTTTAGACAGATAATCAAGCTAAGACGAATGAATAAACGCTATAGCTAAGCAATCAAAGCAGTAAAGTAAACACACTAGCATGCAAGCCTATGCAAGAGATAAGACTAAGAAAATGGCAATTGATCGCACGCTAGAAGAACAAATAAACTAGAATGCATGAGAAATCTAAGATAAGCACACAGAAAGCTAAAAGGTGTAAGAAACGAAAGAAATCGGAAAATCAACGGCATGTGAGAACCAAAAAAAAATGCCAGGGGAAAGAAGATGGAACACACGATAGGTTCAGAGGGCGATTCAAAAGGAATCAAGCCCGGCGATCCTAATCTCCTGAAGATCGGAAAAGTCTCGCGATCGTCATGACCTATCGTTGGGCTCAGCGAGGGCAATCCCTGTAAAGGGGCCACGCTACGTCATCGTCCGTCCTAAAACCCGATAAAACGTCAGAAAACCGATGAAAACCGGAAAATCACGATGAAAACCGGAAATGGAATGAAAAGAGGGCTCCGAGTGACCTGGCAATCACCATCCTTGCCCATTTTTGCTTTTGTTTTGAAATGTTTGAAAATATTTATTAAAAAGGTTTGACTGAACTTGGGTGGACGAAAAGGTGAGAAATATTTGTAAAATGGTGATTTTAAAAAAAAGGTGGTTGGACTCAGGATGCCAGCAGCACGCCTGAGCTGCCTACGTACCCCTCAGCTAGGGATCAAGCCATCCGTAGTTCAGACTAGATTTTCCTAACTACACTCCTAATGACTCGAGATTTTTGAGATTTTTTGGTTTTTCAGATTTTTTGATGTTTTTTTTACTCAAGAGGATAGAATCTTACCATCATAAGGGTAGGACAGACTCCTGATATCCCACAAAGGTTGGACATCATCCTATGCTTTGCGGGAAAAAAGAACAGAATCACGACTCTGCAAGGGTTGGACAGCATCCTATACCTTGCAGGAGCAGATAAAATCACATGACTTGATGAGGGGTTCGACAGAATCCCAACCCCTATGATGACAGGACAGACTCCTGAAAGACTGAAGGACTGACTCCTATGCTGAAGACTGGCTATGAAGGATGGAAGGACAGACTCCTAGACTCTCTATGACAGACTCTAAAAAGGAAGAAATCCCTTAACCTGTGAAAACTCTAAGGCAGGAAGGGAAAGGGTTGGCTCAAGATACGTTCCGTCATAGCCTCCGCTGGGGAAGTTTTTTTCAAAAATCGACGAAGATACCGAATGCTTGTAAGCACAGAGGCATCCAAAAACAAGTTAGAATTGCAGAGTGCATTAAAAGACCAAGATCAACTTGTGCGGACCGAGCAATTCCAAATTGGTTTGTAATCAAAGTACATTACAACTGAAATTTATTTGCAAACCCCAATCATAGCCCAATCTATCTGCAATTTCAGGACGTTCAAATATATATATCAAAGCCACAACTAAAGAGGACCGACGATCACAACATTACCCAATGCTCAGGGCGAAAATAGATCCTCCTATTAAAACCAAATCATGCAATAGACACCATTCGATCGAAAGAAACGAAGCAAGAATTAACATTCTAGTGCGATCAACAATAGAAATAAATGGAAATGTTACCTGTGTCTGCTCCTCAAGATAGGGTCAAACGATGGTGTCAAAGTGAAATGAAACTTGCCTGAGATGAATCGGCGGTGATTGCGAGGTTCGGACAACGGTCAGATCAGTGGTGTACAAACTCCGATCTCCCCCTCTTCCTCTTTTTTCGAATTGTATACCAACAACAATGGGGTTACAAACGTGAATTGCTGGAATTGCAGAGAAGATGATCACTGGAATGTACGAAATCGTCGAATATTGTAGACACCCTCATTTTGCTACACTTTAACCAACAATAACCTAATATATTGATCCGTGGAATTTCATTGGTAAAGTATGCATCCTCAAATTTTCTGAAAACCGAAATGATAAAGAGATGTACCTGGTGAGATGATTAGATCCGAAAAATTGAAAAATACCCTGATTGGTGAATTTAGTGTGTTAAATCCATGTGAGAGCCCCTCTATCATGAATTTATATCTTTTAGGTCATTAATATCTCAATCTGACTTTACGGATCATCAATCGGGACAAAATAAGCTAGGGTCACTTCACAGTCCGGGACCTGATTCCATTCCGAGACCCGATTTCCGTAAATCGTTAGATCAAGGGCAGATCTTAACCTGGGTGTCTTTCCTTACTAAGAATTTGTGATCATTTAGTCAAAATAGGATCGATCAAGGTTAATCTCAAATTCAGATTAAACATTGTGTCAGTTAATTGAGCAAAAATCCAGTGAAAAATCACGGATCAATGTGGGTGAACGAGAGCCGTCGAAATAATTTAACCAAATTATCAAAAACAGTGCTTTCAGTACTTTAATTGTTGTCAAAATTCATATTTCAAAGGTTAGGATCATTCATAAAAAATTGATTAAGTTGGTTGGATCAATCGAATCGTCAATTTGATCAACGGTTGGAAAAACGATTCGCTGTTAAAAACCGACGGCTCGCATTGGTCAAAAATTCTGAAAATAATATTTCTATGGCAACATTGGGCTTAAATGAAAGAGGAAAAATCAACGATTTTAATGGCGAAAGAATTATCGAAATCGGACTTCAAAATCTCCTGAAAACCGCGTTTTTCGATTTTTACATTCAAAATATTTGAAAAATCTTTTACAAGATTCTAGGAGATTTGGAGGCATCATCTCGTCCATTCTTTCGATCGAAATTGATCTCAACCACCCAATATTATTCCATATCATTGCAAAGATTTCAGGATATTTGGAGACCCGATCTCGCCCGTTCTTTCGATCACATGGAGATTGCAGTTAATCGCAACCATCCAAATCGTTGCCATTCTCTACAAAGGCAACCAAATTGGACATTTCCCTTACCTTGAAATTTGCTTCCAAAATCTACAAAGATTCCAAGGACAAATGGCATCATCTTGGACCTTGAATTGTTCCTAAATCTTTAGTACTTGATCCTGGCCGCATAAGTGCCTGCCATTTTTAACATAGCCATGGCTTAAATGGAAGATGCCAAAGAAGAGGGAGAATATTCTAGAAAAATCCGATCTTGGTCATTCTTTCCCCTTCTTTTTTCCATCACTCAATCTCCACCCTACACCTCTAGGCCCTAAAGATGGCAACCTGGCTCATCCCTCACCTATAAATACCCATGCTCTCTTCTTTCAGAAGAAGAGAAAAAAAGAGGAAGAAGACTCAAAGAAAACTACTAGAGAAATCCTCCATATCCCTGCCTTCAAATCTTGTCCTATTCAAAGGATACCCAAAATCTCCATCACAGGTAGGTGCACTATTCTCAGATTTTTCCAGGATTATTTGATTTTTTTTAATGTATTTTTGCACAATTTTTAGCATTTAATTGAATTTAATTCAATATTATATGTGTGTGCTCAAAATCACGATCTACATGAGTGTTTCAATTCCGATTCGTCCCGAAATTTAATACACTGATCTATTTAAATAGACTAAAATAACCATCGGATTGGATCGGACATTGAATCAAAGGATTTCGAAAATTTGAGTGATGAGTGGAATTTTATTTAAAATAATGGCTGAGAAATTACAAAATTCGAAAAAATAGCCATCTCAGGATGATCTATTTTTTGGAATTTTAAAATTTTCTTGTGTTCATCACATCAGAACAAGATTAAAGGACGTTTTCCGGAGTCGTAATTTCCTCGAAAATCGTGTTTTAAAAATGGAAAACTCTTCAAAAATATCTTTTCGACGAAGAAAAATAAAATATATACTAAATGGATTCCAAAATTAATAAAATTTCGTGAGAAAATAATATGGTACTGATACATTCTACCATGAATTTTTAAAGATATTTGGATTCTGTTTGATCTATTATTTAATGCTTTCTTTGAAAATTATCAGATTTTGTGAGAATTTGTTACTGACATCAGATCACCATTAAAATTCACAAAATTTTTACAGTAGTCTTATATTTCATATTTCTTGCTGCTGTAAAATTTTTAATTGATTTGGATCTTTTTTCCTATTAGTTGTAGTGTAAGTTCATAACCTGGTCTTAAAATTGTAAAATTCAAAACTGGTAGTAAATAGTCTTTAAAATTCATGAAAATCTCACAACATGCTATGTTTACTTATATATTTCTACTGTAGAAATTTCAATGAATATAGATTTCTATTTCTAGTAGTTTCTGTGTTATTTTTGCAATCTGGTCTTATTATTGTTAAATCAAAATTAAATATGAGCTTAATGTAAAAATCTGCAAAACTCTTTCAAAAAGCTACACCCCATCATCTCTTGTTTCTGCTGAAGTTTCGATTCATTTAGAATTAGTTTGTAACAATTTCACTTGTAAAATCACTCATATGGTTTAAAATTGATAAAATCCATTGAAAATTCAAAATTAATTAAAAATCATCATAAAGTTTCTAAAGAACCTTGAATTTTTGTCACATATTAATTCCTAAATCCATTGAAACAAAAATTTTAGGATCTTTAGATTTCCCTAGAAAAATGGCTAGTGCATCCATAATCGTATCCCTATTGCACTCGATCTTTGACAATTTGAACATTTAAGCTATAGCATGTTGTTGGCTCCGAGGTTACTGTCCACGGAAATCCTGAGATATGCCAAGCAATAAGATGATATAACTTAAGTATTAAATTGCATAAGGAAAGAGCGCACGATTCCCTTCCTTGGATGTTATTCTAGGCCAAAATTGGTGAACTCTAGAGCCATTGGTAATCCTTAAATGTCCAGAAACTGAAAATCCTTGAAATCTGAAATTCATTAACTTCAAGAACTTGAATCGATTTGTCTCGAGTCTTTCGGAACCATTGGAATATGGTTTCCGATATAAGAACCATTAGAGCCAAATTTAGGAACACTGGTGTCAGGTCGTGTCCTAGGTTTTATGGAGTCTTAGGTTTTAGGGAGTCCTAGAGTTAGGAGTCCAGCCTCATCACGGACGCTTGCTATGGATAGCAACCGTACCATAGGTCTAGTTACACTAGTCGCCCAATCTTTCCCTAGGACAAGCCTAGTAAACTAGGATGTAGGCTAACTTGCATTAGTCTAAGGAATAACTTGCATTTAGATAAGAATCATATAACATCTTAGATGAAATCCTAGGATAATAAAATCCTCAACTTGAATTAAATAACTCCTCTTAAAAATGTTGAAACAGTCAAATCAGTCTAGATCGGTGTCTTAGTTGAGTTAGGCATAAGTAGCTTAGCTTAGGTGCACCGAACTACGTCGACTCTGATCCCAGTGAGGCTTGGGTACGTAGGCAGCTTGGATGTCTGATGGCATACCACTCGCGAGTCGGCTCCACAACAAATTGTGGGGTTTTGTATATTAATTTTCTTGTAAATGCTCAATTAAATCACTTAGGTTTTTTTCCATGAAATTAGAATTTTAGGAGAACTCTCACTTAGATTGAATTCAAACAAATAAAGAAATCAAGTTACACACTTAGGATCTACATTGAAATTAGATTTTAGGATGCATATCACTTAGTTCGCACATTAACAAATAATTGAATGAGCCATTTAAAATAAATTTAAAAGAGTTAGCTTTTGGAATCGAAGACCGATTATTGGGCAGGAATGGTGCATGTGGTGGATAACTCCCCATACCTTCCATTCTCGTAACCAAGTGGCGAGTCTAGATTTCTGGTTAGTTATGGGTCCTAGATCCCACATCTAGGTGGCGACTCTGTCAGTCTCTTTTGTGTGGAATTCGGATTGCCTTAGTGATCCCAAGTTCACATAAAAGATGAATTAAAATCAGTAATTAAAATGCACATGCCAATCGCGTGGGTACGAGAGACCAAGAGAGAGCGTGGCGGCTCGCGCCCCACCCCTCTCGCGGGATCGGGTCCCACAAATATTGGCGTAAATTGCCGGATTCAATGATAGCTTGGATGAAATTGCAAAGGCTGCGGTGGAGCTCTCCCCCCCTTTTGGGTCCCCTCTAATAAACCCTAGCAAGAATCTCTCAAACTCCCCCTTTTTTTTCTTTGTTTTTTTTTAGCCCTCATCTCACTCTCTCTCTCTCTCTATCTCTGTCTTTTTTTTTTTAATGAAAATGAAACCCCCAAAATCCGAGATAAACAAGAGATGGATGGTGGGTTTCAAGGGAAGAGAGAAGTTGGAAATGGGGTCTGCGGTGGGTAGCGGAAGAGGCCGAAATCAATGGCCATTGCCGGAATTGACAGAATCGCGGAAAATGATTGGATCTTGGTGCGAAGAAGACAGTGAAGGGAGAAAATGAAGAGGGTTGCTGTGATTTGGGGTGAGGAGAAAGAGATGGCTGAGATGGGCTTTAATGGGGGAGGGTATGATGGGTTTTCTGAAATGGGTTTGAAGATGAAAATCGAAGTGGGTTTTGAAGAGGGTTCGGTGGCTAGTGGCTATGGGTTTCGGTTTTTGGGAGGTGTAGAGAGTGGGTTCGGCTTTGGGGGTTGTGGAAGGTGGAGGTGGAGGATGGTGGAGGATTTTCGAAGGGTTTTGGTGGCTGTTGGTGGTGTGAGTGGTGGCGGTTGTCGGTTTTTTTCCAAAATGGGTTTGGGTTGTTTGGGTTTTAATGGGGGGTTTGGGTTGATGGTTTTTAGAAAATGGGTTTTGTGGTTGGGGATTGGTGGGGGTTGGCCGGCCGAAGGTGGGGTTGGCCGGTTGTAGAGATGGGTTTTTGGTGGGGTTTCGGTGGTGTAGGAGATGGGGATCGTGGCCGATGGGGGTGGAGGAGGAAATGGGGGTGGTGGCCGACGGTGGTGGTGAGTTTGGTGGAGGTTGGAGGAGGCGCGGCTGGGGAAGGAGGCCGGAGCTTCTTCTCTTTTTCTTTTCTCTCCTCTCCTGCCTTGATCTTTGGTTTTTTTTTTTTTGGGGTTTTGGGTGGCAGAGGTGGCGGCTGGCGGTGGAGGTTGCAGAGAAAGGGGAAGATGGAGGAGGAGGTGGCAGCTGTGGGTGGCTGATGGTGGTGTGCGTGGTGGCGATGGAATGGGATGAAGGAGAGGGTAGAGAAGATGGTGGCTCGCCGGAGGAGTGGTGGTCGGCGGCGGCTCTTTCTCCCTCTCTGCTTCTTGGTTTTTCTTCCCCGTCCCTCCTCCAAAAATGAGACCTCCCTCCTTGAGCTAAATAGCTAGATTTTAGGGTTTTCTCTTCCTTGCTTTGATCTCCACCCTCCATTCATCTTATCTTACTTTTCTTTTCTTTTTTTTTGTATCAAACAAGGAAAATGATATGAGCACAGCCAGTTTTGATAATGGCACAAACTCGGCTTGTCTTTTTGCCCATTTTTCACCCATTTCTTGCGTAATGTTTTGAGAGGATTTTGGAGAACACTGACAATATTTTGGGTAACACTCTGTGCTCAAGCAGACAAGATGGGTTAGCGAAAATATCAAGATAAGGTTGTACAATTAAGCCTCAGGACTCGGGAACTCAACCAGGGGGGGGTTAATGCCAAAATTTGGGATATTACTCAACCTCGGGGATTTATTTGAATTTGGGGAAAATTGGAGGTCAGGTCAAAATGGGGTGTCTACAGGTTTAGAGTTTCCGATGGGACCGTTCAACATGGTCATGAATGACAGATTCAGAAAGGACGGAGCTAATTGTCCATTTTATGGTTTGTTTGAGCCTTGGTATGATGAGACTGGAAAGAAATTGCTAGGATTAGAAATTTTCTTTACTGAGAAGTTGTCAGAGGACTTTTTCTTTGAGCAGATTGCAGAGACAGTTGAGCCAGAGATAGATTGGGTCGAGAACTTTGAATCTGAACTCCTAGACTCCTTGTTCCAGGCCGAGGCACCAGTCATTGCGATGATTGGAGGAGAAGCACCTTTCATAAACCCAAGAAGCTCCATTACCCCAGCCGAGGGACCTCTGGATAACTAGACCTCACAGGTTATACCCCAAGTAGTCTTTCAATACAGTCTCGTCCCTTCAAAAGAGTCGGTCGTTTCAAAATTTGTGTTACTTTCTGAGTCTGTCCCAGAGTCTGTCATTTCTAACTTTTCTTTTGATGCAGGTACTGTAGATGTCAGGTCCATTTCTGGAGTAGGTGACGAGTCTGTCCATGGTGGCGTTGAGTCCGAGTCTGAGGATGTCTCCGTTGATGTTTCATCTGCACATATTTCCCATTGTGTCGATACTGATGTCGACTTATCTTCTCATTCTGTTTCAGAGTCTGTAAAGCCTACTGTGGGCTATTTTACTAATGTAATCATTGATTCTGATGAAATAAAAGACTCTTTTGCTTATATTCCTATACTTGTCTCTTCTGCTGATTCTGCTTCTAAACCTGATCAAGTAACTAATAATAACAATCAAGACTCCCCCTTTAATGAGGAAGCCGATGAAACTCCCCTTGAAATCAAACATATGATTCAACAAGAGGAGAGTCGCCGAGCTAAACCACTTGAAGAGGAAATTGAAACAGTAAATATAGGTGATGAAACCTTAATTCGGGAGATACGGATTGGCAAAACTTTATCTCCTAAGGAGCGCGAAGAATTAATCACCTTTCTAAAAGAGTTTAAGGAGGTTTTTGCTTGGTCTTACGACGACATGCCAGGATTGAGTGAGGACATTGTCCAACACAAATTACCTCTAATCCCGGGCATCAAGTCGAAGAAGCAAAAACTCCAAAAACTTAAAACAGAATGGGAGTTGAAAGTTCATGATGAGGTTAAGAAACTACTAGAAGTGAAATTCATTGAAGTAGTTGAATACCCCGAATGGCTTGCAAATATTGTACCGGTACCCAAGAAGGATGGGAAAGTCAGGATGTGTGTCGATTTCAGAGATCTGAACAAGGCCAGTCCGAAAGATGATTTTCCGCTTCCGAACATTGATCTCCTGGTTGACAATACCGTTGGACATGCACTCTTATCCTTTATGGATGGATTCTCAGGGTATAACCAAATCAAAATGGTGCATGAGGATATGATGAAGACGGCATTTATTACTCAATGGGGGACATATTGCTACAGAGTGATGCCATTTGGACTCAAGAATGCGGGTGCTACTTATCAGAGGGCTGCGACTACTCTTCTTCACGACATAATTCATAAGGAGGTTGAGGTCTATGTAGATGACATGATTGTCAAAGGAAAGACTCGGTCAGAGCACACAATTGCCTTAAGAAAGTTCTTCGAGCGAATCCGAAAGTATCAACTTCGCTTGAACCCCAGTAAATGTGTATTTGGGGTCACATCAGGAAAGTTACTTGGATTCATGGTCAGCGAGAGAGGAATCGAGGTGGATCCTCAGAAGATCAAGGCTATCCAAGAAATGCAGCCACCAAAAATGAAAAAGCAGAATCGTGGATTCCTTGGCAAAGTGCAATACTTAAGGAGATTCATATCTCATCTAACCATGACATGTGAACCCAGCTTCAAGTTATTGAAGAAGAATTCTTCCAAGAAGTGGAATGAAGAATGTCAGGAAGCATTTGAAAAGGTCAAGCAGTGCTTGTCTTTACCTCCTGTCTTATCACCATTCATTCCAAGCCAACCATTGTTGATGTATTTGTCCATCACAGATACAGCAATGGGTTGTATGCTTGCTCAGCAAGATGCAGGGTCCAAGAAGGAAAAGCCCATTTAGTACATCAGCAAGAAAATGCTAGAATATGAAATCAAGTACACCATCTTGGAGAAGACTTGTCTAGCATTAGTTTGGGCGACTCAAAGGCTTAGACATTATCTGCTGTCGAACAAGGTACTTTTGCTCTCACGGATGGATCCGTTGAAGTATTTGTTCGAGAAACCCGCTCTTACTGGAAGAACAGCTAGATGGTTGTTATTGTTGTCTGAGTCTGACATCACTTATGTTACTCAGAAATCAATTAAGGGACGGGTCATCGCTGAGCAGTTGGCCGATGCTCCTGTTGAGGAGAATGCTTTTCTGAAGGCAGACTTTCCTGATGAAGAGATCATGGACATTGAAGAAGAGATTCCAAGCACCAGATGGATAATGTACTTTGATGGAGCTGTAAACAACCGAGGACAGGGAGTAGGAGCAGTACTCGTATCACCAAAGAAAGAGTACATCCCTATATCCATCAAGTTGCAGTTCGAATGCACCAATAATATGGCTGAATATAAAGCATGCATCGTAGGACTTGAAGCAGCTTTGGCTTTGCGAATTCAAGACATAGATGTATTTGGGGATTCAATCCTGATCATTTGTCAAATAAATGGGGATTGGAAAACAAAAGAGGCGAGGTTGATCTCGTATCACACATATTTAGAATCTCTGGTTAAGAAGTTCAAGAGTGTCACCTTCACTCATCTGTCGAGGACAAGGAATCACTTTGCTGATGCTTTGGCTACTCTGGCGTCAATGTTGGATATTTCTGCGACAATGGAAGTTCAACCTCTAGCTGTGAGGTTGCAATGGGCTCCAGCACATGTGAATGCCATAGAGATATCTGCTAGATGTCCGGACGGAAAGCCGTGGTATACAGACATTAGAAATCTCATTTCAGGCAAGAAGCATCCGCCTGAGGCTTCCAGCAAAACTCTTCAGAAGTTTGCTGCCAACTTCATCATATGTGGTGAAGAATTGTACAGAAGGTCAATTGACGGGATACAGCTTCTGTGTGTTGATGAAGATCAGGCTGTAGAGCTCATAGGGCAAACACATGAAGGTGTTTGTGACCCTCACATGAATAGTAAGATGCTGTCAAGGAAAATCCTAAGACTTGGATTCTATTGGCCCACAATGGAAGCAGACTGCTTCGCATTCGTGAAGAAATGTCACAAATGCCAAGTCTATGCGAACCTTATTCATGTGCCTCCGTCAGAGTTACACTCTATGACCTCGCCATGGCCATTCTCAGTATGGGGGATTGATATCATTGGCAAAGTTTATCCAAAGTCGTCAAGTGGACATGAGTATATTCTGGTAGCCATTGATTACTTCACGAAATGGATAGAAGCTGCTTCATATGCTTGCATAACTTCCAATACAGTTACGAAGTTCATCCGTGCGAATATCATTTGCAGATATGGAGTACCTCATGAACTGATTTCTGACAATGGATCTCATTTCAAGAAAGAGGTAGTGCACCTAAGTGAAGAGTTCAAAATCAAGCATCACAAGTCATCTCTTTACAGGCCTCAGACCAATGGTGCTGTAGAGGCAGCAAATAAGAATATCAAGGTCATAATCAGTAAGATGACCGAGACTTATAAAGACTGGTCGAATAAACTTCCTTTTGCCTTATGGGCTTACAGGACATCGATTAAGTCTTCTACAGGTGTAACTCCGTATTCTCTAGTGTATGGAATGGAAGCAGTCCTACCTGTTGAGCTGAGAATCCCATCTTTAAGAGTTATGATGGAAGCGAATCTGCCAGAGTCTGAGTGGGCCAGAGCCAGACATCAGGAATTACAAATGATCGATGAAAAGAGGCTGAGAGCCTTATATCACATCTAAGGGTATCGGAGAAGAATCGAAAGGGCCTTTAACAAGAAGGTACGAGTCAGAGATCTAAAGCCAAGAGATCTTGTCCTGAAATCATACAGGGCATCGGTGTTTGATCCCAGAGGAAAATTCAGGCCAAACTGGTCTGGTCCTTACATTGTTGATGAAGTCCTGCCTGGAAAAGCTGTAAGACTCCTCAATGAAAATAGAGAAAAATTAACAGAACCTACAAACCTGAACCAACTAAAGAAGTACTATGCTTAGATACACCAGAAGGCCGTCCTTGGTCGATCAGAGCTTAAAAGCCAACAACCCCAAATGTCAAAAGCCGTTTGCAAACCCTTTGGGCCTAAAGAAAAAAAAATCTTTCTTTCTTTGATAAACTCAGACCAGGGGCATCTTTTATGACTTGCGTCATAAAAGATATTAAGCGTGAACTACGTTCTAACCTGATTCCTTTCTACAAGATACGTAGGTAGCCTGATCAATTCAGGTTCGGTCAAATCCTTCAAAATTTTCAAATCCATAAAAAGAAAGAAAGAGCAAAACAAACAATCTTTGAAACCCCAAAAGGGCGAACCACGCAGACCTGATTCCCATTTTCTTTGGGGATACGTAGAGAATCTGGAGAGCTAGATTCGGTCAAATACATGAAAATTCACCAATGTATAACCTGTTTGAACCCAAGCCTACCTAAAAGTCCTTCTGGTGTACTTAGGCCCAAGTTTGTAGAGAAACAGAAAGAAGAAGAAAAAAAATGATGGAGTCTTAGACCCGCTAGACTGAAAACCCGTAAGGGCGGTCTAGGCAAAAGTTAGGGTCATTCACCCGCTAAGCTGAAAACCCGAAAGGGCGGTTTAGGCAAAAATTAGGGTGATGAGCCTGCTAGATGGAAAACCTACAAGGACAGACAGTCCAGGCAAAAATTAAGGCGGTCCGCCGAATCGAAAACCTGAAAAAGGCGATTTGGTCATGGCAGTGACTTCATAAAGGACAAAACCTCTGTAAGCCAGCAAGACTTCCATTTCTTCAGCGGCACTACTCCAAAGTCTGAGTAAGCGCCAACAGAAATTCTTCTGATACTTTCTAAGCTAAGGAGGTTATGACTAAGCAATCCAAAGGGATAATAACCATGATGGAAATACCGAAAAGAGGAATAAAACACCTTTAAATACGGTTTTCAAAAGATTCTAAGAGTGGTAGACTATACCATCTTAAAATACTTATCAGACTAAGAAGCAGATTCAGTCTCTCTTCGAGTCTAAGTCATTGTGTCCATCAAAGTCTTCATTTGTGGGTAGTCCAACTCTTTTCTCTGCCGAGTTGAGGTTAAGCTTCAGAGTCATGTGTGGGGAAGCCTTTGTAGTTTAATATCCCTCCCAAAGCTGGGGTAGCAAGAAGCAAGAAGACGAAGGTGGAAAATAAAGAAGTTGTGTCTCCTCGAAGGTGATACGCAGCAGAACGAAGTTCAGAAGATGGTAGATTATCAAGTCCATCTGGCAGGCTTTCAAGCTCATATGAAATGCCAGAGATCATCGGCAATGAAAGGCGGTTGTTAGGCAGATGCAGTCTGTTGTAAACCTGAAAGCTTTCTAACCTCAACTATTCAAGAAATAAAAACATTTTTAACCATTTCCTTGTGTTTTGCTCTTTTATGAATTTGTCATGGAAGTAAAATCGAACTAGGGGCATCTTTTATGCCCTGAGCAATCAGGTCATAAAAGATATCAAGTGAACAATGATTGAGATGGCTATTCTCAACAAATGAAGATAAGAGGAGCTTGAACACGGTCTTTGAATTCAACTCCTCAGTCAAATTCCTTTGACAGTTTGTCTTGGCAATCCTCTGAGAGTCTTTCTCATCATTTCATTGGAAGTTTGTCTCATTATCTCCAGCGGAATTTCTACTCGCAAACGGAGTTTGTAATCAAATCGAGTATTCGAGCCTAACCAAATCCTCCCAGAGAGCATCCACCCCGAGTGAAGAAACCAAATTATCCCAGAAAACATCAGCACTGAGCAAAATATCCAAATTCTTCCAGAAAGCATTCGCTCCAAGCGTAGAACCCAAATTCTCTTTGAAAGCATTCGCTCCAAGCGTAGAACCCAAATTCTTCCTGAAAGCATTCGCTCCAAGCGTAAAATCAATTTGTCTCTTTGAAAAGCATTCGCTCTAACCATAGAACCAAAATTCTTTCCGAAAGCATTCGCTCCAAGCGTCGAACCCAATTTCTTCCTGAAAGCATTCGCTCCAAGCGTAGAACCAAAATTCTTTCTGAAAGCATTCGCTCCAAGCGTAGAACCCAATTTCTCCTGAGTGTTTTCGTCTTGAACGTAAAATCAAATTTCTTCTTGAGAACATTCGCCCGAGCGTAGAAAAAGCCAAAGTCTCTCTGAGAGCATCTTTGAGAGCATCAAGCAAGTCACCAAAATCCTTTCCATTCAAGACCCCTGAGGCATCACTCCCTTCCAAAAATTCGATCTTTGCAAAATCACTTTCTTCATTCTTCTTTCTCTTCAATTCATTTTGGGCCAGTCAAAATGTGTTGTCTGTTCAGCTTTGACATTCGCGTGACAAGCATGCTCTGCCAAAGAGGGGCATCTGGAGAAACCCCATTTTGACCGTGCCCTAAATCATCCAATTTTATGCAAAACCTCATCAAATGAATGAATTAGGGTCCCAAACTTTACACTAAGCTAGGTTAGGGTCCCAGCTAGGTCCCTACAAAATTTTGTCGAAATCCGAGCGAGTTTGCCTGATGAACGAACCAAAGCAAGGTCGTAGTGCAAATATCCAGAAGGGGGGTGATTTATCCTGTAGAGGTCATGGCAAGATCCGAATAGGACATCATTCGGGCGTGCACCCATCAAAAATTTCACAACCGCGCGCTTTATATATCAGTTGTGCTGTTATCGGTTCCCCTTGTTTTCCTATAAATACTGATGTAATCCTCATTTTTCAAAAAATTAAGCTTTTCTAAAACTAATCAGAGAGAGAGAGAGGAGAAATTCCCCAAACCCGAAACCCTTTTTCTTCCTCCGATCTTCTTGTCCGGCAATCTCACCAGAGATCCGACCAGATTCGCCATTACCTCTACCTCTAGCTTCTATTGCAGCCTATACAAGTTATTTTCTCATTAGCCCAATTACAAGCTATCAAATCCTAACTTCATATCTGAAACCCTAACTCCGGCCTAGCTCCGGTAGAGTTCCGGTCAAGAGATCTCTCTATTTGTTTCCTCATTTTTCCTTGAATCTACTAAATTCCTCTTTGTTTCCCCCTTACAAACCCTAGATCTGTACTTTCTTGGTTTAATTTTAGTTCAAGCTCCCAAAACCTTTGATCTGTAGATCAAAATCTTAAAGGCTATAGAGTTCTTGTTATTTTGAAAGTTCATTGGATCTGTATGGAATCTGGACATCATTTCTATTTCGTTTGATCTTGCTAATCTCGGTACTTTGGAAAAGATCAGCTGTTCCGAAATTCTAGAAGAGTTGCAGAGAAAATTTCGGAACTCATCTTCTCCATCAAGTTGTTGTTGAAATCTGAAAAAAAAAAGATTGAAGGGTTAACTACATAAAGTGCTTCAATTAAGAGGTATTTCAGCTAATTTTTCTCTTGATTACATTAAAAATTAGAGTGATTATAATGAGCTCCTGATTATTTCTAAATTTCTAGTCAAAATGAGTGAATTTTATGAGTCATGTTGGAAAAATTCTCATGTTCTGTTATTTAGATGCTTTTGATTCTCTTATCATTCACCTATTTTGGGTTGATTTTTATTTACATGCCTTTTGGCTTCATTTTATTAATCTGTGGAGGTAGGAATAATGTTAAATGAAATCTTTTATTTCCTTCTGGTTCGTAGTGAAAGTCAGCTTAAATGTAAAATATGTTTCAAATAATGTTCAAATTTTGATGAGTGTTATTCTTAGTTCATGATCTGTAGAAATAAGGATGGATCCGAATATTAATTGTTGAATGATGAAATTCAAGTAAATTAGCAAGTAAATGAGTTGAGAAGGTCATGAGTTGCATTGCATTCGTTGTACTGATCTTATCATTTATTGGTAGAGTTATATTCTTATTCAGTGTCAGATAATAGATTTCACATATACAGATCTTCATTTGTTTGATAAAAAAATAGTCTCTGATTTTCCTATATATAATGAATTTATTCCGAGTAATCCTTTGTGGAGGTTGAAATGTTAGAATAATAGGTCTTATTTCCTTTTAAAATTTTGTGGCTGCAATTTCTAAAGATTTGAAAACAACTAAGAAAATTTATAAAAAAAAATAGCTTTGAGTGATATGGATGTATAGAAAATAAGGTTACAGACGATGCATTTATGGTGGCTATTGTGTGAATTCTTTATCTTTTAGTATGTTTCTTGTATGAATTGTCTGATATGCTAGTGTGTACATCTTGGTGAGTAGTTAGATCAAAAGTCTGTATTAAGACAAGGCATTTTTGTTAGTCACTCAGTTTGAAATATTCATAATATCATGCGCACGTTGTATCCTGGAATAATTATGTTGGGAAAGAAAAAATCATGGTCTTTTGAGAATGACACCATCAAATTTTGTTTTGATAGAAAGATAAAATTCTTATAATTCTAGATTTGTTTGGCATATTGATGGTGGCCTGGAGCTGCTATGGATTTTATATTGCTAAGATGATTTTTAAATCAATTAGGTAAATAAATACTATTTTCTTCCATTTATTTTCTATAATTTACCCTAGTATTTAAAGCCTCAATTTCTTCTTGAGCTATTTGATTCATTTTCTATGGTTATGTCCTTACTTTCAAGTTTATAATTATTTGATTTAGGAAAACAGTTTACCCGTTTGTGTTCAATAATTATTGTCATAACGCAGAGAAGACATTTCTTTTTGAATAATAGATTAAATCATAATGTTGGACCAGTGCTTATAAAAGTCCATAGTGATTGTGATGGATGATTATAGGAGAATCAAATTTATTCAAGCTGTCACATAGTGTCATTTATCAACTGATTCTGCTCTATCCCTTTAATCCACCTTGTTTTAGAGATAGTTCATAGTAATAATAATTAATCAAAATAAGAATTTTATTTTTATTTCTTTTCTTGTGTTCTGTTTCCTATAAAATCTGTCACATATTTCCATAAATCTATCCCTGTTCTTTTTGAGAAATAATGTTTACATAATCAGTGTAGGTTACTAGTATAACCTTGGTCTATTTTTTCCCCTCTAATTGTCCTATAATTTTTGGAATTGTCATCATCTCTTGGTAGTTGTCTAAACAAATCTTGCCCAATATCCTGTGAAAGTGTAAGCTCCTTTGGCATTTAGAATTTCTTGCGACAAAATCTGAGTTTGGGGATATATTTGAGCTGCTTATTGAAAAGCTCCAACAAGCTGCTTGGATCCATTGAAACTGGCTTGTAGTTTCGCTGGCTGAGTAAAGACTCTTCACTTATTGTATTGAAATTCCTTCTATTTACAAGCAGTTGAAATATACTTCCAATCCATAAACCATGTACATTACATATTAAGGTTTGAAACTCATTGCCAATTCTTGTGGTTAGGGCATTAATTGTGGGCTGATTTTTAACATCCTGGCCTCATATCTGAGTTTAATGCTTCTGATAGATTTATCATCATAACTGTGTTTATTACATGTACCGATATGGTCTACCTCTCAAAGATTGAAGGGATACTAAATGCTCCTATGGTTTTGAGATGTGAACTGAAATATACAGCTATTCTAGTATAAATAACTTTGAATTTCATTTTGTTCGAATCCTGGGCATTAGTATAATGGTAGAGTTTACCCTCTTAAATTGGCCATGACCTTTGGCATCTGTTTCATATACTTTATAACATGAAATTAAGATAATTTTCTAGCTAATATTCCTTAGTTACCCTTGGGTTGTGTTTAATTTAATTTCTCTTGTTGGCCACCTTGCTTTCATTAGTCCACTTGTTGCTTTCACTTGTTCATTCCAGTAGAATTAGGTATTAGCTTGAGGGTATTGATTTCTTCATGTTAAAAGTTGTCTTACCTCCTTTGTTTTAATCTCCTCATACTGTGAGACATTTAGTTCCATTTTGCTTTAATTTTGGACCCTGTTTTGTATTTGGTCAGTACATAGAATTATTAAATTTCAATTTTGTTATGACATGTATATCACAGTAACATTGATGTTGGATTAGTCCTTGTGGTAGCCCCTATTTTTTTTTTTATGAATGTTGAATCTGAATCTTGGAAAAGCTTATGTCACTTTAAAAAAAAAAAAAAAGGGAGCATGAGAAAACAGGGTCAAGTTGTTTTAGTAATGAGATTCTTATCAAATAAATATAAAAGCCTCAACAATGGCTTGTATAGCCGTACAGGTTATACTTATTTAAGCTTATTCAAAGGATGCAACTGATCCTTATCACTGAAAATGTTTGTGTTATGATTGTTCTGGAGCTCAATTTGCATATTAAAAATTGCTTGTGTTGTTTCTCATTCAATGTCTGAATGATATGATGCTTAGCTTAATATCATTTCAGTCCAGCTATGCATTTATCAGCAGTTGTATGTTCAATTGTATTGTGTAGTTCAATGATTTGATGACTGTTATTAATTGCTTGATAGATGTCTCCTTGTGCATGCCATGAGTAGAAGCAACCCTTCGTTAGTGAAAGACTAATTTAATCTTTTGGGTAGTCTATCCTCTTCTTCATTGCAAGACGATGAAGGCGTTAGCCCAGGCCCATCCTTAGGGGACTTGCTCAATCCAAGTAGCACTCCCCTCTTTCATTTAAAAGACTTGCCTAGTTTTTTAGATGTATACCCTTGAACATTAGAAACCTATTCATTGCAAGGGCAATGATAAGGATACTTGGCGCCCATCTCTGTGTTTAAGAGACTTGCCCAGTCTCACTAACACCCTTTTTATCTCCTCTTCTTTTAGGATACTAGCCTAGTCTCATTTGCACTCCCCTATTGGGGTTGTGCACTAGGAATCAGTCCTCAGTATAGGAGTCTGTCCTTAGCTAGAGAGTCAGTCCTTCTTTCAGGAGTTTGTCCTATCATCATAGGGGTTAGGATTCTGTCCAACCTCTCATCAAGTAATGTGATTTTATCCAGTTCCTTGCAAGGTATAGGATGTTATCCAACCCTTGCAGAGCTGTGATTCTGTTCATTCTCCCGCAAAGCATAAGATGCTGTCCAACCTTTGCGGGATATCAGGAATCTGTCCTACCCTTATGATGATAGGATTCTGTCCTCTTGAGTCAAAACTCAAAAACACTTGAAAAACATCTGAAAAAACCAAAAATCTCAAAAGCTTGAGTCTTTAGGAGTAGTTAGGAGATTCTGTTCCGAACTACGTTGGCTTGATCCCTTTTCACAGGGTACGTAGTGCAGCTTGGGATCTTTATCCCAGGTCCAGCCAAATCTTTCAAAATAAACATTTCAAACCTTCCAAAATATAAAAAATCTTCAAAATCTTTTTTCAAAAAAGATCTTCCCCTAGAGTTAAGAGTATGTCCTAGATGTTTGGGGCGTTTTAGAGTTAGGAGGCTATCCTGTTTGTGTTGACGTGGTGTGTCTTGTCGTGTGAGTGTCCCTAGAGTTAGGAGGCCTCGAGTCCTGATCGGTTAGACATTTAGTCAATCAGATGGCTACACTAGGAAACATTTAGTCAGCCCATGATTTTCCTTAGGATGCACAGCCTAGTTACACATAGGATGTAGGGTCCACCTGCATTAGCTTAAGACTAATCAATTTACATTAGTTAGGGCATATAGAGAGTCCTAAAAATTACAATTCACATGAACTTAAGCAATTTTACAAAAAGCTTTAAAAATCTGTAGAGTGTAGTGTATCGAGTCTAGGATAGTGGTTCTAGATGGTTAGGCATCGTAGTTTAGAATAGGTCATCGAACTACGTTGATTCTGATTCTTCCCGAGGCCGGGATACGTAGAGCAGCAAGGGTGGATGGCCATTCTGGTCCGAGTCAAATATTGCATTAGAGTTTTACGATTCGTCTTGTCAAGTCGTGTATAGCATTGAATTGTGTTGTGTGTTTTGTTGTGTTTTCTTAGTTTCATGTACAGACACTATACTTTTAGCTGTAGCATGCATGTGTTTGCACACCAGAACTTAGACACCAATTAGGTATGACACTCATAACCTAGCTATTCTTAGGTGACACTTCTCTCATTTATTTTGTGTGTGCTTATTATTCATCTCCGAGACATGCATGATTAGGTAGACGTCTTCTCGGAGTTATGTGTTCCCATTTCACATGACTTTCGCCCAAAACTCTTCAAAATCAATAAGTAAATGGCATAAGAGACCAGGTGTTTGCACTTGGGCGGATGAGGTGCTCTTCGGACCTTCCAAATTCGTAACCAGGCACGAACCTTCTTTTTATATCTCTGGTTATCCGTTGGAACAGACCATAGTATGGGATCCAGGGCCCACTTCCTTGGATGGCGACTCTTCTTTGTTTGAGGTACATCTCGAATTCGGGCTAGTCCCCGAATCGAGAGGTATCTCACCTTTCATCGCCACTCATGCTGTGAGAGGCACTTCTTTCGAGAGCTCCTTGGTGGAGCTCTCCATTCACGGGGATGATCCAGGGACATCTCGTGAGGGCTCGTCCCCCACCTCTATCGGAACGGGGTCCACATAGACCCGCTAGACTGAAAACTCGAAAGGGCGATCTAGGCAAAAGTTAGGGTCATTCACCCGCTAAACTAAAAACCCGAAAAGGCGGCTTAGGAAAAAAACAGGGTGCTGAGCCTGCTGGATGGAAAACCTGCAAGGGAAAGCAGTCCAGGCAAAATATAAGGCATGTGGTCCGCCAGATTGAAAACCTAAAAAGGTGATCTGGTCATGGCAGTAACTTCATAAAAGAACAAAGCTTCTGAAAGTCAGCTGGACTTTCATCTCATAATTGGCATTGCTCAAATGTCTGAGTAAGGGTAGGCAAGGCTTCTTTAAAACTCTTCTAAGCTAGGGGGTTAAAACTAAGCAATCCAAAGGAATAATAACCATGACAAAAATACTGAAAAGAGGACTGAAACACCTTTAAACACGATTTTTAAAAGATTCTAAGAGTGGTAGACTGTACCATCTTAAAATGATTATCCGGCTAAGAAGCATATTCAGTCTCTCTTAGAGTCCAAGTCATGTAATCGTCAAAGTTCTCGTTATCATTTGTCGAGGTCTTCTCTTTGTCGAATGGAGGTCAAAGTCCCAAAGTCCTGTTTAGTCAATGTCCATCCCAAAGCTGAGGTGACAGGTGAAAAAATGAAAATGAATGAAGATGTGTCTCCTTGAAGATGATACAAAGCAGGACAGAGTCCAGAAGGTGGTAGGCTCTCAAGCCCATCTGAAATGGCAGTAACTAGCAGAAATGAAAGAAGGTTATCAGTCAGATGCAGTCTATTGTAAACCTGAAAGCCATGTAACCTCAAATATTCAAGATATAAAAGCCTTTTGTTGTTCCCTGTTATTTTTACTCTCTTATGAACCTGTCATGGAAGTGAATCATACTAGGGGCATCTTTTATGACCTGAACAATCAGGTCATAAAAGATATCATGCAAACAATGGTAATTGAGATGGCTATTCTCAACAAATGAAGATAAGAGGAGTTTGAACACATTCTTTGAATCCAACTCCTCAGTCAAATTCTTTTCAGCAAAATCAGTCTCTTGTACATTTATGAACCTTCGTAACCCAAATATTCATGAAATAAAGCTTTGATTGTCACAAATTCTGTTGAGACTCTTGTTGTTAAAGTGAAGTTATACAAGGGGCATCTTTTATGACCTGGTGATTGTCAGGCCATAAAAGATACCTAGCATGCAATGATAGTTGAGATAACAATTCTTAGCAAGTTGAGATAAGAGAAGTTTGAGCCTATTTTCAAGCCAAATTCTTAATTTCCCTGGTCGAATCTACTCTTCAAGAGAGTCAATTCTCCGAAAAAAGAAAAAAGAACTGTTTTTTTAGTGCAATAAAAAAGAAGGGCTCGCTTTTTTACCGTTAGGAGTAGGTAACCTGTTCCCTGTCTTTGTTTCTATTGCATTCTATCTCATCGTATCACATTCTGTTCTGCGATATTTGAGAATCCCCATCAATACCACGGTGTAGATCCGGGATAATCCTTTGTTCCACAGCCAACTAGCCAATTTCAAATTCTCAGATGATGTACTAGTAGTGCATCAAAGATGCAGTCATCGATTTTCCCGAGAGGCCACAATTACCGCGAGCAAACATATTAATGACGAGGAATGCATTTTTGCTTTGCTATGCTACTAATATTTATATTTGCTCTACTATTCTGCCCAAGCCTGGCTGAGGAAGAGTTACGGGAAGTAAAACACAAATATGCCTGATTCGGACCAGGCATACTATATTGAATGATTCCATCATTCACGATAAATAAAAAGAAAAAGTAAGGCTGTAGAATGAACCCTGCAAGATTCTCATTGCCTTTAATCCTTTAGCAAAAGTGATCAAAATTCTTGCATCAAGAAGCAAACTACTCCCTATGCTTTCATGACATGATTAGTAAGGTGAGAGTCTGTCTCACCATCTCATTGAGAGTCTGTCTCACCATTCTATTGAGAGTCTGTCTCATCATTCCATTGAGAGTTTGTCTCACTATCTCATTGAGAGTCTGTCTTACTATTCCATTGAGACTCTGTCTCACCATTCTATTGGGAGTCTGTCTCATCATTTCATTGGGAGTCTGTCTCACTATCCCATTGAGAGTTTGTCTTGCTATTCCATCGAGAGTCTGTCTCATCATCCCATTGAGAGTCTGTCTCATTATCCCATTGAGACTCTGTCTCACCATCCCATCGAGAGTCTGTCTCGCCATCCTATCGAGAGTCTGTCTCATCATTCCATTGAGAGTCTATCACATCATTCTATTGAGAGTCTGTCTCACTATCCCATTGAGAGTTTGTTTCATCATTCAATTGAGAGTCTGTCTCCCCATTTCATTAAGAGTCTGTCTCACCATTCTCTGGAGAGTCTGTCTCAGTATTTCATCACTATTTCAATTTTTCATTATAAGAAATTGTCTCACCAATTCACCCAATAATTTTTTTTATTTCCTTGATTAACCCAGTGAGAACCTGTTTCACCAATCCATCTTATCATTTCCTTACATCTCTTATATTCAAAATCTTAGCCCAGTCAAAATGTGCTTTCTATTCAGCTTTGTCGTTCGTGTGATAAGCACACTCTGTCAAAGAGAGGCATCTGTAGACACCCCATTTTTACCGAGCCCTTAACCATTAAGTTCTGGTAAGAAACCCTAGTAAATCAGTGATTTAGAGCCTCAAATTCATCCCTATGGTAGGTTAGGGTCCCAGCTAGGTCCCTACAAAATTTCATCGAAATCCATAAAGGTTTGTTTATTAAGACGAGAGTAGTTTATAATGTAGTATAGTATAGTGTAAATAGGGGAGTGAATTAGCCAATCATGCAGTCAACTTTTACACTATGAGAGAAAGGGGGTGAATTTATCCAAATTAGAGCAGCAACTTAGCTTAGATCTTAAGCTACATCCATAAGGGGGGTGAATTATCCCACCCTAATTTATTGCCCAGTTTCCTTTCTACACCACCCTATTTCAGCAAAACTAAGTGTAAATACATAGAAAGGGGTTATCCCAGGTAAATTTAAAGGGATCTGAATTTTCCTAAATTCTTTTATTAAAGTTTTCTTCTGGACCACCCCTTTTGTACTCAAAGTCAAGCTAAAGCATATATCATCAGGGGTGTCTTGAAGCAATTCATGGGGGCAAAAATTAGAGCAAATCCCTATAAATAGCAAGCTTAAGCCTCATTTTGAGGGATCTAGGATTTTCTTCTAATCTTTTTAGAGAGAAAGAGAATTCTAGAGAGAGGGCCCATCAAATGGATGGTTAGGATCATCATATGGTGCGGGCTGTACAATCCATTTTGAAAAATAAACTTGCACGTATATAATCTGATGAGGATAAGTATCCAACTGTTCATGTTGGAGAGAGAGAGAGAGAGTGTTGTACCGGTTCCAATGAGAGAGAGAGAGAGAGCAGGTTGTAAAGTGTTGTACCGGTTCCAATGTGTTTTACGCTTCACAAACTGTAAAATGGGGTGAATTTATCCCAGAAGGGGTGAATTTATCACTGCCCTTTTTATATCATGGGGGTATTCTAGTCATTTTCCACTACTTAAGGGTATTTTTCTCATTTTTACCCGGTATATGTATTTAAGTTATTTTCCATAACTCAAGGGTAGTCTGGTCATTTTCACATGATCAGGATATTTTGATAATTTTGTATGCCACGGAAATGTTTGTCATTTTGCATGACTAGTGGTATGTTGGTATTTTTACCTGAAATGTGGTATTTTGATTATTTTATACTGACCCAGGTATTCTTGTGCTTTTTACCAAATATGTGGTATTTTGATATTTTTATGTTATAGTGGTATTTTAGTCATGTTCTATGACTCAAGTGTATTTTAGTCATTTTATCCGATATAAGGGCATTTCTATCATTTTCCATGCCTCGGTGTTATTTTAATCCGGGAATTTGACACAGGGGGGACAAATAAATGACATAATATCACAGGGGTCAAGTATTTGTTGAAAATCACAGAAGGGGGTCAAAACCCGGTTAACGAAAATTCGAATGACTAGAATGCCCCTCTGCAGAAACAGAGTGATTTGACTTAGAAAAATAAAAAAACATTTAAGTTTTCCCTCTTCTCTCTTTCCTCTTCTCTCCTCTCGTCTCTGTTTTATTTTGTTTCGTCCTCTCCTCCGGCGACCTCTACGGCAATCTCTCCGGCGACCTCGACGGCGATCTCGACGAAGGTGAAGCACGTATCAAACCTCGCATTTGAAGGAAACCCTACCTGGTACGTCGTTTCGTTCCCTTCCTTTATTCAATCTCTTTTTTTTAATTTTTAAAAGGAAAATCAGGTTGAGAGAGATGCAAAAGCGGGGGCGAATCCTTTTTCAACAGTTTTTCTATGGCATTTGAGTTCATATAGATGTCAGTTACTGCATTTCCTCCTACAGAATAAAAGTCGTTGTAAATGCTTGTAAATGCTATTTGTTGCTGCTAGGGTTTTCTGTTTTAATTTGTGAAATGGAGAAACGTTCTGCTGTTTTTTTATTCTAGGGTTTTATTTTGTACATTAATTTGTGAAATTGAGAGATGGGATTTCATTTCATATATGCGTATCCACCTACAGAGTAAAATAGAGTTGCATGCTATGGTATTTGTTGAGCTAGGGTTTTATTTTTTTACGTTAATTTGTAGAATGGAGAAATGCGATTTCATTTCATGTACATATCACTTACCGCATTTCTACCTACAGAGTAAAATAAATGCAAATGCTCGTCTGCTATTTGTCTATGCTAGGCTTTTATTTTTACAATTTGTGGAGTGGAGAAATGGGATTTCAAAAACACTTTCTTCAAAAACCCCTATATTGCCCTTCAAAACCCTCTTTAGGTACTAGTAACCCCACCTCGGTAGCTGAAAACCCATGAGAAGCCCCCCTTAGGTACTAGTAACCCCATTTATGTAGCTGAAAACCCCTGAGTTTGAATTTGAGGACCATCTTCTGGATTCGATGGACCCTCCATGGATTCTTCTTCTACCCCATTTGAGGGCCCATAATCCCTTCTGTAATACCATGCACAGGTCCCCTATATTGCCCATGAGAAGCCCCCCTTAGGCACTAGTAACTCCATTTTTGTAGCTGAAAACCCATGACTTAGAACTTCAAGACCATCTTCTGGATTTATGCTAGGGTTTTATTTTTAGGTTAATTTGTGGAATAGAGAAATGCGATTTCATTTCATGTACATATCACTTACCGCATTTCCACCTACAGAGTAAAATAAATGCAAATGCTCGTCTGCTAATTGTTTATGCTAGGCTTTTATTTTTACAATTTGTGGAGTGGAGAAATGGGATTTCAAACACACCTTCTTCAATACCATGTATAGCTCCCCTATATTGCCCTTCAAAACCCTTTTTTGGTACTAGTAACCCCACCTAGGTAGCTGAAAACCCTTTTCTGTGAACTTGGGGACCATGGTGGGCAGTTGATGGCCCCTCTATGGGGACTTCTTCTAGCCCATTTAAGGACCCATAACACCTTCTTCAATACCATGTGGAGCTCCCCTATATTGCCCTTCAAAACCCTCTTTAGGTACTAGTAACCCCACCTCGGTAGCTGAAAACCCATGAGAAGCCCCCCTTAGGTACTAGTAACCCCATTTATGTAGCTGAAAACCCCTGAGTTTGAATTTGAGGACCATCTTCTTGATTCGATGGACCCTCCATGGATTCTTCTTCTACCCCATTTGAGGGCCCATAATCCCTTCTGTAATACCATGCACATGTCCCCTATATTGCTCATGAGAAGCCCCCCTTAGGTACTAGTAACCCCATCTTTGTAGCTGAAAACCCATGACTTTGAACTTCAAGACCATCTTCTGATTTATGCTAGGGTTTTATTTTTTACGTTAATTTGTGGAATGGAGAAATGCGATTTCATTTCATGTACATATCACTTACCCCATTTCCACCTACAGAGTAAAATAAAAGCAAATGCTCGTCTGCTATTTGTTTATGCTAGGCTTTTATTTTTACAATTTGTGGAGTGGAGAAATGGGATTTCAAACACACCTTCTCCAATACCATGTACAGCTCCCCTATATTGCCCTTCAAAACCCTCTTTTGGTACTAGTAACCCCACCTAGGTAGCTGAAAACCCTTTTCTGTGAACATGGGGACCATGGTGGGCAGTTGATGGCCCCTCTATGGGGACTTCTTCTACCCCATTTAAGGACCCATAACACCTTCTTCAATACCATGTGGAGCTCCCCTATATTGCCCTTCAAAACCCTCTTTAGGTACTAGTAACCCCACCTCGGTAGCTGAAAACCCATGAGAAGCCCCCCTTAGGTACTAGTAACCCTATTTATGTAGCTGAAAACCCCTGAGTTTGAATTTGAGGATCATCTTCTTGATTCGATGGACCCTCCATGGATTCTTCTTCTACCTCATTTGACGGCCCATAATCCCTTCTGTAATACCATGCACAGCTCCCCTATATTGCCCACGAGAAGCCCCCCTTAGGTACTAGTAACCCCATTTTTGTAGCTGAAAACCCATGACTTTGAACTTAAGGACCATCTTCTGGATTTATGCTAGGGTTTTATTTTTTTACGTTAATTTGTGGAATGGAGAAATGCGATTTCATTTCATGTACATATCAATATCACTTACCGCATTTCCACCTACAGAGTAAAATAAATGCAAATGCTCGACTGCTATTTGTTTATGCTAGGCTTTTATTTTTACAATTTCTGGAGTGGAGAAATGGGATTTCAAACACACCTTCTTCAATACCATGTACAGCTCCCCTATATTGCCCTTCAAAACCCTCTTTTGGTACTAGTAACCCCACCTAGGTAGCTGAAAACCCTTTTCTGTGAACTTGGGGACCATGGTGGGCAGTTGATGGCCCCTCTATGGGAACTTCTTCCACCCCATTTAAGGACCCATAACACCTTCTTCATTACCATGTGGAGCTCCCCTATATTGCTCTTCAAAACCTTCTTTAGGTACTAGTAACCCCACCTCGGTAGCTGAAAACCCTTTTCTGTGAACTTGGGGACCATGGTGGCGCCCTCTATGGGGACTTCTTCTACCCCATTTAAGGACCCATAACACCTTCTTCAATACCTTGTACAACTCCCCTATATTGCCCTACAGAGTCCCCCTTTACCTACCAGTAACCCAATATAGGTAGCTGGGAACCCTTGAGTGTGAATTTCAAGACCACAGTTTCTAGTTGATAGGCCTTCTTTAATACCATGTGGAGACCCATGTTCATTGTTGAAGCAGTCATGGTTCACTTGTTTTATCTTCGATTTCATTTATTAAATTATTGGTCCAATGGTGGTCATTGAATTCCAATAGCTAGTGCTTATCTGCTTTCTTTCTGAAAAGGTCTGATGCTATGAGTTTTTTTTTCAAGTCATGTGAGCTAATACTCGCCTGATGCCCATGTGGATCAGAATTTTAACAGACCTCATAATCTGTTTTGGGGGTTTGTCGTTGTTGTTGTGGTTTGAGAAAATTCAAATAGAACACTGATCTTTGCACTTATTGGTCAGCTCTTTTGTTTCTTGTTTGCTTTGCTTGATATCTAAGAAGGCAGACCTTAGAGGTTACAGACACGATATATATTTTCAGCTTAGTATGAGAATTGTAATAATTGTTGGTTTGTTTGCTAGCTTTTCTTCATAATAGTACTGATTGGGAATATGAGTTTATACTATGGGTTGGATTTTATTAATTTTCTTGGTAATTTCTTTTACAGATGATGAGGATCAGAATTTTAATGATGGTCAATATAACTGAGTTTTTGGGTTATGAATTGATCTCGGTGATTTTGATTTGGTTGTTTATTGCCATACAGTTTTTATCCGGTCAGGAGCCATTGCAAAGCCTTGAAAGATGTTGATGCGAAAGAGTGATAGACGGAAAGTAACAAAGCCTGCAAGAAGGTCAGAAAGGAGTTTAAAAGGGGAGGAGACGAAAATGGGAGCTGTGAAGAAGAGACAAAAACATGTAAGTGTGTATGTTGCTAATTGTATCAATCATAGTAAGTTAATTCATTTACTACATATATTTTGGAGATGTAATTTGTTTTGTAGGCTCCATACGTCCCAGCTCGATGTTCTCCAGCTTCTTTCAAATCGGCAATGGATAGGATAAAGTTCAAGCCAGTCCATTTTGATGCCATAGAAAAGACACCTTTTTCGACATCTGTTTGGCATGGAGGACATTATCATGCACAAGCCTCTCGTAAGAGCTATCCACGATAAGTGGACTCATGGCAGTAAGACGTTCACGTTAGGGAGTATAAATGTCCCCTTACTTCCAAGAGATGTTGCATTGGCATTAGGACTGCCACTTACTGGAGAGAGAATGGAGGTGGTGAGGGTTCTGTCATTCGACAGGACTAAACCCCAATCTAAAGTGCCTGGCTGGCCATTTCCAGAGGCCAACGTGAAGGCATCGGTTATCGAGAATGAGATTAAAGCAATAGTTAGAGGAAGAAATCAAGCTTCGATAGAGAAGACCTTCAAATATGTTCTCCTGCATCTTTTTGCCTCTGTCCTTTTCACAAAAAGCGCACATCGAGCTGACGAGCTGTTCTGGCCCTACATCGACGACATAGGAAAGATTGGCAAGTATAATTAGGCGATGGCAGTGTATGACTGGCTCGTAGATTACCTAGACAGAGTCAGCAAGGGTGGCAGGTACCTTGGTGGCTGCTCGTTGGTGATTCAGGTAATTTGGACTCATGACGTTTAATATTCTAACTGCGCTGTTTATAGTATGATTAACATGGTGTTTCATATGTATGCAGGTATGGTTATACGAGCATACCACATTTGGATTCCCACCAATCCAACTGCTCGTCCACGTGTGCTTAAATGAGACTGGAAAGCAAACGAATCAAAGACATATCGATTAGTGGAGCAGAAGCAGATAAAGAAATCGGAGGTGAGATATTAAAATTTTGTTAACGTATATATCAATACTACTATCTTGTTAACTGACTATGTTTTCCAAATATTCAGGTGCTGGTGAGATTGAAAGTATCTCTGTTAGAGAAATCACAGTACCTAAAGGATGAGGTAATGCAGTCGAGCAGGACTATGTTGCGTACGTTATTTTATTTTACTTGTTGATATTTAAAATTTGATCATTGAGTGTCGTGTTTAAACATTAGGATGTTGAGGAGACAACGGAAGCCGATAAGGAACAGTTGGAGTCCGAGGGGATAGTTTTGGGAGTAGAAAGTGAATTGAAGAAAGGAAGTAGTGAAGATGACTGCAAGCATATAAAAATTTTGGCGAGAGAGAGAGATGTAGTCGATAGACAGTGGCAGATGATTAGAGCAGCATGGGAAGAAATAAGAAAAAGAGAGGCAGATGTTGGAAAAAGAGAGGAAGATGTGGGAAAGTTAGAGGAGGAATTGAAAAAAGGAATGGAGCGTATGCAGAGAACAAATGAAGGGACAGGGGGAAGAATGGAGGGGGTTGAGGAGGAGAGGAAGGGCGAAAATGCATCTCAAGGTGCGCGATTATCTTCGCAGCTGTGCGAGGATTGGACGGATTTGGCTGACCTTGGATGTGACATGGATGCAGCCGCCACCCTAATAGATGTATCGTCTCAGTACCCCAAGTCACATGAAGAAAGATTCGGCACCACACACGGGGTGATCGTTAAACCTTTGCAACGATTGTTCGAAATGAAGGTGAGGAAGGAAGTGGCACCATCTATTGAAGTTGAGCTGAAAGTGGTGCTGGATTCCGAATTAGGGAGCATTGTAAGGGGTGTGAAGATGGATGGAAGGAGTAGGAAACCTGGGAGAGCCAGAAAAAGCCCCTACTTATCAGGGAAGACCCGAAAGAGAAGGCAGAAGGAAGGGAAGGAAGAGGGGGAGGACCCCAACATACCTAAACCACCCCCGAAGAAGAAACGGGATGATGGGATGTTGCCTAAGGGAAGGAGAACAGCTCTGATAGAGAGACTCTTAAAGCATGAGAAAAGGCAAGTAGATGTGAATTATATTAGACCATGATTTAAGGTGATCATAAATGAAAATTATTAACTAACAATTTAATACAATTCTGCAGTGATATTCTCATGGAAAAGGATGATGTACACGTAATAGCCGAAGACCTACAACATCTTTGGAATGTCAGACAATACCTGACTGGCACTGTAAGTGTCATTTTTTATCAATAAAATCTACATTACCTCACATCTCACATTTACTTCTCTTCCTTGAAGATCGTGGATATTTATGGGAAGCACGTACAGTCCTGCAACGAGGATGGGTTAGCAGATCCTAGGGGCGGAATTGTCTTCGTTCCTTCGGTGGTACATGTAAGTGTAATTTCTATCATCCCACATTTCAGTTTACATAAGATTATATCTGTAGTATCCCATTGAATTCCTTTTTTTTAGGGAACTCTTACTGCAGTGGGGAGCGAAGTAACTGAGGAGCTGAGGGTAGAAAAGTGGAAGACGGCGAAGGACGCTCTCCACGGTAGACTTATAGAGCACCAGCTAGAAGCAGTACAAATGGTACTATTACCATTATGTCAAGACAGCCACTGGGTTCTTCTCATTGTCGATATGGTCACCAAAATGTTCCACAAATGCAATTCCTGTAAAGGATTGGAGTTCCAGGAACGAGCAGGATTGACCGTAAGTGGGTTAGCATCTTCAATGTTTTCCTACTTATAAATCTATACGTATAACACTTATGTTTCCTAAACCTGTCAATGTTAACCACTTGCAGGTAGCGTTGTTGAAGGAGTACTTCAAGGAAAGGGGCTGTGATATAGACCATTTTCAATATGCTCAGATGGACAATTTCCCACAACAAGCCAATGGGTCAGTATATTTAAATGTTTATTTTTTTAGGGTATGAATTTTATTCGCTCAATACAACCGTTGTTATGCAGGTTCGACTGTGGTTTGTTCGTGCTTAAAGCAATCGACCATCTGTATTCAAATGATCCATTCACTTTCAGCAAGTCTGACATTCCCGCTTATCGGCTGCAGCTGTGCGAAAGATTCTTGCGCGGAGAGTTCTGGGACAGTGGCGATTTTCTTAAGGGGGATATATGAGTGAAAAAATGAAGAAGAGCTCTTGAAGTTCTCATGGATGTTGTAAAAAGGATGGACATTGATGGTCTTTGCTGTGAAGTTTTGTGTCTATTTGTAAGCAAAATGGGGTAAATTTATTTGTAATTGTTGGGTGCATCTGTATAGGACAGAAAGCAGGCTGTTGAGACACAGAGGGAGGGTTTGTTTGTATCTCAGCATACTGACAACTATGTATTTGTAATGAAAAATCAAGTTCTATGAAGTGATGGTGGTTGTGGCATTGGGTTCATTGCGAAATATGGTAAAGGACTTTGAAAATCATCAAATATTTGTTCATAAAGTTTTGGGGGAATTTATATTTCTATTGGATGGAAATATGATTTATTTGTATTTAATTGTGGTTATTCTCTCTAGTTTTTATTTTCATCGTCATAGTTGGCAATGGGACCCCTGTTTTTTGTGCTTTTCCTGTTTTATTTGGTTGCTTGAACTGTTGGGAAGAAAAAAATTCTTCCTCAAAGTTGTTGATAAATTGCACACCATTTCTTACAACAGCCACCCCCTTCTTTCCAAATGGACTGTCCACCCCACACCATAGGATGATCCATAACGTCCATTTGATGGGCCACAATTTAAATAGGTTGTGTAGCAAAAGACAATTCATGCATTTAGTTCATGGTTTGAACTTGCTATGTCCTCCTTACATAAAATAAATAAATAAATAAATAAATAAGAAGAAAAAAATAATTCTCGGAGCTCCGAGATTTTGTCTCGGAACTCCGAATATATGGGCAGAGGGAACCTCGAAAGATTCTCGAAAGTCAGAGACAATGTCTCGGAACTCCGAGATTTCGGCCAGGTTAACCTCGGAGCTCCGAGAAAATTGCTCGGAACTCCGAGATTCGGGCCAGTAGAAATTGAAAAAAATCCGTCTATTCTCGGAAGTCCGAGACAATTTCTCCGAATTCCGAGAATTCGTCCAGGTTAACCTCGGAGCTCCGAGATAATTTCTCAGAACTCCGAGATTCGGTCCAGTAGAAATTGCAAAAAATCCGTCTATTCTCGGAAGTCCGAGACAATTTCTCGGAACTCCGAGATTTCGTCCAGGTTAACCTCGGAGCTCCGAGATAATTTCTCGGAACTCCGAGATTCGGGCCAGGAAAAACAAAATTTGCCTTCTGTTATCGGAACTCCGAGACAATTTCTCGGAACTCCGAGAATCGGCCCAGGAGCTTTATAACCCTGGACCCGGTTTGTTTTTTTTAACTTTTCTTCTCTTCTTTCCCTCTTCCTTCCACTTCTCTTCAAACCCTAACTCCACTTTTTCTTTCTTTCCATCATTTTCTCCCTACATCTTCCTCCAAAACCCTCTTCTCCCTTCCAAATCCCTCTCTTCTTCCTAAAACCCTAGCATTTCACCCCTTTTTCATTTTTTCTTTCTTCCCTTCTCTATTTCTCTTTTTGTCCTCCATTTTAGGGCTATTTCTCTTCTTCTTTACATATCACTTTTCTCTCCACCCACATTTCCTCTCACCATGCCTCCTAAAACAAAAAATCTCAACATCGGAGGCTCCTCCCAAGTTGAAGACCCCGAATACGTTCGTGAGGAAGTTCCCGACGAAGAAGGGCCTTCACGGAAGAAGGCCAAGGCCAAGGCTGTGGCTGCCGAGGTTGTGGCCAACTCCTATTTCACTGGGGATAAGGCGAAGAAACTCTAGGCCGACGTCGGCACTAGGGGCATCCTCACCGGTAGGTACATTGATCCCCCTGTCCTTCAAAATTTTGATTTAAAGGCCAAATTTGATGCTCTTCATTGGACACCCATCCTTCACATCAACGAACCCGTTTACCCTCGATTGGTGCGTCTCTTCTATGCCAATCTCACCATTTCCCCTTCCTTCTTCAAAATCGAATCTAAGATCAAGAAAACTGTCATCAAACTCAGCTATCAGACTTTTGCCACAGTATTTGGGATTAGCCATGAGGGCCTCTTACACTATTTTTGGCCGGAAGATGGGACGCATTCACTTGATGATATTGATCATGACACTGTCTATGGTCGGATAACACGGCGCTACCAGTCTAATATGCCCGTACATTCTGCCGACCTCATTCCGGTTGCACGAATGCTCCATAACTTCATGTACCACATCTTCATACCTTGTTCTGGGATGCGTGAAGCCCTAAGACCCTTAGAGGCATATATTATCTACAGCATCCTAGAGGGCCGCCAGCTTTGTCTGCCATATATCATATTTCGCTACATGTTTCAGACCCCTGGACGCTACTGCTCTTCCTTGCCATATGGCATGATTCTCACCCGTGTCTTCCGCCACTTCGGCATCACCTTGGATGGAGAGATGACCATGACTCCTACTGCCCCGTTTGATGTTCAGACCTTTAACCGCATGGGTCTTAATGAAGCAGCGATTGACATCGATTATGTCGATGGAGGAGGCTACGAAGCCGAGGACCAGGCTGCAGCGGCACCTCAGCCGTCACAAGATACATCTCAGTTCTGCACTCGCCAAGATTTGGGTCACATGCAGGAGGCCATTGAACGATCCATGGCCTCTCAGTTTTAGCAGTTGTCTACCTGTCGACTCTGCGATTTTGACTAGCTTCCAGACCATGACTTCCCACGTTGATGACCAGTGAGCCGCCTATTATCGCTACATCTCCAGTGGTAAGTGGGGCCAGGCGCCAGGCAGTTCTTCCCATCAGCCACCGCCTCCTCCAGAGCAGTAGATGGCTCTAGTTCTCTGATGATGGATCCTGTCTTGCTCAGATTTCTCTTTATATTAGGCTTATCTATATGTTTCTATAGTCTTTGGATTATCAGTTGGTTGTATGGATCCTATTTAGGTAGATTCTTCTATAGTCAGTTGGATCTTTTTGGGATGTATTACATTTTATCTAATTCTTAAGGGGATATATGAGTGAAAAAATGAAGAAGACCTCTTGAGCTTCATAGACTTATGTCTTTGGCATATCAGGTTTACATTTATTCATCCACCTCGGGTAAATTATGTGAAGTTCTCATGGATGGTATAAACAGGATGGACATTGATGGTCTTTGCAGTGAAGTTTTGTGTGTATTTGTAAGCAAAATGGGGTAAAATGGAGTAAATTTATTTGTAATTGTTGGGCGCATATGCATAGGACAGAAATCGGGCTATAGGGACACAGAGTTTGTTTGTATCTCAGCATAATAAGAACTATGTATTTGTAATTAAAAATCATGTTCTGTGAAGTGATGGTGGTTGTGGCATTGGGTTCATTGCGAAATATGGAAAAGGACTTTCAAAATCTTCAAATATTTGTTCAACAAGTTTTGGGGGAATTTATATTTCTATTGGATGCAAATATGATTTATTTGTATTTAATTGTGGTTATTCTCTCTAGTTTTTATTTTCAGCGTCATAGTTGGCAATGGGATCCCTGTTTTTTGTATTTTATTGTAGGTGAAAAAGTTAAGACTTTGTCTGATAGAGCCCCAAGTTGCAAGTCCGTTTGGTTGGTGGAATTTTGTTGCTTCTTGTCACTTGTGTGGAACAAAAATCTTCCTGGGAGATTGTTGGGAAAAAAATTAATCCCGGTAAAAAAAATAATTCCGGTGCTTTCTTTGGTTGCTTACTGTTGGGAAGAACAAAATTCTTCTTCAAACTTGTTGATGAATTGAACACCATTTATGACAACAGCCACCCCCTTCTTTCCAAATAGGCTCTCCACCCCACACCATAGGATGATCCAAAACGTCCATTTGATGGGCCACAATTTAAATAGGTTGTGTGGCAAAGGACAATTCCATAGATTGATCGTAGCCCCCCACCGTAGATGAACTCCATAACAAAAAAAAAAAACTTGAGTGCCCAGGTTAGGATAAACCCACGACTCTGCGGTTTGGGCACAACCTCTTCACATTGTGCTCCATCAATGGACGGTTGTGGATCATCCTATGGTGCGGTATGTTTAGTCCATTTTGGAAGCATGAGATCAATTGCAAGAATGGAAAATTAAATTGGTAGGCAATGCATTATTTATGGTGACTTTGATCTAAACCTCATACCAAATATGGTTGACATTCTGCCAGTGATTGCTTCTAACAAAACATTCGCATATCGTAATAAAAAGCGTTGCCTACGCATTATTTGCAACATGTAAAGGGTAAACATTTTATCACGCCATAAGAAGGTTGTTTATTTATATATAAATAGAGTGAAGCGGAAAAAAGAATTGGTTTTGATCCATATTTACAATCCCAAGCATATTTACATCCACTACAGATGTCCAGTAAAATGAAAATAACAGCACCAAATATAAGAATCTAAGTAGAAGAGGAAGTTGATGAGGCAGAACTTGTTGACGCTAGTGAATACCCTTCAACGCTGCTCTCCTATTTCTCATTTTGTATACACCCACTACTGCCATGTAAATAGGCATGAAGGGCAACATCTGCCTCCTGCCTGGTCCCATATGATTGGTAACAAGCTCTACTAAACTTGTTCACCTTAAGAGAGCAGTCCTGCCAATTTTTAAATACGCCAACCTACCTTCCCTTAAAAACCACGTAGAACTTTCGTTTTGCCATTCACCTGCACAAACGCAAATCCAAACGATAGCTATAAACCGAATTGGAATAAGGCATTTTTTAGCGAAGACCTATTGAAAGTGAAGTTCAGCCAACAGAAAACCCAATTGCCAGAATATATTCTCTTCTCCAATTTAGAGCATTTGAAACTCATCAAAAAAAGTTCAAGTAAACGGTATTGTTTCAGTTATTTACACTAAAAAGTGAATTGATTCAGTTGAAATGGATTATATATATATACAACCAAATTTCTTTTCCAGTTGTTGATCTATTTTCTTAGCAGCAGGGAAAAACTTATTTTAACAATGCTTGCAAGGTAGAACTCATTCCAGCTTCAGAAAACTGGGCAGCCTTCAACTATGAGAACTCATTCCACCTTCAGAAAACTGGGTAACCTTCAACTTTCAGAACTCATTCCACCTTCATAAAACTGGGCAGCCTTCAACTACGATGCCTTTCGCAGTAGGACAAGAAGCGAAGGGGCACCCATCCAAGTAATTTCCCCACCGGTTGAGGCTTCCAATTCTGCAAGAGCCACCATGCAGTTCCCAAGTACAGAAGTGCTGCTATCAGGGTACCCACGACCTGAAATTTTCATTCCATTCATCTTCATTGTCATTATTTACAACGAGAAAGATTGTCATTATTTACAACGAGAAAGATATTGTTAGGATGACATATTTGGTTATAAATTTGTTCAATTGGGTAAAGAGGAAAGGTGGAAGAGGAGAGGCACAAATCTGACCCATGAACATTGTTATTCGAGGAATCTTCATGTAATGACCAAGCTTGAAGTCTTGCAGAAATGTAACAGCTTGTGACATACTGATATACCCATAAACCTTTAAGCATATGTTAGCGACGGTGTATCCTCGGTATATACTCTGTTTGAAGACATCGTATATTTTGTTTTAGGATTCTTCCCTGCGAAATAGACTCAAACCCAATATAAACTAGGATTCAAGTACATTTTTTTAATTACAGTACACAAAAAAGGATAAATATATGCACACCACTAATTATAGTATACCAAAAAAGGGTTTCACGTAACAAAAAATTAAATACAGGAACTAATTACTGTGCACACTTTCAATTAATCCACTTCTCATCCATCCAAGTGGAGCCTCCAATGCATTGTCCGCGGAGTAATTACGTGAAAAAAGGAGCTGCACAAGGTACACCCGACCTACAAACACCACCACCACACCACACCGAATTAAGTATGGAATCGGGGATGTTTTATACTACCTATTCACCTCCATGAATTACGTATCACGTACCTATTGAAAACGGGGGCAGAGGGTCCAATGGTAGATTCATCAGGCAGTTGTCTCTCCATGGGAGGCTCTCTACAAGTCCTTTTGTTGTGTCCAAGTTTTCCACAGATCGTACATTTGCGATGCACTCCATTCTGCAATTCGCGGTCAGATCTTCTCGTACGCGGCCGTCCAGGTGGTCTTTTTGCTATAGGAGGTAATACAGTGTTGAGAGGTTCTGGAGGCACTTCCCATTGAGTGTGATCTACTGTAGGGTGAAGCACCTCAGCGTACGTTTCCCGATACATCTCTATACGAAACCATTTCTGGCAATAATCGTACTCATCAAAATCTGTGATGGCAATGGCTGCCATGGCATGTCCGCACGGCAGCCCAAGCGTTTGGAACTCACGACATGTACAGGTTTGTTGCAGCAAATCTACGACATCATGATGATCACGGGACCTTACTTCAAATTCGTGCACACCTACTCGATAAGCATCATATCCGCGACCCTGTTCCCTGGCCAGACCCAAATGTTTTTCTGCATAATGCATGCACTTTGTTTCCCATTCATGGCCCATCGCTTGACGTTTCTGTATGTATTCGAAGCTCTTAAAACGAGTCAGCTCCACCGCAGCTGCAATCGGCAATTTTCTGGCATCCTTTAGCACTGCATTGTAACACTCCGATCTATTGGTGGTCAACACATCATATCTATCCCCCTTGAAGTAGAAACTAGCCTAGTTTTCCTTGGGAATAGCGGCTATACAGTTGTGTGCATTTTCACTCCTCGCCTTAATTTTTTCCATTGTGTCTATAAAAACACTCTCTCTCAAAGCTCTAGCAGCACTCCAGAACAATTTCTTAAGTAAAGGGTCTTTGAAGTCGGTGTACAAATTGGCGGCGAGGTGACGCATGCAGTAGCTATGGTTTGCAATAGGCATTACTTTAGCCACTGCTTGCATCAACCCCTTTTGTCGATCAGAGCATAGGGTCAATGCGCCTATCCCCTCCGGCAATACGTGCTGCTTCACCAAATAGAGGAACCAGCACCAGCTATCTTCGTTCTCAGTCTCGACAACTCCAAAAGCTAATTGAACTAATCCGTTGTTCCCGTCTACCCCAACTGCGATAAGTAAGATTCCAAGATACTTTCCACGTAGATGCGTCCCATCGACCAAAACTATCGATCTGAGTGTTCGCTGGAAAGAACGTATGCTGGGACCAAATGCCCAGAATAAGCGAGCAAATTTATCATCTCCCCCTGGACGTAGATCTCTCGCTCGAAAAACACGCAAGTAGGTGCCCGGGTTTGTTCTCATCATCTCAACTATCAGTGCAGGCAGCAAGCGGCTCCACATTTCCACACTTTATTTCAAGGATGATGTTCATCGCAAGGTGTGCTCTATGGTAGGTCATGGTTATACCCCAGTGCGACTTGATGTACTGTCTTATGATCCTTGTCCCGACATCTTCTGGACGATCAAATAGGGGTAAGCATGTCTCGGCAACCCATGGTGATGTAGCTAGATGATTATCATTGCCCTTTAAGTGAGATGTACACGTATGGTCGCTGACAAACTTCTTCACTAGCACATAAGTCATACAGTTAATGCCTGATATACGCCACTTGCAACCTGGTTCCTTGCATACAACGGCATACTTCTTGGGAGTTGACTGTGACTTCTTGAACATGAATCGCTGCCGAATTGCATACTCCTTAACGGCCTTCTTGAACTGCTTCATATTTGGATACATAGCCCCAACAGTTAACTCATCGAACTGAAGATTATCTGCATCTACCTCATCAGCCCCAACATACATGTCGTCTACTTCGACTGCCCGACATGTGCCAGCAGGTAGAAATGGCCGACCATTGCCGGTAGGGGGAGCCACTTCTGTTGGCCTAAGGCTTTCACCAGAATCTTCGTCATGATTTTCATTTCCATTATCATTTTCAGGATCATGGGCGGCCTCATCACCCTGCTCATCCTGAACCTCAGCCTCGTCATCATCCTCATCATCATCCTCTGCAGGATCATCATCATTGTCATCTTCAGTTCTAAATTCTTCCAAATCACAACCGAAGACATGAAAATCATCCTCGAAAACATTAATATGCTCCAACGGCACATCTGCATCCTTCCCGGGGACAATGATATCTTCGGAGATATGGTTCCCATACATATCGTCCGAGAAGTTTTTATTTAGGTCAACTCGAACCCTACACAGTTCAACAATATAAAATCAGGATAGTAGATTTAGTACTTGAATATAAATAAAATTCTACAAGACATACCTTGAACTAAATTGTGCCAAGTCACCTCCTATGCTTGTATTACCCAATTATGTTTCATATTCTCTTTGTAAGTCTACTTCAAAACGAGAGTCGGGAGTGACAGTTACTCGTTCCGGTGGATATCTTAGGTGTGGAATCGGTGGAACGGAAGTAGGAGGTATGCATGCATTGTTAGAGGGATTTTGAGAGGGAATCGGTGGTACAGAAGTCAAAGGTATGGGCAGGTTATTAGAGGGATTTCGCGGTGAAAATGAAGTAGAAGGTATGACATTGTATAGGCCATTGTCAATTTTTGTTATGTATAGCATCACAGAGTTGAAAGTATCTTTCTCAAGCACCTTAACCAACGTTTGGAAGATATCATCGCTATCGACGTCGATTAGAGTGCTTATATATGGATCAACAACATATCGACATTTGATGGATAGTGACACCCGTCCTGCAATACTCCCAATTCGACTGTGGATTAGAGCCTCCAATTCTTTAAGATTCATTCGGGGACTTACCAATAAGAATTTCTTACTCCCACCAACATATTCCCAATTAACTTCATCCTTCGGTATGCCATCATAGTGTAACAGTACAGAAACCATTGTGCGTGCCACTTTACGAAGACCTGCAAAGGGCCAACAAGATATCATAAGAACCACTACGTAAAGGGGGCTTCTTAAGGCGAATAAGTAGAGGCTGGCTTAACCAAAATCTTGCGAGGCACACGTTGAGGAGGTGAACCAGACAACTCTGGTTTTGAAAGAACAAAATATGAGCTTCCTGATTGAGAACTTGTCTGCAAAAGGAGTATATGATATGGTTAAGACTTAAACATGACAAGAAGATGATAACATTTTTATTTAGAGTACATTTAATACCAGACTAAAGAATGCAAATAATTGCACTTAAGTGAACATTGCATTTCAAGTATACAGGTCACAATACCAAATCTAGTTTAAAGACAAAATGTACCAGAAATTAGTTTAACATTTTAGATCTGGCAAGGATATAATATTTTCTTAAATAAATCACACCAGAAGGGATTATGGGCCCTCCAATGGGGTAGAAGAAGTACCCTTGGAGGGTCCATCAAATCCAGAAGATGGTCCTCAAGTTCAAAGTGATTGGGTTTTCAACTATAAAAAGGGGTTACTAGTACCTAGGGGGCTTCCCAAGGGCAATAGAGGGGAGCTGCGCATGGTATTACAGAAGGGATTATGGGCCCTCAAATGGGGTAGAAGTAGTACCCTTGGAGGGCCCATCAAATCCAGAAGATGTTCCTCAAGTTCAAAGTGATGGGTTTTCACCTACAAAAATGGGGTTACTAGTACCTAAGGGGGGCTTCTCAAGGACAGTAGAGGGGAGCTGCGCATGGTATTACAGAAGGGATTATGGGCCCTCAAATGGGGTAGAAGAAGTACCCTTGGAGGGTTCATCAAATCCACAAAATGGTTCAAAGTGATGGGTTTTCAGCTACAAAAAGGGGTTACTAGTACCTAAGGGGGGCTTCTCAAGGGCAGTAGAGGGGAGCTGCGCATGGTATTACAGAAGGGATTATGGGCCCTCAAATGGGGTAGAAGAAGTACCCTTGGAGGGCCCATCAAATCCAGAAGAAGTTCCTCAAGTTCAAAGTGATGGGTTTTCGCTACAAAAAGGGGTTACTAGTACCTAAGGGGGGCTTCTCAAGGGAAGTAGAGGGGAGCTGCGCATGATATTACAGAAGGGATTATGGGCCCTCAAATGGGGTAGAAGAAGTACCCTTGGAAGGCCCATCAAATCCAGAAGAAGTTCCTCAAGTTCAAAGTGATGGATTTTCAGATACAAAAATGGGGTTACTAGTACCTAAGGGGGGGATTCTCAAGGGCAGTAGAGGGGAGCTGCGCATGGTATTACAGAAGGGATAATGGGCCCTCAAATGGGGTATAAGAAGTACCCTTGGAGGGTTCATCAAATCCACAAGATGGTCCTCAAGTCCAAAGTGATGGGTTTTCAGCTACAAAAAGGGGTTACTAGTACCTAAGGGGGGCTTCTCAAGGGCAGTAGAGGGGAGCTGCGCATGGTATTCCAAAAGGGGTTATGGGCCCTCAAATGGGGTAGAAGAAGTACCCCTAGAGGGCCCATCAAATCTAGAAGATGTTCCTCAAGTTCAAAGTGATGGGTTTTCACCTACAAAAAGGGGTTACTAGTACCTAAGGGGGGCTTCTCAAGGGCAGTAGAGGGGAGCTGCGCATGGTATCACAGAAGGGATTATGGGCCCTCAAATGGGGTAGAATAAGTACCCTTGGAGGGCCCATCAAATCCAGAAGATGTTCCTCAAGTTCAAAGTGATGGGTTTTCAACAACAAAAATGGGGTTACTAGTACCTAAGGGTGGCTTCTCAAGGGCAATAGAGGGGAGCTACGCATGGTATTACAGAAGGGATTGTGGGCCCTCAAATGGGGTAGAAGAAGTACCCTTGGATGGTTCATCAAATCCAAAAGATGGTCCTCAAGTTCAAAGTGATGGGTTTTCAGCTACAAATTGGGGTTACTAGTACCTAAGGGGGGCTTCTCAAGGGCAGTAGTGGGGAGCTGCGCATGGTATTACAGAAGGGATTATGGGCCCTCAAATGGGGTAGAAGAAGTACCCTTGGAGGGCCCATCAAATCCAGAAGATGTTTCTCAAGTTCAAAGTAATGGGTTTTCAGCTACAAAAATGGGGTTACTAGTACCTAAGGGGGGGCTTCTCAAGGGCAATAGAGGGGAGCTGCGCATGGTATTACAGAAGGGATTATGGGCCCTCAAATGGGGTAGAAGAAGTACCCTTGGATGGTTCATCAAATCCAAAAGATGGTCCTCAAGTTCAAAGTGATGGGTTTTCTGCTACAAAAAGGGGTTACTAGTACCTAAGGGGGGCTTCTCAAGGGTAGTAGAGGGGAGCTGCGCATAGTATTACAGAAGGGATTATGGGCCCTCAAATGGGGTAGAAGAAGTACCCTTGAAGGGCACATCAAATCCAGAAGATGTTCCTCAAGTTCAAAGTCCTGGGTTTTCAGCTACAAAAATGGGGTGACTAGTACCTAAGGGGGGCTTCTCAAGGGCAGTAGAGGGGAGCTGCGCATGGTATTACAGAAGGGATTATGGGCCCTCAAATGGGGTAGAAGAAGTACCCTTGGAGGGCCTATCAAATCTAGAAGATGTTCTTCAAGTTCAAAGTCATGGGTTTTCAGCTACAAAAATGGGGTTACTAGTACCTAAGGGGGGCTTCTCAAGGGCAGTAGAGGGGAGCTGCGCATGGTATTACAGAAGGGATTATGAGCCCTCAAATGGGGTAGAAGAAGTACCCTTGGAGGGTCCATCAAATCCAGAAGATGGTCCTCAAGTTCAAAGTGATGGGTTTTCAGGTACAAAAAGGGGTTAGTAGTACCTAAGGGGGGCTTCTCAAGGGCAATAGAGGGGAGCTGCGCATGTATTACAGAAGGGATTATGGGCCCTCAAATGGGGTAGAAGAAGTACCCTTGGATGGTTCATCAAATCCAAAAGATGGTCCTCAAGTTCAAAGTGATGGGTTTTCTGCTACAAAAAGGGGTTACTAGTACCTAAGGGGGGCTTCTCAAGGGTAGTAGAGGGGAGCTGCGCATAGTATTACAGAAGGGATTATGGCCCCTCAAATGGGGTAGAAGAAGTACCCTTCGAGGGCCCATCAAATCCAGAAGATGTTCCTCAAGTTCAAAGTCATGGGTTTTCAGCTACAAAAATGAGGTTACTAGTACCTAAGGGGGGCTTGTCAAGGGCAGTAGAGGGGAGCTGCGCATGGTATTACAAAAGGGATTATGATCCCGCAAATGGGGTAGAAGAAGTACCCTTGGAGGGTCCATCAAATCCAGAAGATGGTCCTCAAGTTCAAAGTGATGGGATTTCAGCTACAAAAAGGGGTTACTAGTACCTAAGGGGGGCTTCTCAAGGGCAATAGAGGGGAGCTGCGCATGTATTACAGAAGGGATTATGAGCCCTCAAATGGGGTAGAAGAAGTACCCTTTGAGGGCCCATCAAATCCAGAAGATGTTCCTCAAGTTCAAAGTCATGGGTTTTCAGCTACAAAAATGGGGTTATTAGTACCTAAGGGGGGCTTCTCAAGGGCAGTAGAGGGGAGCTGCGCATGGTATTACAGAAGGGATTATGAGCCCGCAAATGGGGTAGAAGAAGTACCCTTGGAGGGTCCATCAAATCCAGAAGATGGTCCTCAAGTTCAAAGTGATGAGATTTCGGCTACAAAAAGGGTTACTAGTACCTAAGGGGGGCTTCTCAAGGGCAGTAGAGGGGAGCTGTGCATGGTATTACAGAATGGATTATGAGCCGTCAAATGGGGTAGAAGAAGTACCCTTGGAAGGCCCATCAAATCTAGAAGATGTTCCTCAAGTTCAAAGTCATGGGTTTTCAGCTACAAAAAAGGGGTTACTAGTACCTAAGGGAGGCTTTTCAAGGGCAGTAGAGGGGAGCTGCGCATGGTATTACAGAAGGGATTATGGGCCCTCAAATGGGGTAGAAGAAGTACCCTTGGAGGGCCCATCAAATCCAGAAGATGTTCCTCAAGTTCAAAGTCATGGGTTTTCAGCTACAAAAATGGGGTTACTAGTACCTAAGGGGGGCTTCTCAAGGGCAGTAGAAGGGAGCTGCGCATGGTATTACAGAAGGGATTATGAGCCCGCAAATGGGCTAGAAGAAGTACCCTTGGAGGGTCCATCAAATCCAGAAGATGTTCCTCAAGTTCAAAGTCCTGGGTTTTCAGCTACAAAAATGGGGTGACTAGTACCTAAGGGGGGATTCTCAAGGGCAGTAGAGGGGAGCTGCGCATGGTATTACAGAAGGGATTATGGGCCCTCAAATGGGGTAGAAGAAGTACCCTTGGAGGGCCCATCAAATCCAGAAGATGTTCCTCAAGTTCAAAGTCATGGGTTTTCAGCTACAAAAATGGGGTTACTAGTACCTAAGGGGGGCTTCTCAAGGGCAGTAGAAGGGAGCTGCGCATGGTATTACAGAAGGGATTATGAGCCCGCAAATGGACTAGAAGAAGTACCCTTGGAGGGTCCATCAAATCCAGAAGATGTTCCTCAAGTTCAAAGTCCTGGGTTTTCAGCTACAAAAATGGGGTGACTAGTACCTAAGGGGGGATTCTCAAGGGCAGTAGAGGGGAGCTGCGCATGTTATTACAGAAGGGATTATGGGCCCTCAAATGGGGTAGAAGAAGTACCCTTGGAGGGCCCATCAAATCCAGAAGATGTTCTTCAAGTTCAAAGTAATGGGTTTTCAGCTACAAAAATGGGGTTACTAGTACCTAAGGGGGGCTTCTCAAGGGTAGTAGAGGGGAGCTGCGCATGGTATTACAGAAGGGATTATGATCCCTCAAATGGGGTAGAAGAAGTACCCTTGGAGGGTCCATCAAATCCAGAAGATGGTCCTCAAGTTCAAAGTGATGGGTTTTCAGGTACAAAAAGGGGTTAGTAGTACCTAAGGGGGGCTTCTCAAGGGCAATAGAGGGGAGCTGCGCATGGTATTACAGAAGGGATTATGGCCCCTCAAATGGGGTAGAAGAAGTACCCTTCGAGGGCCCATCAAATCCAGAAGATGTTCCTCAAGTTCAAAGTCATGGGTTTTCAGCTACAAAAATGGGGTTACTAGTACCTAAGGGGGGCTTGTCAAGGGCAGTAGAGGAGAGCTGCGCATGGTATTACAGAAGGGATTATGATCCCGCAAATGGTGTAGAAGAAGTACCCTTGGAGGGTTCATCAAATCCAGAAGATGGTCCTCAAGTTCAAAGTGATGGGATTTCAGCTACAAAAAGAGGTTACAAGTACCTAAGGGGGGCTTCTCAAGGGCAATAGAGGGGAGCTGCGCATGGTATTACAGAAGGGGTTATGAGCCCTCAAATGGGGTAGAAGAAGTACCCTTTGAGGGCCAATCAAATCCAGAAGATGTTCCTCAAGTTCAAAGTCATGGGTTTTCAGTTACAAAAATGGGGTTATTAGTACCTAAGGGGGGCTTCTCAAGGGCAGTAGAGGGGAGCTGCGCATGGTATTACAGAAGGGATTATGAGCCCGCAAATGGGGTAGAAGAAGTACCCTTGGAGGGTCCATCAAATCCAGAAGATGGTCCTCAAGTTCAAAGTGATGAGATTTCAGCTACAAAAAGGGTTACTAGTACCTAAGGGGGGCTTCTCAAGGGCAGTAGAGGGGAGTTGCGCATGGTATTACAGAAGGGATTATGAGCCGTCAAATGGGGTAGAAGAAGTACCCTTGGAGGGCCCATCAAATCTAGAAGATGTTCCTCAAGTTCAAAGTCATGGGTTTTCAGCTACAAAAAAGGGGTTACTAGTACCTAAGGGAGGCTTTTCAAGGGCAGTAGAGGGGAGCTGCGCATGTTATTACAGAAGGGATTATGGGCCCTCAAATGGGGTAGAAGAAGTACCCTTGGAGGGCCTATCAAATCTAGAAGATGTTCTTCAAGTTCAAAGTCATGGGTTTTCAGCTACAAAAATGGGGTTACTAGTACCTAAGGGGGGCTTCTCAAGGGCAGTAGAGGGGAGCTGCGCATGGTATTACAGAAGGGATTATGAGCCCTCAAATGGGGTAGAAGAAGTACCCTTGGAGGGTCCATCAAATCCAGAAGATGGTCCTCAAGTTCAAAGTGATGGGTTTTCAGGTACAAAAAGGGGTTAGTAGTACCTAAGGGGGGCTTCTCAAGGGCAATAGAGGGGAGCTGCGCATGGTATTACAGAAGGGATTATGGCCCCTCAAATGGGGTAGAAGAAGTACCCTTCGAGGGCCCATCAAATCCAGAAGATGTTCCTCAAGTTCAAAGTCATGGGTTTTCAGCTACAAAAATGGGGTTACTAGTACCTAAGGGGGGCTTGTCAAGGGCAGTAGAGGGGAGCTGCGCATGGTATTACAGAAGGGATTATGATCCCGCAAATGGGGTAGAAGAAGTACCCTTGGAGGGTCCATCAAATCCAGAAGATGGTCCTCAAGTTCAAAGTGATGGGATTTCAGCTACAAAAAGGGGTTACTAGTACCTAAGGGGGGCTTCTCAAGGGCAATAGAGGGGAGCTGCGCTTGTATTACAGAAGGGATTATGGGCCCTCAAATGGGGTAGAAGAAGTACCCTTGGAGGGCCCATCAAATCCAGAAGATGTTTCTCAAGTTCAAAGTAATGGGTTTTCAGCTACAAAAATGGGGTTACTAGTACCTAAGGGGGGGCTTCTCAAGGGCAATAGAGGGGAGCTGCGCATGGTATTACAGAAGGGATTATGGGCCCTCAAATGGGGTAGAAGAAGTACCCTTGGATGGTTCATCAAATCCAAAAGATGGTCCTCAAGTTCAAAGTGATGGGTTTTCTGCTACAAAAAGGGGTTACTAGTACCTAAGGGGGGCTTCTCAAGGGTAGTAGAGGGGAGCTGCGCATAGTATTACAGAAGGGATTATGGGCCCTCAAATGGGGTAGAAGAAGTACCCTTGAAGGGCACATCAAATCCAGAAGATGTTCCTCAAGTTCAAAGTCCTGGGTTTTCAGCTACAAAAATGGGGTGACTAGTACCTAAGGGGGGCTTCTCAAGGGCAGTAGAGGGGAGCTGCGCATGGTATTACAGAAGGGATTATGGGCCCTCAAATGGGGTAGAAGAAGTACCCTTGGAGGGCCTATCAAATCTAGAAGATGTTCTTCAAGTTCAAAGTCATGGGTTTTCAGCTACAAAAATAGGGTTACTAGTACCTAAGGGGGGCTTCTCAAGGGCAGTAGAGGGGAGCTGCGCATGGTATTACAGAAGGGATTATGAGCCCTCAAATGGGGTAGAAGAAGTACCCTTGGAGAGTCCATCAAATCCAGAAGATGGTCCTCAAGTTCAAATTGATGGGTTTTCAGGTACAAAAAGGGGTTAGTAGTACCTAAGGGGGGCTTCTCAAGGGCAATAGAGGGGAGCTGCGCATGGTATTACAGAAGGGATTATGGCCCCTCAAATGGGGTAGAAGAAGTACCCTTCGAGGGCCCATCAAATCCAGAAGATGTTCCTCAAGTTCAAAGTCATGGGTTTTCAGCTACAAAAATGGGGTTACTAGTACCTAAGGGGGGCTTGTCAAGGGCAGTAGAGGGGAGCTGCGCATGGTATTACAGAAGGGATTATGATCCCGCAAATGGGGTAGAAGAAGTACCCTTGGAGGGTCCATCAAATCCAGAAGATGGTCCTCAAGTTCAAAGTGATGGGATTTCAGCTACAAAAAGGGGTTACTAGTACCTAAGGGGGGCTTCTCAAGGGCAATAGAGGGGAGCTGCGCATGTATTACAGAAGGGATTATGGGCCCTCAAATGGGGTAGAAGAAGTACCCTTGGATGGTTCATCAAATCCAAAAGATGGTCCTCAAGTTCAAAGTGATGGGTTTTCTGCTACAAAAAGGGGTTACTAGTACCTAAGGGGGGCTTCTGAAGGGTAGTAGAGGGGAGCTGCGCATAGTATTACAGAAGGGATTATGGGCCCTCAAATGGGGTAGAAGAAGTACCCTTGGAGGGCACATCAAATCCAGAAGATGTTCCTCAAGTTCAAAGTCCTGGATTTTCAGCTACAAAAATGGGGTGACTAGTACCTAAGGGGGGCTTCTCAAGGGCAGTAGAGGGGAGCTGCGCATGGTATTACAGAAGGGATTATGGGCCCTCAAATGGGGTAGAAGAAGTACCCTTGGAGGGCCCATCAAATCCAGAAGATGTTCTTCAAGTTCAAAGTCATGGGTTTTCAGCTACAAAAATGGGGTTACTAGTACCTAAGGGGGGCTTCTCAAGGGCAGTAGAGGGGAGCTGCGCATGGTATTACAGAAGGGATTATGAGCCCTCAAATGGGGTAGAAGAAGTACCCTTGGAGGGTCCATCAAATCCAGAAGATGGTCCTCAAGTTCAAAGTGATGGGTTTTCAGGTACAAAAAGGGGTTAGTAGTACCTAAGGGGGGCTTCTCAAGGGCAATAGAGGGGAGCTGCGCATGGTATTACAGAAGGGATTATGGCCCCTCAAATGGGGTAGAAGAAGTACCCTTCGAGGGCCCATCAAATCCAGAAGATGTTCCTCAAGTTCAAAGTCATGGGTTTTCAGCTACAAAAATGGGGTTACTAGTACCTAAGCGGGGCTTGTCAAGGGCAGTAGAGGGGAGCTGCGCATGGTATTACAAAAGGGATTATGATCCCGCAAATGGGGTAGAAGAAGTACCCTTGGAGGGTCCATCAAATCCAGAAGATGGTCCTCAAGTTCAAAGTGATGGGATTTCAGCTACAAAAAGGGGTTACTAGTACCTAAGGGGGGCTTCTCAAGGGCAATAGAGGGGAGCTGCGCATGTATTACAGAAGGGATTATGAGCCCTCAAATGGGGTAGAAGAAGTACCCTTTGAGGGCCCATCAAATCCAGAAGATGTTCCTCAAGTTCAAAGTCATGGGTTTTCAGCTACAAAAATGGGGTTATTAGTACCTAAGGGGAGCTTCTCAAGGGCAGTAGAGGGGAGCTGCGCATGGTATTACAGAAGGGATTATGAGCCCGCAAATGGGGTAGAAGAAGTACCCTTGGAGGGTCCATCAAATCCAGAAGATGGTCCTCAAGTTCAAAGTGATGAGATTTCGGCTACAAAAAGGGTTACTAGTACCTAAGGGGGGCTTCTCAAGGGCAGTAGAGGGGAGCTGCGCATGGTATTACAGAATGGATTATGAGCCGTCAAATGGGGTAGAAGAAGTACCCTTGGAGGGCCCATCAAATCTAGAAGATGTTCCTCAAGTTCAAAGTCATGGGTTTTCAGCTACAAAAAAGGGGTTACTAGTACCTAAGGGAGGCTTTTCAAGGGCAGTAGAGGGGAGCTGCGCATGGTATTACAGAAGGGATTATGGGCCCTCAAATGGGGTAGAAGAAGTACCCTTGGAGGGCCCATCAAATCCAGAAGATGTTCCTCAAGTTCAAAGTCATGGGTTTTCAGCTACAAAAATGGGGTTACTAGTACCTAAGGGGGGCTTCTCAAGGGCAGTAGAAGGGAGCTGCGCATGGTATTACAGAAGGGATTATGAGCCCGCAAATGGGCTAGAAGAAGTACCCTTGGAGGGTCCATCAAATCCAGAAGATGTTCCTCAAGTTCAAAGTCCTGGGTTTTCAGCTACAAAAATGGGGTGACTAGTACCTAAGGGGGGATTCTCAAGGGCAGTAGAGGGGAGCTGCGCATGTTATTACAGAAGGGATTATGGGCCCTCAAATGGGGTAGAAGAAGTACCCTTGGAGGGCCCATCAAATCCAGAAGATGTTCTTCAAGTTCAAAGTCATGGGTTTTCAGCTACAAAAATGGGGTTACTAGTACCTAAGGGGGGCTTCTCAAGGGTAGTAGAGGGGAGCTGCGCATGGTATTACAGAAGGGATTATGATCCCTCAAATGGGGTAGAAGAAGTACCCTTGGAGGGTCCATCAAATCCAGAAGATGGTCCTCAAGTTCAAAGTGATGGGTTTTCAGGTACAAAAAGGGGTTAGTAGTACCTAAGGGGGGCTTCTCAAGGGCAATAGAGGGGAGCTGCGCATGGTATTACAGAAGGGATTATGGCCCCTCAAATGGGGTAGAAGAAGTACCCTTCGAGGGCCCATCAAATCCAGAAGATGTTCCTCAAGTTCAAAGTCATGGGTTTTCAGCTACAAAAATGGGGTTACTAGTACCTAAGGGGGGCTTGTCAAGGGCAGTAGAGGAGAGCTGCGCATGGTATTACAGAAGGGATTATGATCCCGCAAATGGTGTAGAAGAAGTACCCTTGGAGGGTTCATCAAATCCAGAAGATGGTCCTCAAGTTCAAAGTGATGGGATTTCAGCTACAAAAAGAGGTTACAAGTACCTAAGGGGGGCTTCTCAAGGGCAATAGAGGGGAGCTGCGCATGGTATTACAGAAGGGGTTATGAGCCCTCAAATGGGGTAGAAGAAGTACCCTTTGAGGGCCCATCAAATCCAGAAGATGTTCCTCAAGTTCAAAGTCATGGGTTTTCAGTTACAAAAATGGGGTTATTAGTACCTAAGGGGGGCTTCTCAAGGGCAGTAGAGGGGAGCTGCGCATGGTATTACAGAAGGGATTATGAGCCCGCAAATGGGGTAGAATAAGTACCCTTGGAGGGTCCATCAAATCCAGAAGATGGTCCTCAAGTTCAAAGTGATGAGATTTCAGCTACAAAAAGGGTTACTAGTACCTAAGGGGGGCTTCTCAAGGGCAATAGAGGGGAGCTGCGCATGGTATTACAGAAGGGGTTATGAGCCCTCAAATGGGGTAGAAGAAGTACCCTTTGAGGGCCCATCAAATCCAGAAGATGTTCCTCAAGTTCAAAGTCATGGGTTTTCAGTTACAAAAATGGGGTTATTAGTACCTAAGGGGGGCTTCTCAAGGGCAGTAGAGGGGAGCTGCGCATGGTATTACAGAAGGGATTATGAGCCCGCAAATGGGGTAGAAGAAGTACCCTTGGAGGGTCCATCAAATCCAGAAGATGGTCCTCAAGTTCAAAGTGATGAGATTTCAGCTACAAAAAGGGTTACTAGTACCTAAGGGGGGCTTCTCAAGGGCAGTAGAGGGGAGTTGCGCATGGTATTACAGAAGGGATTATGAGCCGTCAAATGGGGTAGAAGAAGTACCCTTGGAGGGCCCATCAAATCTAGAAGATGTTCCTCAAGTTCAAAGTCATGGGTTTTAAGCTACAAAAAAGGGGTTACTAGTACCTAAGGGAGGCTTTTCAAGGGCAGTAGAGGGCAGCTGCGCATGGTATTACAGAAGGGATTATGGGCCCTCAAATGGGGTAGAAGAAGTACCCTTGGAGGGCCCATCAAATCCAGAAGATGTTCCTCAAGTTCAAAGTCATGGGTTTTCAGCTACAAAAATGGGGTTACTAGTACCTAAGGGGGGCTTCTCAAGGGCAGTAGAAGGGAGCTGCGCATGGTATTACAGAAGGGATTATGAGCCCGCAAATGGGGTAGAAGAAGTACCCTTGGAGGGTCCATCAAATCCAGAAGATGGTCCGCAAGTTCAAAGTGATGGGATTTCAGCTACAAAAAGGGGTTACTAGTACCTAAGGGGGCCTTCTCAAGGGCAGTAGAGGGGAGCTGCGTATGGTATTACAGAAGGGATTATGGGCCCTCAAATGGGGTAGAAGAAGTTCCCTTGGAGGGCCCATCAAATCCAGAAGATGTTCCTCATGTTCAAAGTCATGGGTTTTCAGCTACAAAAATGGGGTGACTAGTACCTAAGGGGGGCTTCTCAAGGGCAGTAGAGGGGAGCTGCGCATGGTATTACAGAAGGGATTATGGGCCCTCAAATGGGGTAGAAGAAGTACCCTTGGAGGGCCCATCAAATCCAGAAGATGTTCTTCAAGTTCAAAGTCATGGGTTTTCAGCTACAAAAATGGGGTTACTAGTACCTAAGGGGGGCTTCTCAAGGGTAGTAGAGGGGAGCTGCGCATGGTATTACAGAAGGGATTATGATCCCTCAAATGGGGTAGAAGAAGTACCCTTGGAGGGTCCATCAAATCCAGATGATGGTCCTCAAGTTCAAAGTGATGGGTTTTCAGGTACAAAAAGGGGTTAGTAGTACCTAAGGGGGGCTTCTCAAGGGCAATAGAGGGGAGCTGCGCATGGTATTACAGAAGGGATTATGGCCCCTCAAATGGGGTAGAAGAAGTACCCTTCGAGGGCCCATCAAATCCAGAAGATGTTCCTCAAGTTCAAAGTCATGGGTTTTCAGCTACAAAAATGGGGTTACTAGTACCTAAGGGGGGCTTGTCAAGGGCAGTAGAGGAGAGCTGCGCATGGTATTACAGAAGGGATTATGATCCCGCAAATGGTGTAGAAGAAGTACCCTTGGAGGGTTCATCAAATCCAGAAGATGGTCCTCAAGTTCAAAGTGATGGGATTTCAGCTACAAAAAGAGGTTACAAGTACCTAAGGGGGGCTTCTCAAGGGCAATAGAGGGGAGCTGCGCATGGTATTACAGAAGGGATTATGAGCTCTCAAATGGGGTCGAAGAAGTACCCTTTGAGGGCCCATCAAATCCAGAAGATGTTCCTCAAGTTCAAAGTCATGGGTTTTCAGTTACAAAAATGGGGTTATTAGTACCTAAGGGGGGCTTCTCAAGGGCAGTAGAGGGGAGCTGCGCATGGTATTACAGAAGGGATTATGAGCCCGCAAATGGGGTAGAAGAAGTACCCTTGGAGGGTCCATCAAATCCAGAAGATGGTCCTCAAGTTCAAAGTGATGAGATTTCAGCTACAAAAAGGGTTACTAGTACCTAAGGGGGGCTTCTCAAGGGCAGTAGAGGGGAGTTGCGCATGGTATTACAGAAGGGATTATGAGCCGTCAAATGGGGTAGAAGAAGTACCCTTGGAGGGCCCATCAAATCTAGAAGATGTTCCTCAAGTTCAAAGTCATGGGTTTTCAGCTACAAAAAAGGGGTTACTAGTACCTAAGGGAGGCTTTTCAAGGGCAGTAGAGGGGAGCTGCGCATGGTATTAGAGAAGGGATTATGGGCCCTCAAATGGGGTAGAAGAAGTACCCTTGGAGGGCCCATCAAATCCAGAAGATGTTCCTCAAGTTCAAAGTCATGGGTTTTCAGCTACAAAAATGGGGTTACTAGTACCTAAGGGAGGCTTCTCAAGGGCAGTAGAAGGGAGCTGCGCATGGTATTACAGAAGGGATTATGAGCCCGCAAATGGGGTAGAAGAAGTACCCTTGGAGGGTCCATCAAATCCAGAAGATGGTCCGCAAGTTCAAAGTGATGGGATTTCAGCTACAAAAAGGGGTTACTAGTACCTAAGGGGGCCTTCTCAAGGGCAGTAGAGGGGAGCTGCGTATGGTATTACAGAAGGGATTATGGGCCCTCAAATGGGGTAGAAGAAGTTCCCTTGGAGGGCCCATCAAATCCAGAAGATGTTCCTCATGTTCAAAGTCATGGGTTTTCAGCTACAAAAATGGGGTTACTAGTACCTAAGGGGGGCTTCTCAAGGGCACTAGAGGGGAGCTGCGCATGGTATTACAGAAGGGATTATGGGCGCTCAAATGGGGTTGAATAAGTCACCATGGAGGGCCCATCAAACTCAGGGGTTTTCAACTACATAAATGGGAATCCTAGATCGAAACTTGTGCAAAACAGGAGCTGATTCATAGGTTTAGCTTGTGCATAAACAGAGGTAGGCTGCTCACTCCTCTTTCCCTATTTGTTTTTTCTTGCCTGGTTTAAGCTCGGAGAAAATGGTGGGAATGATGGCTGTAAATCTGTTCCGTTTTTTTTTCTCTAAAATCTGCAAATGCAGCTCCTTCATCATCATCTAACAGGTTCTAAAAATAAGCAATGTTTAACGAACAGAGAGAGGGAGTGGGGTTTTAAAGTTTGATGAAATTGGAGATAAATAAGACATGATAATTGTTAGAGGGCTAAAAGGTTTGTATCAAAGCCAATAGAGGTGATAATTGTAGTATAATGAAAGCCTGATATTGAATGAGAAAGATCTCGAATTGCTCTAGGGAATAGAATTGCAGGTGCAACTGATGATGGAGTGCAGAAATAAAAGGGGCTGAAATTGGAGTTCTAAAAAATTAAGCTCTCAACAATAAATTCTTCATCCAATTGGAGCATTGCCACGACCCACCTGGATATTTTCTTTGCATATTTTGATAGAAGCGAACCATAGACTTGGCTTCCTCAATCTCAAATGAGTTGAATTATCGTCATACTTCAAATCGTGATGTTTCTCCTACACATTGAATCTGCTCTTTTCCTCTTTTCAAATCGCCACATGAGACTTCTAATATGAGTTGCAAGATGAAATCATTGACATTTGTTTTACCCAATGCTCAATAGAGAGGATATTAAAAAAAAAAAAAAACAGGGATCGAATCTCTTATGTCACTAACAAATCACAACATGAAAAATTCAACCCCTACACTCATCAAACTCATGTCTGTCTTGTTTTCGCAGGCACTTTCACATTTAACACCAAAGCTAAATGGGATAGCATGAGTTTTGAATTACTAATAATAGCAATATCTTATGGACCACAACCACCCTTTGCGCATTATCATATCACACTGCCAGAATTGCCTGAAATAAGATCTTTGGAAATTATTTCTTTCAGATAGTAAAGAAAATAATATGAAAGATAACAAGGGGGTGAAGGCAACGGACAAAGATATGTGATTTTATAAGAATGCCATCTGGAAACATGTACCCCAACTGTAAGAACGGTGTGTTTGCCACAAATGGTATATTTTTTTTCTAAATATACACTCATCCCCTATTGTTAAAGCATCAATTTCCTTAACGTTAATCTTTATCTGTTAGTTTGAAGAATTTGATGCTCAAGATAAATGGATCTTAAGAAAGCTTTTATTCATGGAAAGTTCAAAAGCATAAATGCAACTAATTAGAGATTGATGTCATTCGGACGATGTTTGCACTTGAGATGAAGAAGTAGAAGACATATGAACCTGTTTTGATACCTTTTTTTCTTCAATGGTTGTTTTCTTTTGATACCTAATGTGCCCAAAGAGTGGTTGCCCTCGTTGCATAGTTGAATGTTCTCCTTTTACACCTTTTTTTTTAATGCTTGTTTTCTTTTCATACCTAATGTGGCCTAAAGAATGGTTTTCCTCATAGTATAGTTGAATGTTTTCCTGTTATAGAATGTTTCGAAAGTAAGATTTATGTTTAGTGATAACAATTACTTTCTAAGGTAAGATTAATAGCTCTTGGACAAAATTCTGTTCACACCGAAGACAAATCATGAGAAGGAACAAGAAGGAAACTTGGTGACATGTTTTATTGTCTAAATTTTGTGGAAGATAAGATATTGCTAAGTCACAACTTTCTTCAAACACTAAACAAGCAGAACTGTTGGAAACTTTAGTCATTTCAATTGATTCAATCCGACACTCATCACACTTCAAAAATTCTATATTTCAACCATTGAAATCCTATCACAAATCCAAGCACAAATTAGCAGAAAAATGGTTACAAATCAAAGATTACCCATCAAAAAAAGTTCATGGTTACATAGGTGAAGAAAAAAAAAAACATGGCATGGTAGTTAGGAGAGGGAGAGAGACGAAATAACTCACATTTTTTGAACCGTAACCGTTCATACGTGCTTCACTTTCGTCGAGATAGCCGGAGAGATCGCCGGAGAGATTGCCGTAGAGATCGCCGGAGGAGAGGACGAAAAAAAATAAAACAGAGACGAGAGGAGAGAAGAGGGAAGAGAGAAGAGGGAAAACTTAAATGTTTTTTATTTTTCTAAGTCAAATCACTCTGTTTCTGCAGAGGGGCATTCTAGTCATTCGAATTTTCGTTAACCGGGTTTTGACCCCCTTATGTGATTTTCAACAAATACTTGACCCCTGTGATATTATGTTTGTCCCCCCTGTGTCAAATTTTCTTTTAATCCATTTTACCCGATATGTGCTATTTGGACCATTTTTATGTTATGGGGGTATTTTAGTCATTTTTGAATAGGGGTATTTTTCTTCATTTTTCATGATGAAGGGGTATTCTGGCTATTTTATACGATATGTGTTATTTTGATCGTTTTTATATCATGGGATATTTTATTTATTTTTCATGACTCAGTGGTATTTTGATCATTTTTACCCAATATAAGGGTATTTCAGTTAATTTTCATGACTCCAAGGCATTCTAGTCATTTTTACACTAAATGTCGTATTTTGATCATTTTTCATGTCATAAGGGTACTTTAGTCATTTTCACCCAACATTGAGGTATGTCAGTCATTTTGGTATTTCGATTATTTTCCATGATCTAAGGGTGTTTTGGTCATTTTATTCGATTGGGTATATTGATCATTTTATACGTCAGGTGGTATTTTAGCCATTTTCGTGACTCGATGGTATTCTAGTAATTTTCACACTATACGGTGTATTTTGATCATTTTTACGTGGGTATTTTTGTCATTTTCCATGACTTAGGCATATTTTTATCATTTTTAGGCCCAATTTAGATTATAAATAAGCTCTCTCAAAATGAATGTATATATCAAAAAGTTTATACTAACTTGAATAATTTGTAATTAATGTAGATTTGAAATCCAAACGTAGAAAAATACTTGCCAAAAGTCAGATTTGAATTTAAAAACCCAAATTCAAATCCAAATCCAAATCTATCAAAACAGGCCCTTTCTTACCCTTTTCTTCTTCCAACATTGTAAGTGTGTGGAAAATTCAACCCGCTTTTGAACAACATACCCACTCCTTTATTTGGCATGTAGCGTAGTCATCAAACTATTCTACGTACAACAAAAACAAACAAAAACTACAGAAGACCCCAAGTAGTATCATATCCTACAGAAGACCCTCAGAAACACACTAAAACGCTGCCTGCTCACCCTCACCATCCACAACAGCAGACAAGAAATCGCTGCTCCCCGTGTTACGAGCAGAGCAATTCGCACGAATTTCTCCTTGCTTACCAGTCAGCACGCTCAACTGACCCATCTTCACCATCGAAAACGCAAACTTCTCAAAGAACAAAGTCTGATTCACAGCGAAACTCGTCACGATCGGCCTCGTAATCTTGTTGGTGTACAAATCTTGATCAGACGTAAAAAGACCTTGACGGTTCATGAGGTCTACATAATACTTATTATCAAAGAGATCGGGGCTTCGGAGATCTAACACGGTGGTGTTGGCAGTGTCTCTGGCTGGGCATGTGGCGATGAGTTTTTTGGCGTAGGTTTTGTCCATGTTGGAAGCTTGGGTTGGGTAGAGACGGTCTGTGAATGAGGAGCAGTGGCCGATTCCGATGGTGTGGCCACCGGAGAGTGCGACGAGATCGGTGGCATCGAGGTTCTTTTTAGAGAGTGCAGTTATGAGGGCGTCGGCATCGTTGAAGGGACCGGGGAGGTTAGCGAGCGTTGTGTTTGTTGTAGCGAAGTTTAGGCTGTCACGCCGGCCCAAGGGAACCGGGTAGTCTGGACCTCCGGACTGTGGTTACAAAATAGGAGGTTATGAGGTTGAAGTTAGGAAGAAGAAGGAGAAATGTTCATGTTGTTTGCAAATTTGATAATGACATTTGTGTCTTCAAATTACACCCATCCAATGAAAATGATAATCTACACACCACTGCTTTGACTTTTGACAATTGTACGTATTACTCGCTTAAAATACTTGATATTAGCAATACCACGTTTTGATAGTTGCACAAACTTAGCTTGTCTTTTTTGGGACTAATAAACTTTCTAACTGGTTAAGTAATAAAAGATGAAATGAATTAGAGCAATTAGGAAAACTTTCTCTTTAAATATCAGCATAACCTTGATTTTTGGCCTTACATCGGGAATATTACTAAGAGATTTGCCAGGGACCACCGCCGGCAGGTTGTTGAATGTGAGAGCAGCCACCAGAGATGAATTAAATCCGAAATGATATCAGCACAACCATGTTTTAATAATCACATAAACCCAGTTTATCTTTTCTTTTTTAATTGCCTTTTCGAGCTTTTTGGGAAATGTAATAACCTTTTAACAGCTCTTTAAATACTAAAAGACAAGATTAGTTAGTGAAAATATCAAAACAGAGTTGCGCTTATATCACTTCCCTAATAGAGTTCTAAAACTAAATAATTATATTAACACCGTAATGTTAAGGGGAGTGATAAATCGACTCCCATATATCTTAAATCGACTCCCCATGTGTCTCTCTCTTCTCTGGGTTAGAGGGAGAAAGAGGAGAGAGGAAGACACATGAGGGTCGATTTTTAAGATACTTGGGAGTCGATTTGTCCCTGCCCTTAGGTTAAACGTTAAAATAAGGAATTTGATAGGTCCATCACAAAAGGCATTTTGAGGAACGTCTTTTGCATGAGGGAGCATGCAAAAGAAAATTCGCTTGAAAATGTAAACATCTGAAGATAAAATGGTTTAAATAGGCCCACTTCTTTTTATAATGCCACTCCATTTGTAAGTTGCAACTTATCTTATTTGGTTTTCGCAGCTTCCTTAGCTTTTCCAATAAGAAAGATATAAAAGAGGGAGTGTAGGTATCATTTTCTCAACAAATACCCAACCAATAATTACGACCAAGAGGCATCAGACAGTGCACACTTGGGAAATCATATCTTCTCCCTTTATCCTTCTTGGACCACCACTTTGTTGTGTGAAAGGGCCAATAAAACCCTTCCCTGCACACAATTTTCCGTAGGTAGATGATATTTTCGACCCTCGGTAGGATAATCGCCCCCTCTTCAGGGTGAATTGTGGGCAGAATTTAACGCTCTCTGACCGCAAAATCAAGTTACAAGGGAGCGCATTATCCTACGGTGGGGCGAAAATATCATTGCCATTTCCGTATAGCAGATTTTGGTTCAAAATCAGTGCTCCGAAAAGTGTGCACTGATGCCGTGAAACACGAGTACAAGAAAGCATCTGATCGGTCTCATCGGACGGCTGAGATCGCAAGTTAAAAAGCAGAGGAGTGAAACAGAGAGAATCTTACGAGGACAACGGAGTCACGTGCAGCAAGAGCCGTGACATCGGCGCAGGAGACAACTCGGCCACATGCCTTCTCGACTCGGCTTCGGAGGTCGTTGATCACCTTAAACGCGGCTGGTCTCAGCGTTAGGTTCGGCGGCGCGTCTTGCTCGCTCGGCCCACTCGCCGAGCCGTCTAGGAGAACGGAACCATCACACCCCTACATTGATTGATCCACCCCCAAACAAATTTTAAAAAAATTAATTAACATATGTCAATTGATATTTCCACCCCTCTTGTTTCTTGAAGATATCTGAAAAGACAAGCACAAGGAGGAATGGAAATATGATATTTATAGGGAAATGACATATTTGTCCCTATTTTTTTCCCTGGGACAGCCCCTTCCAGGGTATTTATAGGAGTGCAACTTGGGTCAGGCTCAACTCGAACCTGACGGGTTCAACTCAATTTTGGCTCGGGTTGGGTTGGCATTTTTGTTGGTTGAGTTGGGTTGGAAAAAGCCAACCCGATTTAATTTCGGGTTGGGTTAGGGTTGAGGCCTTGGCAACCCGACACGTCCCGATTCCCGAACCCGACCTCCATCCTCTAATTTTATCTTGATTTTCCTTGAGTTATTGTATTTTTCTGTTGAGAATTTATATGAAGCCCGACCGTCAAAATAGCAAGGGCTAGGTGGCAAACCACCTAGGCCTTGTAAATTACCCGGTCGGCCATCATATAAAAACTCTTTTCTGTTTGACCCAAGGCGAATCTGAATCAACTTGACTCAATCCGACCCAATTTCGGGTTACAAGGGTTGGATTAGGGTTGACCATCCTCAATTCGAGGCTCAGGTTGAGTTGGGTTAGGGTTGAGGGAATGCTATCACGGGTTGGGTTAGGGTTGGCCTGAACCCGATCCAACCCAACCCAACCCAACCCGAGTTACACCCCTAGTCATAAATACCCTAGAGGGGCTGCCCCCAAGTAAGAAAAGTGGTGAATATATCATATCCCTGCTTATAACACCTTGCTGGGAAAGGTTAAGAAGAAAAGTGTGGTACGGGTTGTCCCAAACAAACAAAGTATTGCCAACTGTATCAAAGCAGGGATATGAGAAGCTCCCTGATATGGGTATTTATTCTTGCAACAACTTTTTTCTTCTTCTTGGAGCTTAGATGAGATCCAACAAGCCATCTCAAGCTTATGGGAAATTGCAAAATCTAATGAGAAAAGTTGGAACTAGGAGCTGATATTTCCACCCCCATATTTGTGTATTATTATCCACTCTGCAAACAAGATCTTACATCTCAACGGAAAACACTAAGGCCCTGTTTGGTAACTATGAAACATTTTTCTATGGAAGTGGTAAGAGGGGTAAGGAGGGAGAAGAACCGAGAAGAAGCAACGGGTGAGAAAGGCAAAAAGAAAAAAAGGAAAAATAAATAGTACTTTGAGTGGAATTTTTCCCTTGTTTTTCAGCCTTTTCTTGCCTTCTCCTCACTCAGTCCTCAAAGGTCTCTCCCTCTTTAACCCAGCCCCCCCGCCCCCCGCCCCCCCCCCCCCCCCCCCCCCATAGGGTAAGCTAATATTCCATGGAAAAGAAATTAATGGTTTCCAAACATGGCTTGAGAGAGAGAGAGAGAGAGAGAGAGAGAGAGAGATCAGTTCCCTGAAAATAACCAGTGGGATTGTCTACAAATCATAAGTCTCAGCTCCTAAATAGACTCCCTGTGTAATGCGTAGTGGGATTAGGCCTATGCAAAAAGACAACTAAACACCCCCCCCCCGGCGCACATTAGAGAAAGCCTCAGATGGTTTACCTGCACGAAACAGTCGTGGAAGTGGATTCGAAGAAGGGCAGCAGCGAGGCCGATGTCCTTCTTGAAGACCTTTTGGAGCTCTTTCCTAACAATGCTTTCCAAATTTGGGCAGCTAGATTTATAGAAAGTCCATGAAAGTCCCTTCACCAGAGGGGGAGAGCTCTGGGCTTCTGAGAAGGAAGAGAGTGAAAAGAGAGAAGAGAGGAGTATAAAAAAGATGACAGAAATAGAAGCCATGGCAGCTGCTTCAGAGCTCTGTTTTTTGTTGCTACAATCAAAGAGAAAGCAAAACTTTTATAGGCAGATTTTGAGCAAAATAATGAGGGAAATAAATGGATTTTTCAACTTTGTTGTCTAGTTAATTAATTAAACGCTGACTAGGTATTCTCTTCATTAAGAGTCTTAAGAATATATATATATATATATATATATAGGGACATGTTATCAGCACTACTGTATTTTGATGAGGGCACTCCTCACTTTATTAAAAGTACGGTATGGCCCGCATCATAGGATGATCCAAACCGTCCATGAGATGGGCCACAGCCTAAATAGGTTGTGTCCCAAAAATCATTTCCATAAGTTGATCCTAACCCTCTGATCTGAATGTTAGAGGGTTGATCCTAACCCTCTATAGATCGGATGGTTAGGATCAACCTTTTGGAAATTATTTTTGGGGCACAACCTATTTAGACTGTGGCCCATCTAATGGACGGTTTGGATCATCCTATGGTGCGGGCCATACCATACTTTGCATAAAGTGTGGAGTGCCCTCATCAAAATACAGTCGTGCAGATAACATTTCCCTATATATATATATATATATATATATATATATATATATATATATATATATATATATATATATATATTGGTACTTGACACTAAATCATCTTGTCTTTTATTATTTAATGAGCTGCCAGAGGTTATTTTAACTTCCCATAAGCTCTCGAAGCAAATAAAAAATTTAGGATAACGTGAGTTCGTGCACTTATCAAAACATAATTAATCTCTGCTATCTTATTGCTCATGCAAGAAACGAGCACTATTAGTATGTAAATGATTTATATGACCTTTGTTAGAGGTTTAGGGTTAAGCAAGAGGTTGCTTAAAGCATTACACCTAAGGTATCTAGTTTGGAATACCAAGTTTATTGCCTCCAGCCCCTATATATAGAGATACACTAGGGTTAATGACTGGTTAATGGACTCTAGCCCATGTAGGCCCACTACACCAGTCCATTATCTTATTGGGCTTATATTAGAACATACATGAGTTATACTATATACCCAACAATCTCCTCCTATGTTCTACATATAGCACAATCCAATAGATAGATAATGTAATGTCCAAACAAAATATTGAATCATCCATATCACCATATCAAAAAGGATTTGTAATCTAACTGAAAATAAGAATACTTTTAAGAATAACCAAGAGTTTTAGAAATAATCTAAATTCAAACAAAAACAGTTTCACTTGTAAGTGAACTATTTAATCAGCTGAAAAGAAAATAATAGTTCCCTCATGGCTCTATAAGGATTCACTCATCAAGTAAGTCATCATCATCAAAATCCAAATCGAGGCAAGCTCCTCCATTTTCGCCAATTCCTATAAATTACCAAATATGAATTTCATTAAAAATGAATCCAATCATTTGTGTAAATTACTAAAAGTATTTAGTTCTACAAGAAGAACTTAGTACAATTTCATAATGGCTGAAAAGTAAATATCAATAAGCATCAATGTCAAGTTTCATTAAAAAACAAGACCCTAATAGTTTATTTTGCAAAGAACCATTCCATGTTTCCATTTGGCATGTTACAGCCATCATATCTAAATTGACTTAAGTTGTATCATCAAGTTTGGAATGAAACAACCTTTCCAAGAAGGACATGTCATCAAATATAGAATAACATAAAGACAACTGTAAACATCATTGAAACATATCAAGTGCTTATCTTGGCCAAAAGAGAGGGATTCAAAAATTCAAAATAACATGGATATGTAGGTTAAGACCTGTCTATATAGTCTTTAACCACATCTCCCCCACAGTTTTGAATATTTGATCCTTGTCATCGGCCATATTATCCCTTAATCTCAATCAACCAAAGTGATAATACCTTGTTCTATAAGATAATTCAGCGTGACATGTTTCAACCTGACATGTCTCCTCTTACCATTAAAGAGTGAGTTTTTCACAATCGTAATTGTAGCTTGATTATCATAGAACAAACTTAAAGAGTTAATCTTTAAACGGGTCAATGGAATGTCCATGATTAGATCTCTTATCAACTCTGCTTCATCTCTTGCAGAAGCTAGAGCATAAAGTTCTGATTCCATAGATGACAAAGCAATGCAAGTTTGTCTCTTTGACTTCCATGCAACAGCTCCCCCACCCAGTGTAAATATATAACCACTGGTAGATTTACTGTCTCATGATTCTGAGCCACATGATGCATCAGAATATCCTTCAAGGATAGAAGGATGGCCATTATAACATAGAGCATAACCTTGAGTACCCTTAAGGTACCTCATCAGCCTCATAAGGGCATCCCAGTGCTCACAGCCAGGATTACTAGTGAAACGGCTCAACATGCCAACTGTTTAGAATAATTCAAGTGATTCACACTGGCTCCTTCATTAGGTCTCAGCTTTTTGATATAATCAAATGGTATCTCAATCGGTTTACACTCACAGTATCCCCATGTAGAAAGTAGTTTCTCAATATAATGGGCTTGACTAAGAGTGATCCCTTGCCTATCAAAACTTACTTTCATACCAAGAATGGTGTCTACCACTCCAAGATCCTTCATGTAGAGTTCTTTAGCCAATATTGATTTCACGTCACTCACTATAGAGAGATTGGAACCGAGAATCAACATGTTGTCTACATACAAGCAAATAATTGCAACCTTATTCGACACAGAACGGAAGTAAATGCATTTATCTAAGGATCTGGTCTGAAAACCAAAGTTCTTTACTACCTTGTCAAATTTTTGATGTCACATTTTAGGTGCTTGTTTAAGACCATACAAAGATTTGTTTAACTTACAAACTTTGTGCTCAAAACCTTCTATGACAAACCCTTCAGGTGGGTTCATGTAGATTTCCTCTGTGAGGTCTCCATTAAGAAAGCCGTATTTACATCAATTTGATACACACCATACTGCTCAATAGATGCCAAAGCAAGAAGAATTCTTATCGTAGACAAATGACAGACCGGTGAGTAGACATCAAAGTAGTCTATGCCACTTACTTGTGTATAGCCTTTAGCTACTAAACGTGCTTTATACTGAGCTATAGATCCGTCAGGATTAAGTTTCTTCTTCAAAATCCACTTACAGCCCACAGTCTTAGCCCCACTTACATCAAATCGACTAGCTGCGAAGTTTGATTTTGTAACAGAGAGCTCATTTCATCATCAATGACTTCTGTTCACAACAAAGAGTCCCTAGATCTCATCTCTTCCTTATAGGATGATGGATTATGCTCTAAATGGTAGGTCACAAAGTCCTTACCAAAGTTCTTGGGTACTCTATCTCTTATAGAAACTCTTAAAGGTTCTGATTCAGAAATCAGTGTAGGACAGGTGTTAGAAATATTCTATTCAGACTCTATATGAGATTCTGTAACCATCTCAGTATTGCTAGGTATGGTCAAACCATGATCTCTGAGAAATTTATTCTCAAAGAATACTGTATCTCTAGATTTTATGACCATATTGGTAGATAGATCTAAAAACCGATCAGCAGCACTATCTTCTGCACCACCTAGATAAACACAAGTGTTGGTTCTAAGATTTCATAAAGGATGTTTGCAACAGATGTGTTCAAAGGGGTGTAATTGTACATGTGAAACTGTTGCGAGGGAGCTAGGTTGCCAGATTGTGACTGCCTGTTGTCAGATCGAGGAGGTTTAGCCTGACCGTTGTTCAACCGAGTCTCCTCCTTCCGCTTCTCAGGAGCTTTGGCGAGTTCTAACTCTCTTTCCATAGCGAAAGATTCTTCGTTGTTGATGTATTTGTCTGCTACCGCCATTAGCTCATGGAGATCTCTGGGAGGGTCGATATTCAGGGATACTTTGAGATCTCTATCATGGACAGCTGATTTCATGGCTGCTCTAACCATCTCATGATTAGGGTCTTGGATTTATGATAATTCAGCCCTGAATTGCCCTATGAAGGAACGTAAAGTTTCCTCCTTTCCTTGTCGAAGAGCGAGGAGTGCGTTGGCAGGTTTCTTCTGTGGCCTACTATTGGCAAAGTATGTCACAAACTCCCTACCTAGCTCTCGAAAAGAAGATATGGAGTTAGGTTTAAGGCGGACGTACCAACTATTCGCTCATCTTTTTAAATATGAGGAAAAAGTGTGACACATGACTGTGTCGTTAGCGCCTTTAAATTGCATCGCCCTTTGGTAGGCTTGCAGGTATTCCAATGGATTTGACGTACCATCGTAGAGATCGAGCCTCGGTAATTCGAAATTTGGTATCAATTGGGCCTGTGCTATGGCTTCTACGAATGGTGATTGTATTTAATTCTCCCATTCAGTCAGGAGATCTGGCTCATAAGGTTCCTTAACATGACGTTGCATCTCCCTGACTTGTCGTTGAAGTTCGGCAAGCAATCCCGAGTCGGGGGCATTAACTCCGTCTCTCAAATTTTAATGCGGGTTGTCTTGCCCGTGATTCGGATTTCCCGCACTATTATCCCTTTGGGGGACATTATTGTTTTGGGCTGGAATAGGCCTAAAGGTCAATTCTGGTGCCCTTCAGTCGTTCGCCTCCCTGTTTTCGTGATTCGGCCTGGGGCTAGTGATTGAAGCTAAAGGTCGATGATTTATTGGCCTTCTACTGCGAGGGTGTTTGCCCTCAGGTGATTTGTCTTGTTCTTCCTCTAAAGGCGGATTCCTTACTTCCGCGATTAGTGGAGGAACACTGACGTTTGAACTATCGGTGGGGGAGGTGGTAAACGTCTTAATATTTCCTGAAGTGCAACAGAAACATCCCCAACTTGTGTTGCCAGTTGATTGAACATGGTCATAGTGACTGGAGTGGTATCTTTGTTGGTAGGCGCTTCCTCCAGAATAGGGCTTCCAGGGATTGTGGGTTGTGCTTGACTCCTGGTCATTACTCCTTCACCTTGTGGGTTAGTAGTGACAGATTTCGAGGCTTTTGATCTCGAATTCGTCATGGTGGTCCCCACGGATGGCGCCAATCTGATGATGTCGAAATCCGCTCCCCACGATCTAGTGGTGATAGAGTTGGTCCTGTAAGCAACTTGTACTGACAAAAAAGATATTAGTAGAACCGTAATTATGATACTTCAATAGTTAAGCTAGAAATCGGAATCACATGAGGATTGAAGGGAAGGAGATTAGATTTAGAAGCATTACCAACGAAGATTGATGGAGAAGGATTGCGACCGAACTTGGTTGTTGCCAAGCTGCCTACATACCTCTTCTTTGATGATCAAGTCTAACGTAGTTCCATATGAATGTAGGGGTCTCTTTTTATAGATTTAGAGTCATCGGTAGCTTAGGAAGCTTACCTTTTTTGGAGTCTTTTCTTATTGGAAGACTTTCCCATGGAATGGGTTTCCATGGGTATCTTGGAGATCTTTATGGTCTCCTTATAGACGTGATTTTCATGTTTACTGTGCTTTGAGGAAGGTTGCCGTATACGACTCTTTCTTATTTGGTGACGTTGCTAAACCGCAGAAGTAGAGAATCTTTCTTGCCCTCTTTTCATAAGAGGCAAGTTATGTTTCCTATCGTGGGTGGTCCCAACAGTGGCCATACGAAATTATTTACAACTATTTAAGAGAAGCTTTGTCAATTTTGGGTCTTGCAAGGGTGTAAATGTGAGCTTATATGTGAGATCAAGATTGTTGATCTTGTGGGACAACAAGCGGCAATGCATATTTTCTTTGTTCCATCCCAAATGGACACCCCACACATAGATCAACGACTAGGATCATCCGTTCCATCTGTTTTCAAGTGTATTTTGTTCTGTCATTCAGATCAATGGATCTTATCATGTAAATGAGGCATACATGGGGCCCAGTGAGTGCCTTTTTAGGAAGGAGAGTAAAAGTAACTCTATTTTAGAATTTTCCATAACTTAATTTAAAATAAAATTTCTTCGGCATGTGCCTGTACTCTGTAAAGAAGAATTAGATTTAACAACAGAACATGCAAGTGTAAACATGAGAACGAGTTGTTCGAGGTATTCCATTATCTACTTTAATAGTTAGGATATGCTTGGAAAGTAAGGACAAGTAGTAGCTAACTTTCTTTGACCGGAGAAAAAGGAAGTGGAAAAATCATTTTCGTAGAAAAAAATATAGTATTGTTTTTAAGCTTTCTCGAAACCTTTTGTGGTCCTAATTAGCTTGATTGACCATTTTAATTTTCCTTGTTCAATGTACCGTGTAATGTGGACATTAATGATAAGGGTGTGTATTAGGGTGCAACTCGGGTCGGGTCGTGTCGGGTCCAACCGTGACCCAACCCGAGATTGCATTCACTCAACCCTAACCCAACCTAAACCGAGCCTCCGGTTGAGGATGGTCAACCCTAACCCAACCCACCTCCAAAACGGGTCGGGTTGGGTTCAGGTTGAGTCGGGTTCATCCCGGGCCCAAATAGAAAAATACAAGAGAAAAAAGCACAATCCTACAAAAACATGAGAAAACTAGAGGACATAGGTCGGGTCGGGTTGTCAAGGCCTCAACCCTAACCCAACCTGAAATTAAATCGGGTTGGCTTTTCCCATCCCTAACCCAACCAAACCTGAGAAAATGCCAACCCAACCCGAGCCAAAATCGGGTTGAACCTGTTGGGTTCGGGTTGAGCCCGACCCAAGTTGCACCCCTAATTAATAATGTCCGGGTCCAATAGAAAAATGTTTTAAGAATCTTATGTACTATCAGCCTAGTGAATCCGAACTGAGTGTTTGTGATCATCTGGTTTCCAAGATTTTTAGCCTATATATGACCAGAGATCAATGGTCACGATCGATCACAGTTCATTCAAGAAATGTACCAGTGCCAATGGGCCATTATCAAAATATTAATGGAAAACAAAGTGACTAGTGCCATTATCAAAACAGTTGTGTGCCAATATCAGTTCTTTTTATAATGAGAACGTTAAAATTCCCAAGTGGATAGTAGCCGCCCATGTGACTTGTTTATATAGATGTACGTTTTCTGTTCTAGCATCTTAGAATGACCGCACAATATAAAGGTGGACATGAATATAAAGGGGGACATGACTGGCCACTTGTGAAAGTAAATGGGAAAAAAAAGACTACATATCTTCTTAGAATAAAAGAATAGTCGCCACCTTTGAAAAGTAGAGAAATTATCTGGTATTTCACACAGAAAATCAAGGGTCGGTTTGCCGAATGAAGGGGTTTTCAATCATTCCGAGAAGATAAGTTGCATTTAGCACTGTGGATTGTGGCGTAAAATTTTTTTTTTAGGGGCCATTTGGATACACGGATTTTAGAATCCAGGATTTCTTCAAAATTGTAACTAAGAGACAATAGAAGAAGAGGACCAACCGTCGTTTTTGACTTCTCGCCCTTCTTCCCGTCAGCAAGAGAGTAGTAGATCCTCTCATATTTCCAGGTTTTAAAAATCATAGGATGCAGGAGAGATTTTTAAAACTTGAATTTCTTGCTTAAAATCCGAAAAACGCTTTTTAGGGTTTAGGGTTTGGGTTTTAGGGTTTAGGGTTTAGGGTTTACGTGTTTTCAAACTAAAAACCTGGATTCTAAAATCCGCGTATCCAAACGGCCTCTTAGGAATGTTTTTGTTTCATGATTTATAGAAAAATGATATGATTACGGTTTGTTTAGAAGAATGCAATTATAAATTGAAGTCCTAATAAGCAAAACTTGAACAATGATGGTTGATGTTGAAATTTTGTTTCTTGAAAAGCAAGAAATTCTGGAAAAGTTTTTATTTTCTTAACTTTTCTAGAAAATTCCTGCATTTGAAAGAAGGCCTTTATCCAACCTCTTTGGATGGGGGTGTGGGACCCGATCCCGCGAGAGGGGAATGGCCCGCGAGCCGCCTTCCTCTATCTTGGTCTCTCGCACCCACGCGAATAGCGTGTACTTTTTATTATTGATTTTAATTACCCAACCAAGCAGGCACCAACCAAGCCATAGGGTGCAAACAAAGGTGCACACCAGTACCCATAAGGGCAGGGGTAAGCTGCCGAGCCTAGCAAGGTGTGATTTAATTCATCTTTTCCGTGAACTTGAGATCACTAGGCAATCCGAATTCCATTCAAGAGAGAGTGACAGAGTCACCCCCTAGAGGAGCGATCTAGGACCAATAATTGACCATAAATCTAGACTCGTTACCTGGTTACGAGAATGGAAGGTATGGAGAGTTACCACCACATGCACCATTCATGCCCGATAATCGGTCTTCAATTCCAAAATTTAACTCTTTTGATTTCTTTTAAATGGTTAATTTAACTCTATATTAATGTGCGAACTACGTGACATGCATCCTAAGATCTAATTTCAATGTAATTCCTAAATGTGTATCTTGATTTTCTTAATTTGTTTGAATTCAATATAAGTGAAAGTTCTCCTAAAATTCTAATTTCATGGAAAGTCCTAAGTGATTTAATTACTTTTAATTTCAGGATTAATATACAAAACCAATGTGTGGAGCCGACTCGGGCTTGGTATGCCACTCAAGTATCCAAGTTGCCTATGTATCCTAGCCTCACTGCAATCAGAGTCGATCGTAGTTCGGTACACCTAAACTAAGCTACTTATGCCTAACTCATCTAGGACACCGATCTAGACTGGATTGACTGTTTTAACAGTTTAAGAGCAAGTTGTCACTCAGACTAATGCAGGTTAACCTACATCCTAGGTAACTAGGTTTGTCATAGGAAAAAATTGGGTGACTAGTGTAACTAGATCTATTGCAAGTTGCTATCCATAGCAAACGGCCGTGATGAGGCTGAACTCCTAACTTTAGGACTCCTAACTTTAGGACTCCCTAAAACCTAGGACATGACGTAACGTAAGTGTTCCTAAGGGGGCCCTAAAGGTTCCTACGATAGAAGACTGCAATCTAACGGTTCCAAAGACAGATCGAGTTAACTCAATTTGTTGGACTTAATGATTTTTTATTTTTCAAAGTATTTTCGATTCCTAAACATCTAAGGAATACCAAAGGCTCTATGGTTGGCAAATTTCAGCCTTGAGTTGCATCAATGGAAGGGCATCGTGGTCTCAATCCTTGTATAATTTAACACATAAATTATAGTATATTATTGCCTGGCATGATTCTCAGGATTTTCGTGGACAGTGGACCTCGGAGCCAACAACATACTATAATTTACATGCTCAAATTATGCAGGAACGATCATAATTAGTATACGATTATGAATGCGACCTCAGCAGTTAAACCGTCACAGAATAGTCCATTTACAAAGGAAATCTATAACCTCTAGGGTGTCTGTTTCAAACAATTTTAAGGTTAAATATATGATAAAAAATTAGGGTTTTCTGAAAGTTTTCACTGACTTTTGTGTTGATTTGCTATTAAGTTGTGATTTATTAACATTAAGACCAGATTGCTAGGATTAGATAGTAACCCTAAGCAATCGAACTCCAAATTTATTGCCACTTTTTCACTAACAAGATATGAATGAGTTTAGACTATTGGAAGAGTTTCATGAATTTGGAATAAGGTTGGCTATCAATTTCTGAATTGCCAAAATTTAGGTCAGATTGCAAATTAACAAATCAACTCATTGGATACGAATCTCAAATCAAGTAAAACTGTTATAGTATAGATAGAATCATGATAATAGACTACTGGAAAAATTTTAAAGGTGTGTATCAAGATTTGATGCCAATTAAAATTCACACAAAATTCGGATAAAATCAATGAATCAATTAAAAAGTAGATTAAATGGTATCCTAAAATTATGTACAAATTCCAGTAGATATAAAATAGGTTATATGATTTACTGTCAAAATTTTAAGACATAATAATTAATGCTTCTCCATAAAATTGATTTTTGAATAAAACGGGGATTTCGTTTCCTAGGAATTAAAACCCGTTTTTTTAAAAGAAAATTGTGAAATCATATTAAACCTTTGTAAAATCTTTTGAAACTTTTTCACTAACCTTCTAATGGCCTAAACTACTGGTTTGTATGAAAAAGATTTAAAATTTCATTAATTTAATATAAAAAAGACTTACGACACGTAAAAATAAGAAGCGATTAGAAAATAAATAAAAAAATCTTTTTTCAAAATTTTTTTTTATGAGAAATTCAATATATTATTGAGCATTAAATCTGGAGAGTTTCAATAATTTTTAAAACATTTTGATATTTATTAAAAATGGCAGAAATTTAAAATAATTTAAAACCGGATTAAACAAATTCAAAAACATCCGAACATTTTTGGGTGGTCTGGAAATACATAAATTAGTTTGGAAACAAGATTTCACAAATTTTGGACATGGTTTGATATATGTTTGGCTTCGTTCATCAAGAAATAACCCCTTTCAGGGTTATTTCTTGAAAAATATAAATGAAAATTAAAACGGCCAAACCGCAATTTGAAATTAAGTTTCCAGTAGTATTTTATTTTATAGAAATCCCAAAAAATTTCAGTTTTTAAAGAAACCCACGTTTTCAAACACTTGCTTTGATAATCTAATTTAAATCTATATTGAATAAAAAATGAAAGAAAATCATTATTAAATGGAGAAAAATTAATTTTTTGGTGAAATTTTGGAGTTTGAAAACTTGTAATATATATTATAACATACTAGAATTTCAAGAAAAAATTCATTGATTTGATCTATCAAAAGTAAAACCCTAGCATGCTTTTCTACTTTTGATTGATATTACAAAGATAAAGATCCTACCGTTGATCGCGCTCCTTGTCTTTAAAGTGCGTAGATCCGAGGTATACGCTTTATCGCACCCTTTTATATGATGAAGAAGACCCAAATAACACCCCAAAGATCCTTGATGTGTGATTTGTTGAAGATGAAAAGGAAATTCAAGAATCCATTTTTTGAAGAACCTTTGAGAGAAATGAACACACTTCAAGAGAGAAGAGGTTTTTTTCTTTTTTTTTTGGGAGGAGAGAGAAAAATGACGAATTTGGATTTTTTTTTTGGATCTTTTCTAGGATTGTTTGCATTGATTTTTATACAAAAAAGCTAGGGTTAAGAGATAAATAGTAGTTTCCAATGTGAGAGCTCCCTTTTTGGCTTGTTTTCAATTTTCCCCTCTTGCTTTCTTTCTTTCTTGTTTCCAAATTGGATTTGATTCCAATCTTAATTTCTTGTCAATCAAGACATGCTATTCTTCATTCCACATTGCTTCTTTGGAAGAAAACCTTTTTTAAGCAATCATTCCTCTTTTCCTTCTTTCCTTCTTTTCTTTTTTTATTCTTTTTATTTTTCTTTTAACAAATATGATGTCACCATTGTGACATCATCAAGGTTGGGTGCTCAACTCATGTGGGTCAGCCATGTGAGTCGCCAATCTGTGGAACCCGATCCGAGAGAGGCGGGGGGACGGGTCCCCACGAAAGTCTCAAGATCATCCACGTGAAGGAGAGCCCCACTAAGGAACTCTCGAAAGAGTGCCCCTCACAGCATGAGCGGCGATGTAAAGTGAGATACCTCTCGATTCGGGGACTAGCCCGGATTCGAGACGCACCTTGAACAAAGAAAGAGTCGCCATCCAAGGAAGCGGGCACTGGATCCCATGATGTGCTCTGTCGCAACAGATAACCAGAGATACAAAGGGTCCGTGCCTGATGACGAATGGGGAAGGGGTTAAGCGCCCCCAATTTGCCTAAGTGCAAGCACCTGGTCTCTTATGCCATTTATTATTAACTTTGAAGAGTTTTGGACGAAAATTGTGCGAAATGAGAACAAATATCCCCGAAATAATATCTAGCTAACCATGCATGTCTCGGAGATGAATAAGAAGCACAAAAAGAAATGAAAGATATGTCACCTAAGAATAGCTAGGTTATGAGTGCCATGCCTAATTGGTGTCTAAGTTCTGGTGGACAAGCACATGCATGCTATGGCTAAAGGTATAGGATCTGTACATGAAAGTAAGAAAACACAGCAAAACATACAACACAACCCATGACCTGACTCGACAAACCCTAGACTCTAATGCGATACTTGACTCAGACCAAGATGACCGTCCATCCCAGCTGCTCTACGTATCCCGGCCTCGGGAAGAATCAAAGTCAACGTAGTTCGGCGACCTATGCTAAACTACAATGCCTAACCCTCTAGGACCGCTATCCTAGACTCGATCAACTAGACCTGACTAGTTTTTAAAGCTTCTTGCGCCATTGCTTAAGTTCAAGTGAATGGTAATTTTTAGGACTCCCTATATGCCCTAACTAATGCAGGTGGACCTACACCCTAAGTGTGACTAGGCTGCGAGTCCTAAGGAAAACCATGGGCTATCTAAGCGCATTCTAGTCTAGTCATCGGCTCGACTAAGTGTCTAACCGACCACGACTTGAGGCCTCCTAACTCTAGGGACACTCACACGACCAGACATGACAAATCCACAAAATCAGGACATACTCCTAACTCTAAGACACCCCAAACGCCTAGGACAGACTCCTAACTCTATAGGAAGATCTTTTGAAAAATGGTTTGCAAGGTTATTTTGAAGAATTTTTGTATTTTGAGAAGACTTGAAAGGTCTTGAAGCTTATTGAAGTTTTTGAAATTGTGAAAGTTATGAAGTGTTGGAAATTGTGGAAATTGTGGAAATTGTGACTGAACTCAGGATGCCAGCTGCACGCCTGAGCTGCCTACGTACCCCTCAGCTAGGGATCAAGCCATCCGTAGTTCGGACCGGATTTTCCTAACTACACCTAATGACTCGAGATTTTTGAGATTTTTGATGTTTCAGATGTTTTTGATGTTTTTGACTTAAGAGGATAGAATCTTACCATCATAAGGGCAGGATAGACTCCAGATGTCCCGCAAAGGTTGGACAGCATCCTATGCTTTGCGGGAGGATTGGACAGAATCACGACTCTGCAAGGGTTGGACAGCATCCTATACCTTGCAGGAGCAGATGAAATCACGTGACTTGATGAGAGGATGGACATGATCCTAACCCCTATGATGATAGGATAGACTCCTGAAAGACTGAAAGACTGACTCCTATGCTGAAGACGGACTGTGAAAGATGGAAAGACGGAATCCTAAACTTTATGAAGGGATAGGAAAGAATCCTAAACTCTACAAGGGTAGGACAGACTCCCAAACCCTAGGATGGTAGGACAGACCCCTAAACTCTCTACGACTAACTCTAGAGAGGAAGAAATCCCTTACCCTGCGAAGACTCTAAGGCAGGAAGGGAAGGGGTTGGCTCAAGATACATTCCGTCATAGCCGGACCCAACAGACAAACTCTGAAATCGATGAACAAACTCTCAAAAATCTATAGGAACCCTAAGATTTAAGGAAAAGCCTAAATTTCAATAAGATGGATTTGAAAACCTAAGGTCCACATCTTTGCTGCTTGGGCATACACACCTAGAACTCCAAAAATAAATCATGGAGAGGAGACTGAGCACTAGACTCTCAGACCAGGTTGTCTGGGTATACACGAGGGGGGGTGGCGAGAATAAACTAAAGCTAAGGATTGAATCTGCCACTTTACCAAGCATGAGACTAAATCAAAGCGAAAACAGAGGTGAGCGGCCAAATACATATGTTGATGCTTATCAATCACAATTGAAACAGGCCCTAGAATGAAACCTGACTTAGAGCTAATATGACCCCAAACACCCGCATTAAAGTTTTTCAAGGCCAAACACTTGAGCGGGGGTCAAATTGTATCTATGACTCCTCAGCGAAGCAATTGATGAGAATTATTACCTCCTTAGGAAAAGTAGAACCTGAGGGGCCATTTAAATGGCGAGGATACGCTAATTTAGTACCATTATGATGACCTAGCATTATTGATGATATCAAGGGCCTAATAATAGGCACCGGCATAAACACCACCTGGTTATGATAGCCGCATATGATCCCTTTGAGTCAAACAGGATGTCAAAACTGAAGCAAGTGACCGGATAGTATCATTATAAGCTCAGAGCAATCATCAAAGAACACCCCAAATGCGAATAAGACTCTTTGAGTTCTTTAGTGAAGATAAAGGTTCAAGATACAAGACACTTGCTCGAGAGAGGGCCATCAGCCGAGCAGAGGAGAGTGGCTTCTGATGCAACACTCTGTGCCCTCATGTAACCAGGTTTGCACATGCAAAGCCACAATATCAACACAAAATTGACATTTAAAGAATAAATCTCATGCTTTCAGCCATGTATTAAAAGGCAAAAGGATATTAACTTGAAGTCATATTGAGGAATTAACCTCCCTGCTTGACTCCTCCTAGCATATGCAACAGGGGCTGGGAATTTGAAGGACGGTAAAGATGTAAAACAAACTGTGGCTGTCCTTGTAGGATCAATAAATATGACACATGGCGATTGACATTTTAGGTTTAGAACTGAGCTTCAACATTGCTTTGATATTAAGGGTATTAAGCCCAATACAAAAAGGATCGAAATAAGACTAAATTTGCTAGAACTTTCTTGTAAAAAAAAAGGATCTTCATGGATTCTTTCCAGGTAGAGCAACGGAACAGGAAACAAAGCCAAAATAAAATAAATAAATAAAAATCAGAGAAACTGATTATCATAACATGATTCCAAGGTTAAAGATATGGGAAAAATGAAATCCAGAAGACATACGCCTAGATCAACTACCATGCTATCAGAGAAGAAACTAGAAAGAAGGAAATCACTCACAGGTTGAAATAACAGAGGGGAGGAATGGGGATGGTACCTTCTGTCGACGTACTCTTCTTGTCTACTTCCACGAGCCGACGAAAATTCCTTTGCAGTTCTCTGAGTGATGAACAAATGGCGGACTCCGGAGAGTGGGGAAAAGGGTTTCAAATCTGGGAATGGTGAAAGGAGTAGAAGGGGAGAAGATGAGATGGGGAAATCGGATTCCGATGATGGCCGCCGGAGCAGATGACCGTAGTCTTCTCTCTCTCTCTTCTCCTCTCTCTCTCTCTCTCTGATTTTTGCAAATGGAGGGGGATTTGGGTTTTATAAATGGGTTTTGGGTAAAAACCGAAATGGGTTTGGGCAGAGATGATGGTCTGTGGTGGTGGAGGGTTGGATCGGCGATGGGGTGGGAGTGGATTACAGAGGAGAGAAAAAAAAGGGCGAAATGGGTTTTGGAATGGGGTGATAGATTTGGCGTTTAATGGGGGTTGGGAAAAACAACGAGGTGGAGGAGAGGGTTTCGGTGGTGAAAAAAAAAGAAAGGGAAAAAGAAAAATGGGGTCTCCGGCAAGGTTGCCGGAGAAGACGAAGGTGGGGTTCGAATGGTGGAGAATGGTCGGAGTGGAGGAGGTTCGGCCGGATCTTGCGGTGGCTGGAAGTTGCAGAGGTTGGGGTCGGAGATGAGGCCGGCGGTGGAGAGATGGGGATGGAGGTGGAGGAGAAGAAATGGGGGGGGTTGTGGATGGCGGTTGGTGGAGGAGGCTTTGCCGGAGGAGTGGTGGTTGGCGGCGGCTCTTTCTCCCTCTCTCTGCTTCTTGAATTTTTCTTAAAAAAAAAAAAAACCGAGCCTTTCTCCTCCCCAAACCCTAGTGCGATCGAGACATATAAAGGAAAATGGGAAATCTCCCCCCCCTCCCATCCTCCCTGGACAACCGCCCCTAGTGGATTTTTTGACAATTTTTAACCCAAAAAGGGGGGTGGCTGATTGGAAAACAAGGGTAGAAATTTTCTTCTCTTCAAACGATCCTGACCATTTGATTTGATCCAAGGGCCATTAGGGTTTCCTTACACCCTAAGTATTGTTGGAATTCCAAAATCGCCCCTCCAAGGATGGCAAATTACCATTTTGCCAAACAAAATATCTTGTCTTTTTTGGAAAAAGGAGGGTGATATCCACACAACCATGCTTTGATAATTCACCCTACCACAACCCAGCTTTGATTATCGCACATACTTCGCCTGTCTTATTCTTCATTTTTCCCCCGATTGCCCTGAAATTTTGCAGGGGGATTCTTGAGAACACCAACAATCACTTGGGGAGTTTGTACCCACAAATACGCACAATAAGATGCTCGAAACTCAAGCCTTCTTCTCACTTTGAGCCCAGTCCTTCAGGAATTAATTTCGGGACATCTTGGGACTCGGAATTTGGGAATTTTATTCAATTTTAGGGACTTTAGGGTCCGGTCAAAATGGGGTGTCTACAGATGCCCCTCTTTGGCAGAGTGCGCTTGTCGCACGAAAGCCAATGCCAAGCAGACAACACATTTTGACTAGCCCAAGGTTTCAAACGGAAGGGATGCAAGGGGGGCGACGAGATGGATCGACGAGACAGATTCTCATCGAGAATGAATGATAAGATGAATTGACGAGACAGATTCTCGAACAAAAAACTGAGATGGACTCTCAAGGGATAGTGAGACAGACTCTCACAAATTGCAGAGTGGGATGATTAGACAGCCTCTAACTAAGCCACTCGGGGATTTGGAGATTATAAAGCGGAGTGATTAGACAGCATCATGATCACTCCTAAATTGGGATCTGAGAAGACAACATCTTGACAGATCAACAAAATGGAATGATTAGACAGCATCATGATCACTCCTAAATTAGGATCTGAGAAGACAGCATCTTGACAGATCAACAAAATGGAATGATTAGACAGCATCATGATCACTCCTAAATTAGGATCTGAGAAGACAGCATCTTGACAGATCAACAAAATGGAATGATTAGACAGCATCATGATCACTCCTAAATTAGGATCTGAGAAGACAGCATCTTGACAGATCAACAAAGCGGAATGATTGGACAGCATCATGATCATTCCTAAATTAGGATATGAGAAGACGGCATCTTGACAGACCGACAAAGCGGAATGATTAGACAGCATCATGATCATTCCTAAATTGGGATCTGAGAAGACAGCATCTTGACAGATCAACAAAATGGAATGATTAGACAGCATCATGATCACTCCTAAATTAGGATCTGAGAAGACAGCATCTTGATAGATCAACAAAATGGAATGATTAGACAACATCATGATCACTCCTAAATTAGGATATGAGAAGACAGCATCTTGACAGATCAATAAAGCGGAATGATTTGACAGCATCATGATCATTTCTAAATTAGGATCTGAGAAGACAGCATCTTGACAGATCAACAAAATGGAATGGTTAGTCAGCATCATGATCACTCCTAAATTAGGATATGAGAAGACAGCATCTTGACAGATCAACAAAGCGGAATGATTGGACAGCATCATGATCATTCCTAAATTAGGATCTGAGAAGACGGCATCTTGACAGATCAACAAAATGGAATGATTAGACAGCTATCATGATCAAACCGAAATTAGGATATGAGAAGACAGCATTTTGACAGATCAACAAAGCAGAATGATTAGACAATCATCATGACCATTCCCAAATTGAAAATTTGATTTGAAAAATGCGTTCAAGTTTTTTCAAATCCTGATTCGTTAAAACTGATATCTCAAACATCAATGCATGCTAGGTATCTTTTATGGTCTGACTTTCATCAAGACATAAAAGATGCCCCTAGTATAATTTCGCTTCCAGTTCAGGAGTCTTAACAAAACTCAAACAGATTCAAGCTTTCTTTTATGAAACTTGGGTTACAAAGATTTTGAAGGTACAAGAGACTGAATCTTGCTGAAAGGTCTACCACTTTTATGCCAATAGCAGGGCTCTGGGCCTCAAAGGCTTTCAAAATGCACAAGAGACTGATTCGGCCTGAAACACTTTCAATTTTCTACCAGCTATCAGAATTTCAGGTTACAATGGTTTTCAACTTCCAAGCAGACTGATTCTACTTGACACATCTTCAACCTCCTGCCTGCTGCAGGAATTTCAAATGGGCATGAGAGCTTGCCGCGCTTCTAGACCATGTAAAGGTCATTTCGCCTTCTGGAGATGCGACTTCATTTTCTGGTACCTGTTACCCCAGCTTTTGAAAGGATACTGGACCAAACAAGTCATTTTGGGACACACCTGACTCGACTGAGTACATGACTTTGACTTGACAAAGCATGACCTTGACAACTGCTTGACAAAGGACTTTTGGTGAGTACACAACCGAGTTACAAGACTGACTTTCAGGAAAGACTGAATCTGCTTCTTAATTTGATAAATATTTTAAGATGGTACAGCTTACCACTCTTGGAATTCTTTGAATACTGTGTTTTAAGGTGATTCCGCCTCTTTCTGGTATTTAGTCCTGGTTATTATACCCTTTGGGTTGCTCGGTTTTAACCCCCAGCTTAGGGGAATATCAAAGGAAGCCTTGCCGGCACCATTCAGACCTTGAAAGTGATGCCGATACAGGTATGAAAGTCTTGCCGGCTTCTGAAATTTGGTCCTTCACGACAAGTCACTACCATGACCAGATTGCCCTTTTGGGTTTTCAATCTAGCGGACCGCTTGCCTTAATTTTTGCCTGGACTGCCTGCCCTTGCAGGTTTTCCATCCAGCAGGCTCCGCACCCTGATTTTTGCCTAAGCTGCCCTTTCGGGTTTTCAGCTTAGCGAGTGAATGACCCTAACTTTTGCCTAAACCGCCCTTTTCGGGTTTTCAGTCTAGCAGGTCTAAGACTCCATTATTATATTATTTTTTTATTTCTCCACAAACCTTTGCCTTATCACATCGGGAGGACTTCTAGGTGGGTTAGGGTTTGAAAAAATTGGATCAGGGTGTTTGCATTGATTGGACCGAATCTGGACCCTTCCAGATAGCCTACGTACATCCAAAGAGTGAGGATCAGGTCCGCGTAGTTCGCCCATTGGGGACTTTGGGTTGAGATTGTTTTGATTTGACTTCTCTTTTCTTTTCTTTTTTGTTTTTGAAAGTTCTCTCTCTCTTTTTTTTTTTCAACAGCTTTGAAAGATTTGATTTCTTTTTTTTTTCTTTTCTTTTCAACAGCTTTGAAAGATTTGATTTCTTTTTTTTTCTTTTCTTTTCAACAGCTTTGAAAGATTTGACCAAACCAGACTTTGTCAGGTTGCCTACGTACCCGGTGGAAAGGGATCAGGTCATGGCGTAGTTCAGGCTTGCATCTTTTATGACGCAAGTCATAAAAGATGCCCCTGGTTTGAGGGTGACAAAGAAATTTTGATTTTACTTATCGGCTCAAAAGGTTTGCAAATGGTCTTTGACTTTTCCCCCCTTTTTTTTCAATTTGATTTTTGGATTTGAAGCTCAGATCGACCAAGGACGGCCTCCTAGTGTCTTAGGCATAATATTTTTTTAGCTGATCAAGGTTTGTGGGTTCTGTTAGTTTTTCACCATTTTGATCAAGGAGTCTCACGGCTTTTCCAGGCAGGACTTCATCGACAATGTAAGGACCTGACCAATTTGGTCTGAAGTTTCCTCAGGGATCATAGACCGGTGCCCTGTAGGATTTCAAAACGAGATCACCCTTCTGGAGATCTCTGATCTTCACCTTCTTGTTAAAGGCTTTCTCGATTCGACATTGATATCCCTGGACATGATACAGAGCTCTGAGCCTCTTCTCATCAATCATCTGTAACTCCTGATACCGGGCCCTTGCCCACTCTGATTCCGGCAAATTAGTTTCCATCATTACCCTTAACGAAGGAATTCTTAACTCAACTGGTAGGACCGCTTCCAACCCATACACCAGTGAATATGGCGTAGCTCCCGTAGAGGCCCTGATCGACGTTCTGTAAGCCCATAAAGCATATGGTAGCTTATTTGACCAGTCCCTGTACGTCTCTATCATCTTGCTGATGATGGTTTTGATGTTCTTGTTTGTGGCTTCGACGGCTCCATTTGTCTGAGGCCTGTATGGTGAGGACTTGTGATGCTTGATCTTGAACTCCTCACATAGGTGCACCACTTCTTTCTTGAAGTGTGATCCATTGTCTGAGATCAGCTCATGCGGCACCCCATATCTGCAGATGATATTTGTCCGAATGAATTTGGCAACTGAGGCTGAAGTCAGCGCTGCGAAGGATGCGGCTTCGATCCACTTAGTGAAGTAATCGATGGCTATCAGGATGTACTCATGCCCACTTGAAGATTTCGGAAACACCTTTTCAATAATATCGATTCCCCAGACTGAAAACGGCCACGGCGAAGTTAGGGAATGTAACTCAGAATGCGGCACATGAATGAGGTTGGCATAAACCTGACATTTATGACACTTCTTCACGAATGCAAAGCAGTCAGCCTCCATGGTTGGCCACTAGTACCCAAGTCTCAGGATCTTTCTCGATAGCATCTTCCCGTTCATGTGAGGCCCACAGACTCCTTCATGCGTCTGCTCTATGAGATCAGCTGCTCGATCTTCATCTACACAAAGAAGCTGGATTCCATCAAATGACCTCCTGAAGAGCTCATTGCCACAGATAATGAAGTTAGCCGCCAACTTCTGGAGAGACCTCCGTTCTTTTCCTGACGCTTCAGGGGGGTGCCCTTGGCTTAAAATGAGATTCTTTATATCAGTGTACCAGCGCTTTCCATCTGGACATCGGGCTGCTATCTCTATAGCGTTCACATGCGTTGGAGCCCATTGTAACCGCACTGCTAGGGGCTGAACTTCCATTGATGTAGAGATGTCTAACATTGAGGCTAATGTAGCCAAAGCGTCCGCGAAATGATTTCTTGTCCTCGACAGATGAGTGAATGTAACATTCTTGAATCTCTTGACAAGAGAATCCAGATACGTGTGATACGGGATCAATCTATCCTTTTTTGTTTTCCATTGACCATTGATCTGACAAATGATCAAGATTGAATCCCCAAAAACATCTATATCTTGAATATGCAAAGCCAAGGCTGCTTCGAGACCAGCAATGCAAGCCTCATATTCGGCCTCATTGTTGGTACACTTGAACTGCAATTTGATGGATACGAGGATGTACTCTTTCTTCGGAGATATCAACACTGCCCCAACCCCTTGACCTCGGTTGTTCACAGCACCAACAAAATACATCAACCATCTGGTGCTTTGGACCTCATCTTCTACAACCATGATCTCTTCATCAGGAAAATCTGCCGTCAGAACTGCATTCTCATCTACAGGCGCATCAGCCAACTGCTCAGCTATCACACGCCCTTTAACTGATTTCTGGGTCACATAGGCAATATCGAATTCAGACAATAGCAGCAACCATCTGGATGTTCTCCCACTGAGGGCGGGCTTCTCGAACAAGTATTTCAACGGATCCATCCGTGAGAGTAAGAGAACCTTGTTCGATAACAGGTAATGCCTAAGCCTCTGAGTTGCCCAAACCAGGGCCAGACAAGTCTTTTCCAAGATAGAATATTTCATTTCGTACTCTAGCATCTTCTTGCTGATGTAGTAGATAGGCTTTTCTTTCTTCGACTCAGGGTCTTGCTGGGCTAACATGCAACCCATAGCTGTGTCAGTGACAGATAGGTACAGCAACAGTGGCTGGTCCGGAATAACTGGTGACAAGACAGGAGACAGAGTTAAACATTGCTTGACTTTCTCAAATGCTTCCTGACACTCATCATTCCACTTCTTTAGAGAATTTTTCTTCAGCAGCTTGAAGATGGGCTCACACGTCATTGTGAACTGATTTATGAACCTTCTTAGGTACTGAACCTTTCCCAGAAAACTACGGATCTGCTTTTCGGTCCTCGGCGGCTCCATCTCTTGGATTGCTTTGATCTTTTGAGGATCTACCTCGATCCCTCTTTCGCTGACCATGAATCCCAACAACTTCCCTGAAGTGACCCCGAATACACACTTGCTCGTGTTCAAGCGAAGCTTATACTTCCGGATCCTTTCAAAAAACTTCCTCAGGACCACGGCATGCTCTGGTCGAGTCTTGGATTTAACAATCATGTCATCGATGTAAACTTCGACCTCTTTGTGAATCATGTCATGCAATAAGGTGGTAGCCGCCCTTTGATAGGTTGCCCCATCATTCTTCAGCCCAAATGGCATCACTCTGTAGCAATACGTTCCCCATGGAGTGGTGAACGCAGTTTTTATCATGTCCTCAGGGGCCATCTTGATCTGATTATATCTGGAAAACCCATCCATAAAGGATAACAAAGCATGACCAGCTGTATTATCCACCAGGAGATCAATGTTCGGCAAAGGAAAGTCATCCTTAGGACTCGCCTTGTTCAAATCTCTGAAATCCACGCACATTCTGACTTTTCCGTCTTTCTTGGGCACCGGTACTATGTTAGCCAGCCATTCTGGGTATTCAACCACTTGAATGAAGCCCACATCTAATAGCTTTTTGACTTCATCACGGACTTTCAATTCCCATTCTGGTTTTAATTTTCAAAGTTTTTGCTTTTTGGGCTTGGCACCTGGGATTAGAGGAAGACGATGTTGGACGATGTCTTCGCTTAATCCCGGCATGTCATCATAGGACCAAGCAAAAACTTCTTTGTATTCTTTAAGCAAAGTGATTAATTCGTTACGCTCCTCCGGGGATAACGTTTTGCCAATCCGTATTTCCCGGATTAAGGTTTCATCCCCTATGTTGACGGTTTCAATTTCTTCTTCAAGTGGTTTAGCTCGACGCTGCTCCTCCTGAGTAATCATGTGTTTGATCTCAGGGGGAGTTTCGTCGGCATCCTCATAAGAGGGGGAGTTTTGATCATTGTTATTAGTTTGATCAATTTGAGAAGCAGAAATAGAGACAGGAAGATACTGAAACGAGTCCTTTATTTCATTCATAGAATCAAAAATTACATTGTTGATCAATTGGCCCACAGCAGGCTTTACAGTATGCTCAAAAGAAATGTTTGTATCGCCAACTGAAATGTTGACACCTGACTCAACTGGACTATGTATAGACTTTGTAGTATATGTGGTATATTCTATAACAGACTCATCTTTATAGACAGCATCTATACCGGAGGACTCGCCGTCTACACCAGGAATGTCTAAGCTTCCTAAGGTACCTGCATCCAAAGAATTGTTAGAAATAATAGACTTTATATTTGACTCGGAAATAGACACATATTTAGAAACTTTAGACTCTTTTGGAAGACCATGACCATACTGAAGAACCAAATGAGGAATGACCTGAGAGGTCCAGTTATCAAGGGGTACCCAGCTGGGGTAATTCGGCTCTTAGGGTTCAGGATGCGCGCATCTTCTCCGATCATGGCAATGACCGGTGCCTCAACCTCGAAGAGGGAGTCTAGAAGGTGCGGCTCTAAGTTCTTAGCCCAATCAGATTCCTGTTTTTCGACAGCTGTAATCTGCCCATGGAAGTACTCATCCGGCAATTCATCAGCGAAAAAGATTTCAAAACCTGGTAGCTCGTTCCCAGACTCATCAAAGCACGGCTCGGAAAAACCACAGAACGGGCGATCAGCTCCTTCTTTCCAGTACCTACCATTCATCAACAGACTGAACGGTCCCATAGGCAGCTCTAGGCCCCGACGACGCAGCTCTGCCCACTTCAGCATGTACTGCTTTCTTTCCCTGATCTCTTTTCTGGTGGGTTCATATCCTAACCCAAATAGATTGTTCGCGACCTTCAGCTCCGGCTACTCAATTAAACCTTGCAGATTTCTCCCTAGACCAGTTCCAAGAATATACCCATATTTGCGCATTATTCGTGCTACCTGCGCATTTGTACTGGACATAAACAAAATTTCTTCGTTCATAGCTTCTTCCATAGTAATGGTTGAAACTTCAAGTGAAAACCCAGTCAGACTGACATCTATGGTGCTTGAACCAATCTGCTCTTGGGAAATCTGCCCAAGATCTGGTTCTGGGTCCCCTCTAACTCTGATAATTCTGTTATTCTTGATGAACTTGAGCTTCTGATGGACAGTGGAAGGAACCACTCCGACTTTGTGAAGCCAAGGTCGGCCGAGAAGGAGAAAGAAGGAGGTCTTGATATCCAGAACTTGGAATTCTATGTCAAACATTTCACCTCCAATCTCAATTTCGGTGACCAAAGTTCCAATGACATCCCTTCTGGTCCCATCGTAAGCCAGTATCCCATGCTCTGACGGAATGTATTCATCTGGCCCAAACCCCAAGGCAGTAGCGGTGCTCAAAGGACACACATTCAGAGCTGACCTGTTGTCAACCAAAACCTCTGGCACTTTCTTCTTATTGCACATGACGGTAATTTTGAGAGATTTTGTATGATTCTTACCCTCCGGAGTCAGATCTTCATCCGAAAAGGACACGGTCATAGCTGCTCTGGCCATAGATACTAATCCAACCAGCTCATCAGGGGTTATATCAACGGACACCTGTGCTGTATTCAATTCGCGAAGTAGGACCTGCCGGTGCTTAGGGGACCTGACGGCACATATACGAGAATGGTCCAGAACAACTTCTTCAGTAAGAATGGCATAAACATTTGGAGGAGGCATAGCATGCGTCGGCAATGGATTCCTGGTGACACTAGGAAGAGATTCCACCGCAATTTCTTTTGCCTCGATCTTATCCTGGATCTTATGCCTTAGTGCCATACATCTGTCGGTCAAATGCCCAACACTCTGGTGATATTCGCAGTACTGATCTTTTCTCCAATATTTCGGGAGAGGATTTGGGGCTTCCCGGGGTTCTAGTAGAGTGATCTTCTTGTCCCTCAACAACTTTTTGAGAGCCACAGATAGGGAATAGGGTAAAGGAGTGAATTGTCTGGCCTCATTTCTCTCCGGACGAACTCCTCCGGGACCTTCTCTCCTAACTGGACAGGAGTATTCACATTGTTAACTTCCTTCGGAGGCGCTATAGGCCTTTTTCCCTCTCTGATATCTGAAGTGGAGGTCCTAGTTCTCAGGCCGCCCTTAGCCAATATGTCTTCGATTCTCGTCCCGGTCTTGATCAGGTGATCAAAGTCATTGAAGTACTGGATTGACATATGAGGAAAGTAAAAGGGGGAAAGATTCTTGACGGCAATCTTGATAAGATCGTCATCCGGTAACTTGTGGGTCATTTGTGCTGCCTTTCTCCTCCATCGCCGAATGAAGGAAGTAAAGGTCTCATTGGGTCCCTGCTTCAGCGATTTCAAGTCTCTTTTTGTCACGTCAATCCCCTCTTCCATGGAGAATTGCTGGACAAACTTGTTAGCTACACCTTCAAGGGTCCGGACCTCTTCTGGCTTCAGATGCAGAAACCACTTCTTGGCTGTACCGGTTAACGTTCTAGGGAACACCAGAGCACATGAATTCAGACATATCCAACTTTTTAGGACCTTGGCACTTCATGGTTTCCATATCCCGGGTCAGCTTCTCAATTTGGTTAGCCAATCCATGTGCCTTATCAGGATTTCCCAGGTTAGGAAGACAGTTCTCTTCCGCGTACTGGCCCTCATCAAAGTCTTCGAATTCAGGTAATACAGCTGGCCTAGGAGAAACAAGAGGGACGGAAGCTAAAATTGGAGGCTGCTGATGGGCCGGGTCTTTAGAGGTAGAAAGACGATCATTTTTCAGGAGGGCTATATCATCCTTCATGGCACTCAACTGAAGAAGAATAGCCTTCATCATCTCATTCGTATCAGGACTGTTGTTTCCGGTCCCTTCCATTGATTCAGATGCAAGTGGAATGGGTGAAAGAACTTCTGGAAGACCAAGGAGAAGTGGCGCAGGAGAAGTAAAGGATTCTGGGGAAAAAGAAAGTCTATTCAGCCTGGAATCTGAAGACTGACGGGACCAGGCCGATTTTGAATTGACTTTCTTGGGAGCAATGATGTCCCGCTAAGACTCCTGAATGGAAGTTAATAAGTTAGATTGCACATTTGATAATTGAGATGGAACACTTCACACAAATTCAAGACGAGAGAAATAGAAAAGAACACATTTTCATTGATCACAAATCAAACTGTAGTTACGATTGATAAAACATGTCACTTTTAATTACAAGTAAATGGAACCAAGAGAGCGTTATGAAACTTGAAATTAAAATGACAATTGTATGAAAAATGGTCTTCAGTGCTCCATGATCCGAGCTCTCTTTCCCGCAGGCTCTTCTGGTAACTCCTTCCGTTGGACTTTAGATGATAGGGCAAATCTCTTATTTGTAACCTTGTTTCGCCAAGCAGCTACAATAGACTTTATGAGACCGGGAGTAAGCTTTTCGCAAGGAGGAGGGGTTACAAATTCGGGAGGACATGGATTTCCTGTGATCTGGTAAAGCAGACGAGTGGGTGCATAAAAGGTTGACTTTTCCAAACCCATAAGATACACAAATGGATGTGGGTAAGTGCTAGTGATAACGTGTAAGCATGAATGACTCACCCCGTGAAATTGATCCTTCTCCACGTGCTGTAACCAATTACACCACTCATCAATGGATTGTAGTTGGTTGGCCATTGGTTGCCAGGATGGGGAATTTTTCAGGGTGTACTTGTCGCGGCATTTTGGCTTGAGGATAGTGAGTTTTTCACAAAGCCAAACATATAACAATTTGGCACACCCATAGAAACTATTTTGAACCTTTTGATGGTCAATCCGGTCTAGTCCAGAAAAGGTTTCTGCCAACATAAGAGGAACAGGATTCCTTCCTTTGTTTACTTGGTCTATTACACCAAGCAAAGCCAACGGGGCGGCACGGGAGTCTCCACGAATGACATGACGCGCAAGAACTCCAAAGATTAAGGCATTACGCCGACAAGTCTGAAAATGGGAGTTAGTAGGGTCAATGTTCTTCGAAAAAAGTTTAATGAGATCATAAACTTCCACGTATGTGCCCTTCAAACAAGGTAGAGCATCAACATTATCATTTTTGAATAGTCCACAGAAGAGGGAAGGGGAGTCCATGCTTGAGGGTCGAATCCAAAGTCCTTCAGGTGGGATTTCTAACAGGGCGCACCAATCTTCAAAGATTGGACAGAATTCGAAAGGACCAAATCGGAAAACATGAAGGGTGTGATCCTAGAATTTTGCAGCTGCTTGGAGAAATTTCCAATTCACGTCGGATACGCTCCAATAATTGAATGTGCTTATAAATCGATCAACCATGCTCCTTTCATACTCACGCGGGAGAGCTTTGGTAGCCTCACTATTCCAATCCTTTAATACATTATTTGACATGGTTAAACCTAACATAAAGATATGATAAGATTATTAGAAAATGAAGATAACCTGGTATAAATAAATGACAAGGATAAATCACAGGGGAAGGATACAATCGACGACCCAGAATTTTTCATCACTGATCAAGGATGATCAGCAAATCAGAAAGGTAGACCATGGCCACTTTGTTCAGTAAGGGTTCTCAGGTATATTCTCTCAATTCATTAAAGCCAAGCTCGATCAGTCTCCTTCATGCCTTTGTCTTTGCGCAGATATGAGCTCATAAATTCGAAAAAGGAGCTTTCTTCTATATATTTACATATTCAGGAATAATGTTGGAATGAAGTCATTTAACCTGTTGGAGGTTAAGACATTCCTCATATCTTCTTGAGAAGTCTGGATGTGTTCATAACTTGTGCATACCATCTTATTTTAGGTTATGGATTTGTTCTTCATCTTGTTTAGACTATAAACTAGATCTGTTTCTTTGGTTCTTCCAATGGTTGACTATGGTTATTTTAGTTTCGTTGAGTTGTTGGGATAAGCTAAAAGGTTGAAGCAAGTGAAGTAGGGATTATCATTGAAGTATGGCGATGACGGAATGTTTCTTGAGCCAACCCCTTGCCCTTCCTATCATTTCCCCATCTTAGGGTCTTTACAGGGTTTGAGGGGTTTCCTTTCTCCTTGCCCTTCCTCGAGATTCCATCAATTTTGGGAACACTTCTCTCGGGTTTAGGCGACGATGGACGGAAACCTCCTGAGCTAAACCCCATTTTCAATGAAAAGGGATAAACAAAAACACATAAAAATCAAATAACCAAAAATCCAAAAACAACAAAAAATATCAAAAAACACTCAAAGCGTATTTCGAAAAGTTGAGTCGAACTACGTTGGCTTGATCCCTTTCCACAGGGTACGTAGGCAGCTAGGGACCGGCATCCCAAGTCTAGTCAAACTTTTCTAAAAAATCTTTCAAACATTTTAAACAAAACCGTTTCAAATCTTTTAAAGCAAAAACAAAGAAACTAAAAAAATTCAAAAACTAAAAAATGGGCAAGGATTGTGATTGCCAGATCACTCGGAGCCTTCTTTTCATTTCATTTCTGATTTTGATCGTGGTTTTTCAGTTTTATCGGTTTTTCGACGTTTTATTGGGTTTTGGGATGGGCGATGACGTAGCATGGCCCCTTCACAGGGATTGTCCTCGCTGAGCTCAACGATAGGCTATGACGATCGTGAGACTTGTCCGATCTTTAGTGGATCAGGATCGCTGAGCTTGATTCCTTAGAATCGCTCCCTGAGCCTATCGTATGTTCCCTTTTCTTTTTCCTGGTATGTTTGGTCTTTACATACCGTTGATTTTTCGATTCCTTTCTTTCCTTACATCTTTTAACTTATTGTGTGTTTGTTTTTGCTTTTTTATGTATTACTTTTAGCTTGTTTACCCTTTTCTAGTATGTGATTGATTACTATTTTCTTAGCATTATCTCTTGTATAGGCTCGCATGCGAGTGTGTTTATTCTATTGCTTTGGTAGTTTACTGTTGTCCTTATTTGTCCTCCCACATGCTTAGTTGTAGCATTTATTCATTCATCTTATCTTGATTATCTGCTTAGATGTAGCTCTTTACTATTTTTTCTGATTATCTCATCTTATCTGTCATTATCTGCTTAGCTGTAGCTTTGCGTGCGGATGTTACTGCTTTCCTAGATGTGATGAGTTAGGATTAGATGCGGTGAGTTAGGCTTTGGATGTTTATTTTCTTTTGCCAATCCCCGGGTCATGCATGCTTAGATAGACATTTTCTCGGGGATACTCGTTCCCATTTTACATGATTTTAACCCAAAACTCTTCAAAATCAATTAAAAATGGCATAAGAGACCAAGTGCTTGCACTTCGGCGAATTGGGGTGCTCTTCGGATCTTCCTCATTCGCCACCAGGCACGGACTTTTGTATCTCTGGTTATCCGTTGCGACATAGTATTTCATGGGATCTAAGACCGACTTCCTTGGATGGCGACTCTTTCTTTGCTTCTAGTACGTCTTGGTTTTGAGGCTTTTGTCTCCGGATCAAGAGGTATCTCATTTATATCGCTACTCATGCTGTGAGTGGCACCATTTCGAGAGTTCCTTGGTAGAGATCTCCTTCACATTGTGGAGATCTTAGAGGATTGACGGGGATCTCGTATCCTCGTCACCTTCCTCGGGATTAGGTCCACAACTGGTGAAGAATCGGGCAGCGTGACCGCGCTTGTTTGATGAGGAGGCTTCAAAGATTGCCTAAATTTCGGCAGAACCACAGCACTATATTGAGAATAGGGCTTGGGTTCTCGCAGCGCTACCGCGCTGTATTCAAGAGGAGACTCGGTGGCTACGGAGAAATCGGCGACACAACGGTGCTGTATAGCCGAATTGCCTCTAAGTTTACCGAGATTTCAACAGAACAACGGCGCTACTATGGAAAAGTAGCTCCTAGTTCTTCGAAATTCGACAGAACAACGGCGTAAAAAAGAAAAAGACACTATGAACCTTCAAAAATTCGGTGGACTGCCGACATCCGAAAAGAACTACCCAGTGTTTCTAAAAAAACTAGGGTTTCTGACTGATTTTCCGCAGGGGTTTAGGGTTTGAACAGGGGAGAAATACACCAAAAAAAGGTGTATACACCTAGAGGGAGAGAGAGAGCTAAGGTGTAAAATAACCTTACGGGGGTAAAAAATATCTGGTTTCGACCAGAATTCGTCTGGGACGAATTTTGGGATGACATCACCTATAAATATCTGGGTGATGTCGTCCTCGGTCGCCGCGATAGTTCGTCTCTTCTCCGTTTTGTTCTATAGTGGTTTCGTCTCTTATCGAAATGTTCGATCGTTCATATCTCTTCCGATTGGACTCCGATTTGCACGTTGTAGACACCTCATTTTGACCGAACCCCTATTCACTTGGTTTGATTAAATACCCTAGTTAACTAGTGATCTAGTGTCCCAAATTATACCCTAGAGTAGGTTAAGATCCCATTTAGGTCCCTCTAAAATTTTGTCAAGATCCGTCGAGGTTTGCCTAGCAGATGAGTGTAGTTTATAATGTAGTGTAGAATAGGGGCGTGTATTATCCAGGCTAGGGGGTGATTGATTTGCAGTGAAAGGGTTGTCCATGGACAACTAAAAGGCCCAAATTTTATTTCCTTAATTTTCATTTAATCAATTTCCATGGACCACCCTGTTAAGCTCAAAACAAGGTTAAACATATGCTAAAGAAGGGTGTCCAAGTAGCTTGACGAGGATAAAAATTAGGGCAAATGTCTATAAATAAGTGGCTTGGGGTTTCATTTATGCTAATTTTAGGGCTCATTAGCAAACCCTAGCAAAGAGAAAGAGAGAGCATTTAGGAAAAAAACTATTTTCCTCTTTTCACCGAAACCCTAACCCTTCCTTCCTCTTCTCCGATCAACCTCGCCGGAGCTTCGGCCAAGCTCTGGCCATTTCTTCTTCATCAGATCGCTATGTTCCTCTCCCTCTGCAAGATTATTTCCTTCTTCTAAGCTTTACACCTCTGTATTCTCAACTTAAACCCTAACTCCGAAACGTAGATCCAAATGCTCAAATCCTAATTTTAGTTTTTTTTCTTCTCCCTTAGAAATCCTAAGCCAAGCCATTTTAATCTAGACTCTATCAATTTCCTTTGCAATTGAGAAGGAGGAGGAGAAAAAAAAGATTGAAAAACAGTAAAAGCTCGAAAATAAGCAGATTTGAAAAAGAAAACTACGTGATTGTGCTGAACTGAAAGACCCGGTATCCTCTTGTGCAAATCCATTGCATTCCTTGGAATTGTAGTGTTTCTACTTCAATTTCAGCCTTAATTGGATCTCCTCAAGCAAAGGTTGGATTTTTCATCAGGTAAGAATTTGTGGTTTATGTTCTTCCTTTATCTGTGTCCCTCGAGGTATGGGGGATTTCCTTCATTTCTTATATTTCTTAAGATAAGTATTTGTTTATGCATAAAGTAAAAATGATATAGCCCCTCTTCATGCAAACTTTACATTTTTTTTATATATTAGATAGCTTTAAATCCTTGGTGTGGGAGTTAAAAAAAAGCATTTTAATGTTTTGTTGAGCGTCTGCTCTTCATGATGGTTGTGTCACAATTGAATAGAAAATAAAGGGTCGGGAAAGCAATTAAAATTCCAAGTTTTGTTTTATTTGTGAAATTTCACTCAGGCATTTATAAAAGGTAATGAGTTGGTGCAGATATTACAACAAGATAGAGAAAACATTTTTTTTTAAAGTAATATCAGGCCAAATTCTGTTCTCTTCATGTGGCATTATGGATGGAACTATTCAAACACAAGCCTTTTGATGCTAGAGCTGTAATGGGCTTTGGCATACTTAATGGGATCTTTATTTGACTTTTGAATCTTAGTTTGGGTTTCAACTCTGTTGGCATTTATCAGATGACAAAGCTGGTAATCACTCCTTGTATTGTTCTTCTAGAAACACTATTCTTCAGGAAAATATTTAGTCGGACTATCCAGTTCTCACTTGTCATCCTTCTTTTAGGTGTTGGCAATGCCACTGTGACGAACCTACAGCTCAATGTTCTGGGTTCTGTCTTATCTCTCCTTGTAGTTGTTACAACCTGCATTGCTCAAATTATGACAAACATTATCCAGAAGTGGTTTAAGGTCTCTTCCACCCAACTCTTATATCAATCTTTCCCCTATCAAGGAATGACCTTGTTCATCACTGGTCCATTTCTCGATGGACTTTTGACAAATCAAAATGTTTTTGCCTTCAGGTATACACCTCAAGTGCAAGTTTTCATTGTGTTGTCGTGCCTTATCCATGTTTGTGTTAACTTTAGTACTTTTCTCCTAATTGGAAAAACATCGCCTGTCACTTATCATGTCCTGTCGAGATGCCTTAATTCCTATACGATCCAAGCCATTTTTTTTCATTTGGTTATAGTGTAAGCCCAAGGGTTTCCATGAGTTCAAACATTCACCTTACCCTATTATTTTGATGCTAGTAAACTAAATTGATTAGCATTTATGGACTAATGTGTTGCTTTGAGGTATTTTGTTATATACAGGAATTTCATGTCATAATCGCCATTACACAACTTATTTCAATACATGGCTTGTGGATCAAGGATCAAAGGACCCAAGAGCTTGCACCTACATTGGATACATCATCATTTGAAGATGTTCATGTCAAAAAGCTCAAAGATGAAGATTCCACAAGTTCCTAGCAAGTTTCAAGAAGAAGCTTGGAGTTGAACATGCCATGGTGACTCCTCATGCAACCTTTAACATGCATTAAAGATTTGAGGAAGTCACAAGAGCCAAGCAAGGCCAAGTTCACTCACAAGCCGAAGAAGTCCAAGAAAGTGCTAATGAGCCAAGACATTTCAAGAAGACTCAATGGTATACACTTTTAGAATTTATTTGAAGTCCTCTTGATTTTATATTAAATACACTTTCAAAAGGTTTTCAAATGGTTCTTATACTTAACATTTATATCTTTGAAACCATCAACACACCCAAAAATGTGTTTGAAAACCTTGAACTTAAGCCCAAAGACCATGGCCCAAAATTCCTGAATCTTTAAAGTTAAAATGGAATTTTACCTAGGGTCGGTCGTCCGGGGGTCTCCCGGACGACCGCAGCATGGTAGCTAGAAATCCAGCACTTAGGAAAATTTATCGGGCCAGTCAACCAGGGTGATCCGGGCGACCCCGGATATGTTTCTGTTTCAAACATAAACAATCCAGCATGGTTTGGGCGGGCGACCACCATGGGTTGGTCGACTGGGATAGGTTTTTGAGCTGAATTTTTGAGCGAACAGGTTAGCCTCGCCGGGCGACCGCCATGGGCCGGTTGACCGCGACGGTAAGAAATTTGAAAATATAAAAGGGCGGGCGACCGCGGTGGCTCGGTCGACCATGACGGTCGGGCAAACTAGCCGTTGAGGCTTTCGCAGGTTGACTTTTTCAACCCAGGTTTTTACGGTTTTACCCCCAATTCAAATACTCTATATATACATCATTAAAACCTATGTAAACAAGCTTTTAAACATTTGAGAAAGATAAAATCCCATTTCTCTTTGAGCTTCATCTCTAAAAATCAAAAGCAAAAACCTCTTTGAGCTTGTATTTCTACATCTTATCAAGAGGCACTCCATATGGCTTTTATTTGTTTATTTCTTTGGAGTGATTGTGAGCTTTCAACTTTGTAATCCGCCTATTAAGAGGCTGTAGACACCCTCATCTTGCTACGCTAAAGCGAAACGTTTGGTTGGTCATTGAAATCCTAAGTTAGTATTTTATATTAGGGCAAGCATTTTTGCATTTTAGGGTAAATTTCATCTCATTTTAGGTGTTTTGAAGTTGATTCGCAATCCTAAAGGTCTATAGGGGGTTCCATTAATCTCCGGAAGATGAGAATTCAAGTTTCTAATCAAGTGAGAAAACCTGCTATTTTTTGAATTTCTTAGGATTTTTCCTAGTTTCACCAAATTTTGCACCTCAGGGGTAATCAGGTCATTTCCATTGTGTTTCATTTGAGCTCTAGGATGTATCCAAGGAATCGTAGATGATTTCATGAATTTTGAAAAACCTGCTAAATTTAGAATTTCTCAGGGGTTTTACTTGATTTGGAAATTTTATGTGTCAGGGGCATTTTGGGTATTTTTAGGGGATACCAAATAATCCTGTTTGATATTGCTCACCAAAAGGACCCAACTTTAGAAGTTTCTATTTTTGAAGTTTGAGCATAAAGACTATCCATTTTTAACTTTCCCTTTTAGGGGTGAACCAATTTGAGGGTATTATGGTCGCATTTGGATGTGTAATGGTCAAATAGGGGCATTTTAGTCCGAAAAGTTATTTTCCCAAAAAATATGGTTCGATCACGTGTTAGAAGTGCACCATAAATGTCTTATGGGTTGGGTTCATCAATAAAAATTTTGAATTTAAATGATTTTATTGAATTTTCATTGAAAAAAATCCAAAATACATGTCATAAGGCCCATTGGGCTAAAGCCCACAAGGTGGGATGTGGACCCACCCATGTGGGTCGGCCACATAAGTGGGCGTCCCACATGGGGAGGCCACATGCAAAAACGTCCAGCATGGGATGAGGTGGTTGGTGACATCATATTTATTTTGAAAAAAATAATAAAGAAATGAAGAGTTATAATTAGAAATGGCTAGTATGGTCAGGTTAGTAAAATAGTTATAACTTTTTACCTTCTTGTCTAAAAAATTTGTAATTATATTTGTTTCGAACGTCTCAAAAAGATCTACAACTTTCTAGTTTATGACTTTTCCTGAAACAGCCTCTAAATAGGTAAAACATGAGCTCAAACGTTGGGCGACCCTCTTTGGACGAAAATCATTCATAAAAGCTAGTTTCCTATGTGAGAAGGCTTCTAGATTGATCTTCAAAGATCTCTATTGTGTAATTTAGCATTGCTTAGCTTGCAAGAAACAAAATTTAGAAATAAGTTCTATATGAAAATCAAAGAATGAGAAAGTCAAAGCACAAATTGGAAACAAGCCAAAAGGAGAGAGCTCACATTGGAAACTTTAAAATTCACTCAAACCTAGCCTTGTGCCTATAAAGCAAACCCACCCAATGCTTTCCTCTTCTAGAAATTCGTCCAACCTACTGTCCCACTGGAAAATTCGTCTCACCCTTCTCTCTCCCAAGGGAATTGGTTTCCCCTTTGTAAGTGTTTTGCTTCTTCTTCCCCAAGTGTTCTACACAAAATGCTTTCATATATTCAACATATTCAACATATTGGAGGCTATATTATTATTCTTCTGGATTTTCTTTGTGATTAAAAGGGTAAGTCAAAGCATATATCCAAGGATTAGTTACCCTAAAGACAAGGAGAGCTAGCAAGGTTGGTCTTCCAAAACCCTCTCTCATGTAGCTTAAATTAGAAGCATGCTAGGAGTGAATTTGTGATTTTCTTTGAAACGTTATGAAGATGAAAGTGTTTGCATGTGAAATTTTGAGAAAAGGAGATCAGGTCATAATCTAAATTTTTTCTTGAAAAATCTATTTTTAATATTAAAATCCGATTTTTGAACTTAAGAGGGTTTAAATCCATTTTACAAAGTAGTTCAAATAAGCCTTTGCAATTTTTAAAATTTTTCAATCTCTGAGTCTTTCGTGTAGTAAGGAGTATAGAAATTTGAAATTTTCAAGAATTTTGACTTCGTATTGACCACTATTTGACCTTTTGAACTCTACCCTTAAAGGCGTAAAATTCCAAAGATCAAATTTAAAAAGATGTCAAAACAGATCACAAATCAATGAAATCATAACAGACTTTTAAGGTTTTGAAACATTAGGAATTTTTGGAAGAATTTTGGATTTAATTTAAGGAGTTTAAAATTTTATTTAATTCGAGGGGCATTTTTTGAAAAAACCAATTTTCAAAAAATATATATGGTTTCTAGAAGTGAAATTTTGACGGGAGGTAACTAAAACCTGATCTGATCTCCAGTGAATTTTTCAAGACTTTTGGTTACTGTTCGATATGTCTTATGATTTTTTATACCAAATCAAGTATGCCATATTAAATTTGAAACAAATAGTAAATTGCAATAAAAATTCTGAAAATAATTATTGCGATTTACTGCTGGAATGACATGTTCTCATAAAGTTTGGATTGATTCGAAGTATTTTTACTATGTGTTTCTTTGTAAATTTATAATCTTGACAGATATCTTTAAAATCGACAATTGATAGTAAATCATTTTTAAAATCCATAAAATTTTTACAATAGTCTTCTCTGATCAAGATAAAGCGACTGTAAATATTTCAGCTTATTTAGATTAGATGTGCTATAAGTTGATGTGTAAATTCATAATCTGGACAGATTTCTTCAACATTGAAACACTGATAGCAAAACACATTTAAAATCCATGAGAATTTTACAGTAGTCTTCTCTGGTCAAGGGAAAGCTACTGCAAAATATTCAGCTTATTTAGATTAGATTTACTATAAGTTGATATGTAAATCAATAATCTGAACTGAAATTTTTTAAAATCTTTAAGCAAATCGAAATAAATTTAAATTGTTATAAAAATTTTCAGAGAGTTCTATTGCTCCATCATGCATTCAATCTTTAAACCATCAAAATAGAAACCTTAGGAATCGATGATTTCCTTTGTAAATTTGTTATACTGTGATAGTTTAACTGCCAAGATTGCGTTCATAATCGTATCCTAATTGCGATCAATCCTTGATAATTTTGGCATTTAAATTATCGTATGTTATTGGCTCTGAGGTCCACGGAAATCCTGAGAAACATGCCAGGCAATAACATACTATAACTTACGTGCTAAATTATACAAGGGTCGAAAGAATGATTCCCTTCCGTAGATGCAATTCAAGGCTGAAACTTGCCAGTATTAGAGCCATTGGTATTCCGTAGATTTTAGGAATTGAAAACCTTTAAAGAATTGAAAATCATTAATTTCAACAAACTGAATTAATTTAATACATGTCTTTGGAACCGTTGGATTGCGGTTTCCCATCGTAAGAACTCTTAGGGCCCCTTAGGAACACTTACGTCACGTTGTGTTCTAGGTTTTAGGGAGTACTAGAGTTAGGAGTCCAGCCTCATCACGGCCGTTTGCTATGGATAGCAACCGTGCCATAGATCTAGTTACACTAGTTACCACTTTTTCCCATAGGACAGGCCTAGTTACATATGATGTAGGTTCACCTGCATTAGTCTAAGGGATATCTTGCACTTAGATAAGACCATATAGCATCTTAGATGAAATCCTACGATAATAAAAGCTGCTCAACTTGAATTAAATGAACCCCTTAAACTGTTGAAACAATCAATCCAGTCTAGATCGGCGTCCTAGATGTCTTAGGCATGTAGCTTAGTTTAGGCACTGAACTACGTCGACTCTGATCCCAGTGAGGCTTGGGTACGTATGCAGTTTGGATGCTTGATGGCATACCAATCACGAGTCGACCCCACACACAATCAGTAGGATTTTTAGGATAGTTTTTCTTTTCTTTTCTTATTTAAAACCTTGAATTAAAATTAATTAAATCACTTAGGACTTTTCTCAAATTAGAATTTTAGGAGAACATTCACTTAGATTGAATCCAAACAAATTAAGAAAATCAAGATACATATTAGAGATTACTTTGAAATTAGATTTTAGGTTGCATGTCACATAGTTCGCACATTAATATAGAGTTAAATGAGCCATTTAAAAGAAATTCAAGTGATATAACTTTTGGAATTGAAAATCGGATTATCGGGTGTAGACATCCCCATTTTGCTCCGCTTTAATCAACAAAGAAGTTAGTGTTTCTCTATCCGTTTTTCAGTGTTTCCCATTCCCGTGTCCGCCTCTTATGTTTTCTCAATCTTTCCGATCATTTCCGCAATGTTCTGTATTTTTCTTTTCGCTAAGTGTTGAGAAGGGTTATTCAGAAGAATCCAAACCAGGGGAGAATTTGGACCCATTCAGTGGGCCCGCATTGAACATTTGTTTAAGATTTGGATCAAACAGGGGGTCCGGACATTGTTTTAATGAAAAATGAGTTTTGAACCTACTTCGATCCAGTGCATAAAGATGCCCCTCAAGGGAATAGTCAAGATTTCAGGGAGGTTGTTTTAACAAGCAATTTTGTTGCGACCATCAAGTTGAGCTATTCAGATAATCCTTGGAAATGATTTTTAGGCACAACTTTATAAGTTAATGGTATGGATCATCCTGTGAGCGAAATTGATTTGGAGGGGCACATCCCATATATATTGAGACCCATAAATTGGACGGCTGAGATCATCCAATGGAAGGGATTTGAATGCAAGTAGTGCAGTGCAAGAAGAATTCACCCGAAGTAGGGCCCACTAGTTTCTAGATTGAATTATACCATGGAATTCACCCATGATAATGGACCCACATTAATTTATTGTATGGTGCAGTGGTGCCAATATCAATTTTCAATCACAAATGGAAATTGGTTTGTGGAAGATATTGATTGAATGGTGGTCCCTACATTGAGAAGAACGAATTTGGAAGATTTCTACATGAAATATAAAATTCTTTCCCTTATAATATCTCATGAGATAAATAGTTCATGATTTTTGGAATCAAGATTTTCTTGCTCTGGAAATATGCTATTGTGGGAAAGATGTTTAGTGTGTGGTGTTTGGAAAGCCATAAAAAAAAAAGTTTCTTTTTGAAGGATGGAGCGTCTCTCTCTGGCTTGGTTTCGAAAAAAGCAAGTAACTCTCTCTTCATAAAGAGGATGGTCTCTATGGTTGAAAAAAAGGAAGAAAAACGGCAACTCTGTAAAGAGAAAAAGGAGGCTCCGGAAGTTGAAAGAGAAAAAAAGGAAAAACAGAGGGTCTCCTCATTCTCAAGGCTCTGTAATTTCCAACTCTAAAAAGACGAAGTCAGAGCCCTCTTTCTCTGGTTTTTCCTACTAAAGAAGAGAAGAGAGCAGAGCATAGTCTGTGTCATTCCCTCTCGTCTCTCGGTCATCTCTGCATCTCGGTTGTCTCTCCCTTACCTTCTCCCTCTGATCTATTCTCTTCCTCACTCACCATCCCTCTGTTTTCTTCTCATCATCTACCCCCAACCCTCAACAGCCCACGTATAAATAAAAAGAAAAACTCTCAAAAACAGAGTATCGTACTCTCCATCCCTCTGTGTTCATCGTTCGTCCCTTTCTAATTCTCTGTTCCCCACACTCTCCATATTTCTCGATCCACCACTCACCCTTTACTATCTTTCATCCCCCTCACCTCTCACAAACCAGCCATCTTCTCACGTTCATTCCCTCTCCCCTCTGTCAATCTGTTTTTTTACGCACCATCTCTCACTCTGTGCTTTCACTCTCCCCTACCACCCTCTATTTTCACTAACTCTCGGCCTCTCACTCTCCCTTACAACCCTTTGTTTCCTCTTCAACCCACCCACATATTAAAAAAAAAGAAGAGAAAGGAAACAAGGAACAGAGCATTGGTTTCCTTTCACAAAGCTACGGAAAAAACAGAGTCTCGGCTTGCTTCGATCAAGAAAGTTTTTGATCTCTTTAACTCTCTCTGTCAGCCCTCTCACCATCTCTCTCAATCTTTGTTTATCTCTCTCTCATTACACTCCTTGTTTCACTCTCACTCATCCTCACTCCACTCTCTGTTTCACAATCTCTGTCTCATTCATTTTCTCTCAACTTCTCTATTTATCTATCTCACTCATCCCTCGAATTCTTTATTTCTGTCGATCTCTCAAACTCTCTATCTCTCTCACTCACTCTCACTCTCTATCTACCTCTCTCTCCCCATCCACAGTGAGAGAAACAAGGAGAAAAATTTTAAAAAAAAGAAAAAAATAAAGAGAGAAAGCGGACATCGGATCGAGCGTCGGCGAGATTTTTCGGCTCTCGAATTCGGCGAGGATCTCCATCACAGGTAGGTGCACTATTCTCAGATTTTTCCAGAATTATTTGATATTTTTTATGTATTTTTGCATGGTTTTTAGCATTTAATTGAATTTAATTTGATATTATATGTGTGTGCTCAAAATCATGATCTACATGAGTGTTTCAATTCCGATTCGTCTCGAAATTTAATACACCGATCTATTTAAATAGACAAAAATAACCATCGGATAACTCCCCATACCTTCCATTCTTGTAACCAGGTAGCGAGTCTAGATTTCTGGTTAATTATGGGTCATAGATCCCACATCTAGGTGGCGACTCTGTCAGTCTCTTTTGTGTGGAATTCGGATTGCCTTAGTGTAAGCCCAATGGTTTTTTCCTTGGCATTCCCATCTTGTTTTGATGATTCCAATACACAAGTGATCATTTATCACTAATGTGTTTGTTTGTCTAAGTTGTAGATCTTGATAAAGTAAGATCAAGGATGCTTGGATTGAAGGCCAAGAAGCCCACATTGGACCACTAATTGGAAGGCCTAAGTCATCAAGCAAGAAGTCATGAAGACTTGAAGACATGAAGAAATTCATATTGAAGACCATTTTTTGTCTTTTAGAATGTATTTGATCCAAACCTAGATTAGGTTTTTAGAGGCATAATTAAGTTAATCTCACACACCCTAAATAAACAAGTGATTGTATTTGTGGAGTTCCAACACCTTGGAACCCTCATAGCAATCCCATCTTGGTTGAGAATTGGAAGCCCAAAACAGAATTGAAAATCTGCTCTGCATAGGCTTCTCGGAACTCCGAGAGTTTTTCTCGGAACTCCGAGAATTCTCGGAACTCCGAGAATTATTCTCGGAACACCGAGAAATGGTCCAGTAGACTTTTTCCAATTTCTGTGAGGCTTCTCGGAACTCCGAGATTTTTTCTCGGAACTCCGAGAACACTCCAACGGTCTGAAAAAGAGCCGTTTGGAATTTTTGCTGGAATTACCTCAATGCCATTGAATGGTCATATTTTGGTTTTCCTATAAATATGGGTGTTCTAAACATACAAACTATCAATCCTAACACTCTTAAACTTCATTTGAATACCCAAGAGTGAATCAAGCTTCAATTGTGCCTCTCATCACCAACTCTAGGATTTGGATCATAGGCTCTCAATTGTACATCTTTTGTAACCCTTGTGAATGGATTTTTTAGTTCTTTCTTTCATCTTTCAAGATTTGTATTCGGGCGAGTATTCGGAGAAGCGGAGCCTTTTTTCTCCGTGGTGAGGATTGCCACCAAGGTTAAAGCAATTGTAATTGGCACCGATCTTCGCCAAGGTTAAGAAGATCAAATAGTGAAGCCATCAACGGGTTTGGTTGGTGGAGTGGAGTAGGCCTCGGGTTTGAGGACCGAACCACTTTAAATCTCGGGTGCACTCTTTCTATCTCTTTGCTCCTTCATTTGCATTGCACCATTAGATTTAACTTGTATGCTTAAAATATTGTTTTTGATCCCTTAATCGGTTTAAGTTTTTCAAATTGGTAAATTCTAGTTTTCTTAAACAACCGCATTCTCCCTCCTCATAGTTGCCATTTCTATTATAACTTGGGACCCCCTGTATCGATTTTTCACTTGGTATCAGAGCCTTGGCTCTTAAAAGATTTTAAAATTTTTGTGAAAGTTATTTCAAAATCTAACTAGGGAAAGATTTTATTTGGCAACTTCTAATTGTGAAATGGCACACCAAATTGGAACCGGACTTCCGGAAGGCCATTCCACAACTAAACCTCCTTTCTTCAATGGGTCAAACTATGGACATTGGAAAACAAGGATGCGCATCTATCTTCTTTCGATAGATGTGGAACTTTGGTACGTTGTTGAAAATGGATACAATGTACCTTCCATACCTTTTGAAGAATGGAATGTGGTAGAGAAAAGGCAAGCTAATTTGAACTACAAAGCAATAAATTCCTTGTTTTGTGCCTTAGCTACCGAGGAGTTTAATAGAGTTGCTCTTTTTGATTCCGCCAAGACTATTTGGGATACCCTTGCAACTACCCATGAGGGAACATCACAAGTCAAGGATTCCAAAATAAACTTGTTAAAGAGCAAGTATGAAATGTTTAGAATGAGTCCAAACGAGAGTATTTCGGAAATGTATACTCGTTTTTCTATTATTTCTAACGAACTAGCTAATCTTGGTAAATCTTATCCTAACGATGAGCTTGTGAGTAAGTTACTTAGGTCTCTTCCTCCCCATTGGGATCCAAAGGTGACCGCGATTCAAGAGTCAAAAAATCTCAAGACGCTAACCATAGAGGAGCTTGTAGGATCTCTCATCACCCATGAGATGCTCCTTACTAGCCGACAAGAGGAAAAGAAGCCAAAGGAGAAGGAGAGGGAATTTAGATCCCTAGCACTCAAGGCTTCCAAGGAAGACTCATCAAGTGAAGCGGATAGTGACGAAGAAGAAGCTTTACGAAGATTCAAGAGCTTGTGGAGAAAGAAGCATAAGAAAGATAAGAAAAAGAAAGAAGAAAGTGATGTTGATGGAGCCTTAAGATGCTTCAATTGCAAGAAGATAGGACACAAAAGACCGGATTGTCCACTTCTAAAATCAACTTCCTCTAAGTACAAGGGTAAGAAGGATTGGAAGAAGCATAAGGCTCTTGCCGCCGGTTGGGATGCGTTAAGCACATCGGGCAAAAGCTCGAGTGAAGGGGAAGAAAATAAAAAAGATGATCTTTGCTTCATGACATTCACCCATGAAGTTGAGGTAAACTCTAACCCCTCATATTCTTCATCTAGTAGTAAAAGTGATAGCATACCTTATGATGAATTATGTGAAACCTTGCATACCCAAATTTCCAAAAACAAAGTTCTTAAAAAATCCATTTTAAAGTTAGAAAAAGAACTTGAATTTTTGAAAAGTGATTTATCTTCTTCCATATCTCAAGAACAAGTTACACTTGAAAATCATAAACTTGAGATTAATACCCTTAAGGGTAGTTTGGATGAGAAAACTTGCCAACTTTTAAAATTTCAAAATATGGCAAGCTCCTCCAATTCTTATGAAGATGAAAGAAATGAGCTTTTAGTTCAAACATCCCATCTTCATAATGAAAATGAAAGACTTAGATTATGTTTACATGGATTTCTAAATGGAAATAAAATTATTGACATAATCCTAAGTAAAACTAGTCTTAGACCTCAACATGCTTATCATGATAGGACTAGTGTATCTAACCCTCTTGTTAGATGCCATTTTTGTGGAATGAATGGTCATTACCAATTCCAATGTGCATCCAAGAGTAGGGCTAAATGTGGGACCAAGAAATCTTGGGTTCCCAAAACCCCCATATGATGATATTCATATTGTGTAGATTAGGGGTTTTTAAACTTAAAATTAAATATATTTCATTTGTATGTTTTTTTTATAACCCCTCTTGTAATTGTAAAATTATTTTAACTAGGGGGAGTTAAAATTGAATTTTTCTTTGAAAAAGGGGGAGCTTTAAAATTGTATTTTTTAAACCCTTGTTTTTCTTACCCCTTCTTTTTGTTGATGACAAAGGGGGAGAAGAATCTAGAGTAAAGTCTCTAGTGTAAGAAAAATGTGAAAAGAGTATATGCCTTGATTTGTAAAATCTCTTGTGCTTGTCATCATCAAAAAGGGGGAGATTGTAAGCCCAATGGTTTTTTCCTTGGCATTCCCATCTTGTTTTGATGATTCCAATACACAAGTGATCATTTATCACTAATGTGTTTGTTTGTCTAAGTTGTAGATCTTGATAAAGTAAGATCAAGGATGCTTGGATTGAAGGCCAAGAAGCCCACATTGGACCACTAATTGGAAGGCCTAAGTCATCAAGCAAGAAGTCATGAAGACTTGAAGACATGAAGAAATTCATATTGAAGACCATTTTTTGTCTTTTAGAATGTATTTGATCCAAACCTAGATTAGGTTTTTAGAGGCATAATTAAGTTAATCTCACACACCCTAAATAAACAAGTGATTGTATTTGTGGAGTTCCAACACCTTGGAACCCTCATAGCAATCCCATCTTGGTTGAGAATTGGAAGCCCAAAACAGAATTGAAAATCTGCTCTGCATAGGCTTCTCGGAACTCCGAGAGTTTTTCTCGAAACTCCGAGAATTCTCGGAACTCCGAGAAATGGTCCAGTAGACTTTTTCCAATTTCTGTGTGGCTTCTCGGAACTCCGAGAATTCTCGGAACTCCGAGAATTATTCTCGGAACTCCGAGAACACTCCAACGGTCTGAAAAAGAGCCGTTTGGAATTTTTGCTGGAATTACCTCAATGCCATTGAATGGTCATATTTTGGTTTTCCTATAAATATGGGTGTTCTAAACATACAAACTATCAATCCTAACACTCTTAAACTTCATTTGAATACCCAAGAGTGAATCAAGCTTCAATTGTGCCTCTCATCACCAACTCTAGGATTTGGATCATAGGCTCTCAATTGTACATCTTTTGTAACCCTTGTGAAGGGATTTTTTAGTTCTTTCTTTCATCTTTCAAGATTTGTATTCGGGCGAGTATTCGGAGAAGCGGAGCCCTTTTTCTCCGTGGTGAGGATTGCCACCAAGGTTAAAGCAATTGTAATTGGCACCGATCTTCGCCAAGGTTAAGAAGATCAAATAGTGAAGCCATCAACGGGTTTGGTTGGTGGAGTGGAGTAGGCCTCGGGTTTGAGGACCGAACCACTTTAAATCTCGGGTGCACTCTTTCTATCTCTTTGCTCCTTCATTTGCATTGCACCATTAGATTTAACTTGTATGCTTAAAATATTGTTTTTGATCCCTTAATCGGTTTAAGTTTTTCAAATTGGTAAATTCTAGTTTTCTTAAACAACCGCATTCTCCCTCCTCATAGTTGCCATTTCTATTATAACTTGGGACCCCCTATATCGGATTTTCTCCACTCCACTCTCTGTTTCACAATCTCTGTCTCATTCATTTTCTCTCAACTTCTCTATTTATCTATCTCACTCATCCCTCGAATTCTTTATTTCTGTCGATCTCTCAAACTCTCTATCTCTCTCACTCACTCTCACTCTCTATCTACCTCTCTCTCCCCATCCACAGTGAGAGAAACAAGGAGAAAAATTTTTAAAAAAAGAAAAAAATAAAGAGAGAAAGCGGACATCGGATCGAGCGTCGGCGAGATTTTTCGGCTCTCGAATTCGGCGAGGATCTCCATCACAGGTAGGTGCACTATTCTCATATTTTTTCATAATTATTTGATATTTTTTATGTATTTTTGCATGGTTTTTAGCATTTAATTGAATTTAATTTGATATTATATGTGTGTGCTCAAAATCATGATCTACATGAGTGTTTCAATTCCGATTCGTCTCGAAATTTAATACACCGATCTATTTAAATAGACAAAAATAACCATCGGATAACTCCCCATACCTTCCATTCTTGTAACCAGGTAGCGAGTCTAGATTTCTGGTTAATTATGGGTCATAGATCCCACATCTAGGTGGCGACTCTGTCAGTCTCTTTTGTGTGGAATTCGGATTGCCTTAGTGATCCCAAGTTCACATAAAAGATGAATTAAAATCAATAATAAAAATGCACACGCCAATCGCGTGGGTACGAGAGACCAAGAGAGAGCGTGGCAGCTCGCGCCCCACCCCTCTCGCGGGATCGGGTCCCACAGTTTGGCGACTCTGCTGGGCACCACCTAACTTCATTAAAATTCCAAAGGGTAACTCATTTGAATCCAATTTAATTGATCATAAAAACTCTATCTCTTTTATGTTTGCTAGATTAGTTTGTTTGTCTTGTTTGATTTTCTCATCACATTTACTCAAACTTAATCTAACAAAACCTGAAGGCATCATAGATTGCGCAAACTTACTGCACACACTTACATCACTTGCATCTAAACCCTTGCATCTCACATGCACACACGTCCTATTTTAGGAACCCGGAGTGTTATCTAGCATGGTTGACTGGGATTTCATCACCTGGTGCCTCTGTGCTAGAGAAGCATTCCACCCTTAGCCTAGCACCTTATGGTGCGTAAACGGGTCTCTTGTTCACGTACTGATACGCCGGACACTGGTACAGTATATCGAACATGGATTCGCGTTAAGGGAACTCTTGGCCTTACCCCTAGATTAACCCACACATGCATGTAGTATACGAACACATGTGCATCACGTGTGTGAGCCTAGTTTAGGATATCCTACCCATTTGTGTCTAGATTAGGCCGTAGTCCATCTTCCAATGGCTACGATCGGTCCTTAGGTACACAAACAAAGTCGTGAGTCGAGATCCTCTCTCCACTCCGCTAGATTAGGATTAGGGTTTGATGCCTTCAGGTAACACTGTTAAAATGTACGAAGATTAAAAACTTTCCCTTTGGGGTTAGGATATAAATCCCATTCATTTCCAAAGATCTCATAGGATTAGTCATTCATGATCTATCCGTTAAAAGCAATCTTATGCTATCTCATCTCATCTCTTGATCGTACGTCTGTCAATCTTCTATCATGTGATTCGATCATGTATTCATACTTTCTTTATACTGGCAGGAACTTATCCCAATCTCGTGTTCATATAACCCTGATCATTCTTGTATCCCTTCTCTTGGCTTACAGGCACTATGTCTACTCGTACAATTCTTGATTGGATCCGTGGTACATTAAGAGAATCTCACATCTATGCCATAAGTGAGCAAGAGAAAAATCTCTTCGGCTATGTGGCAATCATTAAGCTCGATTGGAGATTACTTTATGCCGCATCAGAATGTTGGGATCCCGATCATCATGTCTTCCGTTTTGGCAACCAAGAAATGTGTCCCACCTTTGAAGAATGGTGTGCCTTATTAGAATATCCCGTGGATGGCCCTCTGTGTGTCAGATTATCATCCTTTGTTCCTTCGCTTGATGAATAATCCAGACGAATCCATGAACTCTTTCATGAAAGGCCAAGAAGTGTCCATGCAACAACTGATTGACATTTACCCTCCTGGGGGACACATTGGTGTTGTTGATATTCAAAAAGCCCGACGTCGTGCTTTGAGATTCTGCTCATTTGCTAGGTTCCTCACTGTCCAACCTTCTCGCTTTGCGTCGGCTGTTCTTTTGGACCTCATTGATCAAATGGATCATGGTGCCAATCCAGTTCCTACTATACTTGCAGAAACCTTCAATGGTTTGGATGATATGGCTCGTCTTCGTGCCAACTCAGGTCCAAGCTCTTATGTTCGCTCTTTCGTTGGGTCCTTTTCAGGATGTCCTGCTTTACTTCAGGTGTGGTTATGCCACAAGCTAAAAATCGCAGCTCCTGTGCATTTCGATCATACGTTATACACCTTCAGTGAATGGCGTCATGATGTTTCCTTTGATCACAAAAGCGATTGGGTTGAATGGTTAAATTCTCGCTAGCAAGATCAGATTTATTGGCAAATTCCTGGGATCCAAGAAGCTGTCTTCCACACCGGAGAAGCTAACTATGTTCGCCTTCTTGGCCTCAAAAAGACTTCCTTCTATGTTCCTGCCAGGATTCAGCGTCAGTATGGAAGAGAGCAATCCATTGTGCCTCCCCTTCGTCATTTCTTTCCGCCTGAGGATCTCAAGCCCAAGATTGTCAAAGCCGTTTCATCTGATTGGGATGTCAAAATCATCAAGCCTTTAAAAGAGTCAGCTGAGAAAGATTGTCGTCCGAAGAAGAAGTCTAAAAAGAATGCTTAGTTCCATGTTTAATCTTATCCGTTTATCTTTGAAAGAATGAATCATGTACTCAAACTTTAATGATTGATCAATAAAGTTCATCTTTCTTTCTCATTATCTTGGTCTATGCGTACATCATCGTCTACTTCTTTCTTATTTTAAAATATGTCTTTCGAATATTTCAGGGTAGTAAACATCATAGCTAACCCTACTACTCCTTGGGTTCGAGTCTCTTCGCGATTGGAGAGGAAATCTGTATCCCCGCCACCCTCTCTGAGAACCCCAGCATCTCCTTCTTTCTCATCCTCACCAATGGCAGACAACCAAGATGGCCTTCCACCCGCTGCTATTACCGATACTCTTACCTTGATTCTCCAGCAGCTTCAAGAACTCAAAGAAGAGAACCGAGTTATCAAGGCTCAGCTTTCTAAGAAGTTGGGACCGTCGTTGTCCAAAGATAAAGGGCCCATACACCAAGCAGCTATTTCAGCAGCACCTGCCCAACCAGTGTTCATCACTATCCCTGATAAAGCCGAAGAAGATTTGCAAAAAGAGCAGTACAGTGAGGATCGCAATAGGCCTTCTCAGTCCGTGGTTGATAAGACAATTATGGAGAAATTAGAAAGTCTTGCCAGGAAAGTTCAAGACATCCAGTTTCAAGACCAGGGTGGTTTCAATCCAAGTGATCTTACGCTGTTTCCCGAGATCCGTCTCCCTGCCAATTTTCAAATGCCAGATTTCGACAAATATGATGGTGTGGGTTGTCCAATCACCCATTTACAGATGTTTACCATCATGTGTCAGCCTCAAGGCTTATCTCCTGAGCAAATGGCTCAATTGTTCCCGGTTTCCCTAACCAAGGTCGCTAGAAGGTGGTTCATGGTCCTAGACAAGACTCGTTATAGGACATGGAAAGACATCGGTGAGCAATTCATCAGGCAGTTCAAATATGGCGATGGGACAGAAATTACTAGAAAGGATTTGGAAAGGACCAAGCAAGATTCGAGGGAATCTTTTCTAATTTTTGTGAAGAGATGGAGAAGACTAGTAGCTCAGATGATGGAGCGCCCGTCTGAGGAAGAGCAAGTTCAAATAATCATGAAAAATATTTTCCCCCAACTCCAGTATCACATGTCATTGCAATATTATCCAGACTTCAAGCACTTCATTGTGGCAGGCACCCAGATAGAGGAGGCTATGGCTCAAGGTGTATTCAACCGTAGCAACCCAAACCCCAGAGATTTCAAAAAGTCCCCTCCAGCCCAAGTCAGTAGTATCTCTCGTTCCAGTGCTCAGTCCTCTAAGTCCCAAGAACTTCTAGTAATGGACTATGCTCAACCCACGACCGCACCTCGGCAACAAACCCGGGTAGAATTTACCCCTCTTCCCATTCCATCTTCAGAGGTGCTTAAGCAGTGTCTTGCTTCAGGTCGCATAACCCTACCTGCTATCCGGCCTCCCCCCAATCCTCTACCTGCAAATTGGCGAGCCGACCTACACTGTGAGTATCACAGAGGTCCTGGTCATCTTACTGACAACTGCATTGCCTTGAAATTTAGAATCCAGAAACTCATTGATGAGAAAGTCATTGCATTCCAGCCAAGACCCAATGTCACCCAAAACCCGCTACCTGGTCATGCTAACCCTTCTGCTGCCGTTAATGCCATAACCATAGGAGATTCTGAGTTTGACCCTCTCACCCTCATATGTGCCTTAGAACCCATTTCTGAACCCCAAATCATATTCTGTGATGAATCATACCTAAGAGAGTCTGTACATCCCTTGGTAATCACTTATGAGCCACAAGTCCCTCAAGTTATTACTTATGATGAGCCAGAATTGGATGAAGTCAGACATGTGACAAGGGGCGGAAGAATTTTCAAACCTGTTGAATTGAGAGTCAAAAATCCAGGGGCATTGGCTCGAGGAGAGGAGCCGCAATATGTGAAAGATGCAGATGATGAAGTTGTGCAACAGCTGAAGAAAACTCAGGCCGTTATATCTGTTTGGGGATTGTTGATAGCATCAAAGAAACACAGAGAGGCTGTGTTAAAAGAATTGAATACAACACAGGTATCCTCAGAAATATCTCCCGAGCAGCTGGCTGAAGTTGTTGCTCTAACCCAGGCCACCAGGGCCATTAGTTTCTCAGATCAGGAGCTGCCTCCTCAAGGTCGGAATCATGCTAGAGCTCTTCATGTCACTATTGTCTGTGGAGGCAAGAAAGTACCATCTGTGTTGGTAGATAACGGATCCGTGTTGAATGTATGTCCATTGAGAACTGCCATTACCTTGGGTTTCGGTCCCACTGATTTTGCCGAATCAACCCTTGGTATCCTCGCATATGACAAAAACCCGCAGAAATGTGGTCGGAGTCCTTACCACCAAGATTGTTGTAGGCGGTCAAGAATTTGAGGTTGAGTTTCAAGTTATTGATATCAAGGCCTCGTTTAATATGCTTCTGCGACGTCCCTAGTTGCATAAGGAAGGTGCTGTTGCTTCAACCATTCACCAAAAATTGAAGTTCATCAAAGATGGGAAGTTGTTCACTGTCAGAGGTGAAGAAGAGCCAGAAATAGGACAGATAACAGGAGAAACTCTGATCCTTCCAGTTGCAAGAGCAGAAGACTACAACTTGAATGGTTTCGCGTTCGACGTTGCTGCTATTTCCTATAAAGAGGCCTCTCGGGAGGAGTTGTATTTACCTTTTGCTATCAGTCCTGTGGTTGTCAAGATGATGAGAAAAATGAATTACTTTTCTGGTATGAATTTGGGCCGTGATCCAAGCAAGGCATCTCACTGGCGCCCAATCAAAGCAAACCATGGAGTTTTCAGTCTTGAATATGTACCTACTGAGGAGGAGGAAGAAGCCATGGAAGAATTGTTGAAATTGAAGGAAGAAATCCGCCGCACCGGAAGGGTACTCCCAATGGCTCCATATTCCTTATCGATGAATGGTCACTTTATCAAAGAATGCGAGACTTCTCCGTACTATGGGTTTTCTGAACCATGGTATGACTCAGTGACAGGGATCACGATACCTGGTTTTGAAATATTTATTGGCCTTGCTCTCCCAGAAACAGAACCGCCGGTATATTATGTTGAGAAGACTGTTGAGGACTGGTTAGTCTACCTTGAGCCAGATGTGTTGGGGTCCTTGTTGGAAGAAGATGTGCCTGATGTTGCTTGGCAAGAGTTGCCAGTTTTAGACTATTCTGAAGAGCAAGAAGAGAAAAACTGTGAAGATGTGCTAGTAGCAGTTATTCAGAGCAATGATACCTTTATTGAACATCAGAGTCAGATTGCACCTGCAACAGAAAATCTTTCAAACTGGAGTTTTAGTGTTTTTCCTACTTATTTTATTAAGTCAAGTCCCGTCAAGTCAATTGAATCCGAGTCAGTGCCTAGTCCAGGCGAGTCATTTTCTGATTTTATTTACTATGTGAATCCTGAGCCTGTTCAGGATGAGTCCAATGATAATGATGTAATTCCTTTCAATTCAATGAAATCTGATTCTCAGTATGTCTCTGTGTTTGCTTCTGACTTTAATAATGATAACACTCCCTCCTCAGACGAGGAAGAAGGGATCGACGAAACTCCCCTTGAATTGCAGCATATGCTCAAACAAGAGGAGGAGCGCCGAGCCCAGCCTCTTAAAGATGAAATCGAAATTATAAACATCGGAACAGAAGATTTAATATAGGAAATACGAATTGGAAATACTCTATCCTCTGAAGAGCGCGATGAACTAATAAACCTACTTAAGGAATATAAAGAAGTTTTTGCCTGGTCCTACAAAGATATGCCCTGGTTGAGCGAAGACATTGGTCGGCACAAGCTACCTTTGTTACCGAGAATTAAACCTAAAAAGCAGAAGCTAAGGAGAATGAAGCCCGAGTGGGTCTTGAAAGTAGAAGAAGAGGTTACTAAGCAGTTGAATGCTGGGTTTCTGCAAGTAGTAGAATATCCAGAATGGCTCGCAAATATAGTACCTGTACCGAAGAAAGATGGAAATGTGAGAATGTGTGTAGATTTTAGGGATTTGAACAAGGCAAGTCCAAAAGATGATTTCCCTCTACCACATATCGATATCCTGGTAGACAATACGGCCAGGCATGAATTACTATCTTTCATTGGATGGTTTCTCGGGCTACAATCAAATTAAGATGGCACCCGAGGACATGACTAAAACCTCATTCATTACACAATGGGGGACATATTGCTATCGGGTAATGCCATTTGGTCTTAAGAATGCCGGTGCGACATATCAAAGAGCAGCTACAGCCTTACTCCATGACATGATACATAGAGAAGTCAAAGTTTATGTCGATGATATGATTGTAAAAGCCAAAGAAAGGAGAGATCATATCTCGCTTTGAAAGAATTCTCAAATACCAGCTTCGCCTGAATCCTAGCAAGTGTGTATTCGGGGTTACCTCTCGTAAGTTGTTAGGATTCATGGTGAGTCAAAGGGGTATAGAGGTGGATCCTCAGAAAATTAAGGCTATCCAAGAGATGCCGCCGCCTAAAACCGAGAAGGAAATTTGGGGATTCCTAGGAAGGATACAGTTCCTAAGGCGTTTCATCGCTCATCAGACTTCAACTTGTGAACCTATCTTTAAGCTCTTAAAGAAAAATACTTCCAAAGAATGGACGGAAGAATGTCAGCAGGCCTTTGAGAAGATAAAGCAAAGTTTATCTGAACCACCGATAGTAGCATCAGTAATACTGGGGCATCCATTGCTGCTTTACTTGTTAGTAACAGAAACCACCTTGGGTTGTATGTTAGCACAGCAAGATCCAGAAACCAAGCATGAAAAGGATGTGTACTATCTTAGCAAGAAGATGTTGGAGTATGAACAGAAGTACACTGTCCTAGAAAAAACCTGCTTAGCCTTGGTTTGGGCTACTCAGCGACTCAGACATTACCTCTTATCGCATAAGGTCCTGCTTCTGTCAAGGATGGATCCTCTGAAGTATCTCTTTGAAAAACCAGCCCTGACAGGTAGAACTACCAGATGGTTATTGTTGTTGTCTGAGTTTGACATCACCCATGTAACCCAAAAATCAGTAAAGGGCCGAGCCATTGCTGAGCAATTGGCAGAAGCACCCCGAGAAGAAAGTCAACCTTTCAAGCCGATGTTCCCAGATGAAGAGATCATGATGATAGAAGATGAATATCCAGAAACTGGTTGGATCCTCTATTTTGATGGAGCAGCAAACCAAACAGGACAAGGAGTAGGGGCATTGCTTGTGTCACCCCCCAATGAGCATGTTCCCCTTGCCGTTAAGTTACAATTCAATTGCACCAACAATATGGCAGAGTATGAAGCATGCATTGTTGGGCTTGAGGCCGCATTGGCCTTAGGCATAGAGAATCTTGACGTATATGGAGATTCAAAGTTAATCATTTGCCAAACTCAAGGAGAGTGGAGAACCAAAGAAGAAAAGCTACAGCCATATCATGAATACTTGGATGCTCTCGCTCAACAATTCCAGTGCATCACTTTCAGTTATTTGCCAAGGTTGAAGAATAGATTCGCCTATGCCTTAGCAACATTAGCTTCTATGATTGACATACCTCATAATATGAAGGTGAGGCCCATCACAGTTCAAGAGCAATGGGCTCCTGCATATGTTGGTACTATAGAGATAGCTGCAAGATGTCCCGATGGTAAACCATGGTATACGGACATAAAGAACTACATCTCGGGCCAGGGGCATCCCAATGAGGCGTCGAATAAAGAAATAAGGACTTTACAGATATTGGCAGCTAATTTTGTCATTTGTGGAGGAGAGTTGTATCAACGGTCTTTCGACGGAATTCAACTCTTATGTGTCACTGAAGATCAAGCAGAAGAAATTCTCGCAGATATTCATGAAGGGGTATGTGGGCCTCATATGAATGGGAAGATGTTGGCAAGGAAGATCCTACGTCTGGGGTATTATTGGCCGACATTGGAAGCAGATTGTCACGCATTTGTGAAGAAATGCTATAAGTGTCAGATACATGCGAATCTCATTCATGTACCACCTACCGAATTGCATTCTCTTACCTCTCCTTGGCCGTTTTCGGTATGGGAAATTGACATAATTGGCAAGATTTTTCCTAGGTCATCTAATGCTCACGAGTACATACTCGTTGCAATTGACTACTTCACCAAGTGGGTCAAGGCCGCTTCTTATGCAAAGCTTACATCCGCATCAGTTGCTAAATTCATACGCACCAACATCATTTGCAGATATGGAATTCCCCATGAACTTATCTCAGATAACGGATCTCATTTCAAGAAAGAAGTAATCACTCTTTGCGAAGAGTTCAAGATTAAGCATCATAAATCCTCACCTTATCCGCCGCAGACAAATGGAGCGGTGGAAGCTGCAAACAAGAATGTCAAGACTATCATTAGCAAAATGTCAGAAACTTATACGGATTGGTCGAATAAGTTACCGTACGCCTTGTGGGCTTACATAACATCAATTAGAGCTTCAACTGGGACAACCCCTTACTCTCTTGTTTATGGAATGGAAGCAGTGCTACCTATTGCGATCCGTGTACCTTCGCTCCGAGTATTGACTGAAGTCAAGTTGCCAGAAAATGAATGGCAGATGCCAGATATAAAGAGCTGAACATGCTAGATGAGAAGAGGTTAAAGGCGCTTTACCATGTACAGGGTTATCAGCGCAGAATAGCCATGGCTTTTAATAAAAAGGTTAAATCAGAGATCTAGAAGAAGGCAATCTTGTTTTGAAAGAGAACCAAGCACCAGTGTTTGACCCAAGAGGCAAATTCAAGCTAAATTGGTCAGGACCATACATTGTGGACCAAATCTTACCCGAAAAAGCCATCAAGCTCCGTAATTTAAATGGAGAAATATTGCCAGAACCAACAAATCTTGATCAACTCAAGAGGTTCTATGCTTGAACACCAGAAGGCCGTCTTTTGGCTGAATAAATCCCAAATTCATAACCCAAAATTAAAAAATATATAACCTTTTGCAAACCCTTTTGAGCCTAAATAAAATTTTCCTTCAAAACCCAATATACTAGGGACATTCGCCCTGAACTACGCATGACCTGATCCCTACACTGGGGTACGTAAGCAGCTCGGTCAAACTGAGTTCGGTGGTATCAAAAGAAGAAATTGATCATTCCAAAAAGAAGTTGAAAAGAAAAAATAAAAATAAAAAAAAGAAAAAAAAAAGAAAAGAAGAAAAGAAAAAAGGAAAAATCCATGCTATCTGAAAAGAAAAGAAAATTAAAATACCTTCAAACTAGGGGCATTCGCCCTGAACTACGCATGACCTGATTCCTCCACTGGGATACGTAGGCAACCTGTTCACATGTTCGGTCGAAACTCTTGCAAAACCTTAAGCCATTCTTTGAAAAGCCCTACCTCACCTATAAAGTCCTTTTGGTGTTCAAGTAAAAAGAAAAAGAAAAAAAAAGAGAAAAGAAAAAAATGGAGCTTGAAGATCCGCTAGATTGAAAACCTGAAAAGGCGATCTAGGCAAAATTTAGGATCATTCCCCTGCTAAGTTGAAAACCTGAAAGGGCGGCTTAGGCAAAAGTTAAGGGGGTGGCCTGCTGAGTCGAAAACCTGAAAAGGCGATTCAGGCAAAAGTTAAGGCCGAGCGGTCCGCCAAGTTGAACATCCAAAAAGGAAGACTTGGTCGTGGTAAAATTGGGTTCACACCAGAAGAATTACAATCGATCTCTGAAATCACAGTAGGCCAAGCAAAAATAACAACGATTCCCGAAACTAGGGGCATTAATTTCAAAGCAATCCGAAAGTTGATAGAAAGATACATGAAGTATCACTGTCTTAAAAATAAGTGAAGATGTTTATCAATGGAGAAATATTCTTTTAAAGAGGCCAGCTTAACTCAAAAGAAAATATTGATAAGTCAGAAGCATCACGAGATTACTTGAGTAATCTTTCTTATGTTTCTTTTTATTACAAATGTCTATGGTTCTATTTTTTTAGAAAAAATTTACGAATTCTACTTTAAAAATTGTTGTAGGGTGCAATCACTCTGAAGGCAGGTTCGTTAACAGGTTCCGAGAAACTTGGAAAGGGCGAGACTGTCATGAATGGCGAAAAATCTTTGAAGAATGATCTCTGGTCAATGAATAAAAGGAGGTTAGAATGCCTCAAATTGGGGCAGGTTGCTAATGAAGTGGCATCTCATTTTCAAGCCCCGAAAGTCATTTGCTGCATGGTGTTATTAAATCCTTTGCTTCCAAAATTTGTTAATCGGAGATTTCGATTTCCTTTTTCTGATAATCTCTGTCAAAACTCAAATTATCATATCTCTCTGAATCCATTTGAAAATGATATGTTCTCTTTGAGCATCGTATAAATGTGATGTCTCATTTTCTTGGAATCCGTATAAATATGGTATTTCATTCTCTCTGAGTCCATTCAGAAGTGGTCTCTTATTCTCTTTGAACATCATATAAATGTGATGTCTCATTTCCTTGGAATCCGTATAAATACGGTATTTCATTATCTCGGAGTCTATTCTGAAAGTAGTCTCTTCTATTTCAACATCATACAAATGTGATATCTCATTCCTTGGAATTCGTATACATACGATATTCCATTATCTCTGAGTTATCTTTGAGCATCATATGAATATGGTGTCTCATTTTTCTTGAAATCCGTATAAATGCGTTATTTCATTCTCTCTGAGTTCATTTGAAAATGGTATTTTCTCTTTGAACATCATACGAATATGATGTCTCATTTCCTTGAAATTCGTATATATACAATATTCTATCATCTCTGAGTTATCTTGGAGTATCATATGAATATGGTGTCTCGTTTTTCTTGAAATCTGTATAAATACGTTATTTCATTCTCTCCGAGTTCATTCAAAAATGGTCTCTTTGAACATCATATAAATGTGATGTCTCATTTTCCTTGAAATCCGTACAAATATGTTATTTCATCCTCTCTGAATCCATTTGAAAATGGTCTTTTCTCTTTGAACATCATACGAATATGGTGTCTCATTTCCCTGAAATCCGTATAAATACGGTATTTCATTCTCTTCGAATCCATACAAATATGGTCCCTTGTCTCCTTTGGGCCCGTACAACTACGGTATCCCATTTCATTTGAACCCGTACAACTACGGTGTCTCATTCTCTTTGAGTCCATATGAATATGGACTCTTATCCTTTTAGGCCTGTATGACTACAGTATCCTCTCCCTTTGAGGCTGTATAACTACAGTGTCTCATTCCCATCAGGGTCCGTATAATTACGGCGTCATGTTCCTTCCGAGTCCGTACAATTACGGTCTCATTTCCATGGAATCCGTATAAATATGGTATTTCATTCTCTCTGAATCCATTCAGAAATGATCTCTTGCTCTCTTTTAGGCACCGTACAAATACGGTATCTCATCCTTCCTCAGTCTATTAAAAAATAGTCTCTTATTCCTCTTTGGGATCCATACAAATATGATATCGTATTTTATCTGAGCTCATTCAAAAATGGTGCTTCGTTTTCTTTGAAAATCTTTCGAAAGTCATCCATCATTCTTTTTAAGACCATTTGAAAATGACATCTCATTTCCTCTGAAACCGTTCAAAAACGGTATTCCTTTCCCTCTGAAAATCCATTTGAAAATGGTATCCCATCCCTTCATTGCCCGTTCGAAAACGGCGTCGCATCATAATCATCTTTTGTTCTGAATTGCAAGATTTTTGCACCCAGAGTAAATCCGATTCGCCGTTATTCTAAACTGTCATCTCATGGTGTTTAGAGTAAATGATTTTGATATATGTTCAAATTCTAGGATTTCATCTAGGGTCTTGCATTATATTAGGTTGCATTGTGTTTAGGGAGTCCTTTGTCGATTAAAGCTACGCGAAATGGCTTTGTCACTTTTGCTTTGATATTCGATGACTACGTCATCTCTACCAAAGAGGGGCATCTGTAGACACCCCCATTTTGCTCCGCTTTAATCAACAAAGAAGTTAGTGTTTCGCTATCCGTTTTTCAGTGTTTCCCATTCTCGTGTCCGCCTCTTATGTTTTCTCAATCTTTCCGATCATTTCCACAATGTTCTGCATTTTTCTTTTCGCTAAGTGTTGAGAAGGGTTACTCAGAAGAATCCAAACCAGGGGAGAATTTGGACCCATTCGGTGGACCCGCATTGAACATTTGTTTAAGATTTGGATTAAACAGGGGGTCCGCACATTGTTTTAATGAAAAATGAGTTTTGAACCTACTTCGATCCAGTGCATAAAGATGCCCCTCAAGGGAATAGTCAAGACTTCAGGGAGGTTGTTTTAACAACCAATTTTGTTGCGACCATCAAGTTGAGCTATTCAGATAATCCTTGGAAATGATTTTTAGGCACAACTTTATAAGTTAATGGTATGGATCATCCTGCGAGCGAAATTGATTTGGAGGGGCACATCCCATATATATTGAGACCCATAAATTGGACGGCTGAGATCATCCAATGGAAGGGATTTGAATGCAAGTAGTGCAGTGCAAGAAGAATTCACCCGAAGTAGGGCCCACTAGTTTCTAGATTGAATTATACCATGGAATTCACCCATGATAATGGACCCACATTAATTTATTGTATGGTGCAGTGGTGCCAATATCAATTTTCAATCACAAATGGAAATTGGTTTGTGGAAGATATTGATCGAATGGTGGTCCCTACATTGAGAAGAACGAATTTGGAAGATTTCTACATGAAATATAAAATTCTTTCCCTTATAATATCTCATGAGATAAATAGTTCATGATTTTTGGAATCAAGATTTTCTTGCTTTGGAAATATGCTATTGTGGGAAAGATGTTTAGTGTGTGGTGTTTGGAAAGCCATAAAAAAAAAGTTTCTTTTTGAAGGATGGAGCGTCTCTCTCTGGCTTGGTTTCGAAAAAAGCAAGTAACTCTCTCTTCATAAAGAGGATGGTCTCTATGGTTGGAAAAAAGGAAGAAAAACGGCAACTCTGTAAAGAGAAAAAGGAGGCTCGGGAAGTTGAAAGAGAAAAAAAGGAAAAACAAAGGGTCTCCTCATTCTCAAGGCTCTGTAATTTCCAACTCTAAAAAGACGAAGTCAGAGCCCTCTTTCTCTGGTTTTTCCTACTAAAGAAGAGAAGAGAGCAGAGCATAGTCTGTGTTAAGGTTTCAGTTATCTTGTTCAAGGTTTCAGTTATCAAAATCCCCGGAAGACAAGACCAGCAGTCTCTTTGAGAAAAATCTTATTTAAGTTTCATAAAAGTGTTCCTAATCCATTCTTGTTAGTAATGGTTCTTCGTTCCTAAGGTTTGCCGTTTCATCATTCGGCAAAATCTTAGTTTCCGATATCTTTATCGGGCACGATCTATAATGTCCCCGATTTCATTGAGTTCAAAAAATCTAAAATTCATCAAATCCAATCTTACGTCAAATTCAAATTCATGAAAAATCTCTAAACTCTTCGTTGTTAAATTCATCAATCAAAGCTATCTCGTTTCTTTGAGCCCGTTTGGGAACGGGGTCTCATTTCTCTGAGTCCATTTGTGAATGGTCTCGTGTCCTCTTTGAGCCCTTTTGTGAAAGATGCCTCATTTCTCGAGTCTATTTGTGAATGGTCTCATCTTCTCCTTGAACCCGTTTGTGAACGGTGTCTCATTTTCTGAGTCCATTTGTGAATGGTCTCAGGTCCTCCTTGCGCCCGTTTGTGAACGGTGCCTTATTTCTCGAGTCCATTTGTGAATGGTCTCGTCTTCTCCTTGAACCCGTTTGTAAATGGTGTCTCATTTTCTGAGTCCATTTGTGAATGGTCTCAGGTCCTCCTTGCGCCCGTTTGTGAACGGTGCCTTATTTCTCGAGTACATTTGTAAATGGTCTCGTCTTCTCCTTGAACCCGTTTGTGAACGGTGTCTCATTTTCTGAGTCCATTTGTAAATGGTCTCGTCTTCTCCTTGAACCCGTTTGTGAACGGTGTCTCATTTTCTGAGTCCATTTGTGAATGGTCTCATGTCCTCCTTGAGCCCGTTTGTGAACGGTGCCTCATTTCTCGAGTTCATTTGTGAATGGTCTCGTCTTCTCCTTGAACCCGTTTGTGAACGGTGTCTCATTTTCTGAGTCCATTTGTGAATGGTCTCAGGTCCTCCTTGCGCCCGTTTGTGAACGGTGCCTTATTTCTCGAGTCCATTTGTGAATGTGGTCTCGTCTACTCCTTGAACCCGTTTGTGAACGGTGTCTCATTTTCTGAGTCCATTTGTCAATGGTCTCGTCTTCTCCTTGAACCCGTTTGTGAACGGTGCCTCATTTCTCGAGTCCATTTGTGAATGGTCTCATCTTTTCTTTAAACCCGTTTGTGAACGGTGCCTCATTTCTCGAGTCCATTTGTGAATGGTCTCATGTCCTCCTTGAGTCCGTTTGTGGACGGTGCCTCATTTCTCAAAAAATCAAAAATTCATCAAATCCAATCCCCGATTCAAAAAAATCCAATCCTACATCAAATTCAAGTTCATGAAAAATCTCTAAATTCTTCATTGTTGAATTCATCAATCAAAGCTATCTCGTTTCTTTGAGCCCGTTTGAGAACGGGGTCTCATCTCTCTGAGTCCGTTTGAAAATGGTCTTTTCTCTTTGAACATCATATAAATGTGATGTCTCATTCCTTGGAATCCGTATAAATACGATATTCCATTGTCCTTGAGTTATCCTTGAGCATCATATGAATATGGTGTCTCATTTCCTTAAAATCCGTATAAATACGTCATTTCATTCTCCCTGAGTCCATTTGAAAATGGTCTTTTCTCTTGGAACATCATATAAATGTGATGTCCCATTCCTTGGAATCCGTATAAATATGATATTCCATTGTCCTTGAGTTATCTTTGAGCATCATATGATTATGGTGTCTCATTTCCTTGAAATCCGTATTAATACGTCATTTCATTCTCCCTGAGTCCATTTGAAAATGGTCTTCTCTCTTTGAGCATCATATAAATGTGATGACTCATTTCTTTGGAATCCGTATAAATATGGTATTCCATTCTCCTCGAGTCCATACAACTATGGTCTCTTATTCTCTTTGAGTATCACACAAATGTGATACCTCATTTCCTTGGAATCCGTATAAATACGGTATTTCATTTTCTTCGAGTCCATACAACTATGGTCTCTTATCCTCTTTGAGCATCATATGAATATGGTGTCTCATTTTCTTGGAATCCGTATAAATATGGCATTTCATCCTCTTCAGAATCCATTTGAAAATGATATCTCATTCTCTCGTTGCCTGTTTGTGAGCGGCACCGCAGCGGGATTTTTTTATATTATTGCATTCCAATTCTAGGACTTCATTTAGGGTCTTGCATTAGGTAGTAAATGTTTGCGTCTAGGTTCCGTTTTGTGTAGAGTCCTTTGTTGATTAAAGCTGCGCAAAATGGCTCTGTCACTTTTGCTTTGGTATTCGATGACTACGTCATCTCTACCAAAGAGGGGCATCTGTAGACACCCCATTTTGCTCTGCTGTAATCAACAAAGAAGTTAGTGTTCTTGTTATCAGTTTTTTTCAGTGTTTCCCATTCCCGTGTCCGTCCCTTATGCTTTCTCAATCTTTCCGATCATTTCCGCAATGTTCCGTATTTTTCTTTTCGTCAAGTGTTGAGAAGAGTTATTCAGAAAAATCCAAACCAGAGAGAATTGGGACCCGTTTGGTGGGCCCGCATTGAGCATTTGAATTAAATTTGGATCGAGAAAGTTGGCCCATATGAGAAATATCCAAGTTATCTGTGGAGTTTACCATGGATGTTAACAATCAAATTTTATAGGAATAAGTGTGCCCAACATGGAGTGGAATTCACTAAGTTGAAGCAAGCGGACCCGTCTAAATTTTCGATCTCATGGAAAATTCGGCCAAGGAATAGGCCTGGCGTTTGGTTGAGGGATTTAAAATGGAGTAGCCCACTAAATATGCGTGAGGCCCACCCAAGGTAATTCAATCTTATTCTTCGGGGTCCGTATTGAAATCTAACGGAAAAGATTTGTGGGCCACCAATTAAACAATATGGAGTGATTTAATAGGTGGTGTAACCGATCCACATTGCAGCCTATCAATTGAACGGCCAAGATCAGCTTACGACAATGAATTAGAGGAGCGAATCATTTATATGGTAGCTCATTGAAATGGATGGTTGAGATCATTCTAGTGGAGATCTAATTTTGAGGTACAACCCAATTATATTGTGGCCCATTAAAATGGATGGTTTGGATCACTCCAAGATGGGCATCTCTCCAATTGTATGTGAATTTGTGTGCTGTGCCTTTTTTATTCTTAAATTCTAGTAATCGAGTGCTCCCATGGATTTAGAAATTTCACTTTTTTTTCCATTTGCATGAATAGCAACTTGCTAGAACATATGACATTTGGACGTGCTGTTGCTCAAATTGGAGGACTCTCAAATTGGAAAGTTTCTTTTATCCCTGCAATCTTTTGGACGTGATTTGAAGGGCACTCAAATTGGAAAATCAACATGGTATGTAGACAGATTTTTTTTATTGGTTCAATGGATCAAGTATATACGGTAGCTAAGATGTTCTATTCTTAAGACAATTCCAAAAAAGTTGTAGTTATGCATGGAAACTTTCCAAGACAACAATTTTTTTTACAATGAAAAAAAGAAGATGAGGGGATTGCTGAGAAGAAAAAAAAGAAAAAGGAGAAGAGAAGCCGATAAAAAAAAAGAAAAAAAACCGAGCAAGTGGTGGGGGCTCTGTTTTGAGGAGAAGAAAAGAAAGAAAGCCATTACAAGGATTGAAAGGCCAGACGGTTTTTTTAAAAAAAGAAAAAAAAGGAAGAAAGACCCAGAACAGAGCTCTCATTCCCACTTCCTCATCTTGGAGATCAAGCTCACTCTCATATCCTAGCTCCTCAAAACAGCAGCGAGGGTCTTTCTCAAACACTCTCTCCCTCCCTCAAAACAACAACTCTTGGAGATCAAGCTCTCATCTCTCTCTGTATCCCTCACTCTCCATCTCTCTGTATCCCTCACTCTCCATCTCTCTGTCTCTGTCACTCTCGATCTCTCTAACTCCCTTTTCCCGCTCAACTCCCTCTCCTCTACGCCCATCCCCAACAGCAAGGAGATTGGTGGTAAGAAAAAAACAAAAGAAAAAAAAACAAAAAAATAGCAAAGAAAAAAACAGAGTATCGGTTTTCACCGATACTCTGTTTCTCTCTCTCTCTCTCTCTCTCTCTCTCTATCTCACTCTCTATATATATCTATCTCACCCTCTCTCTCGTTTTATATCACCTTCTCTATATCCATTTCTCTCGCTCTCAATCTCTGTTTTGAACTCTCTCTCTATCCATTTCTCTCTCTCTATCGGTTCCACTCTCTCTTTCTCATTCCATCTTTGTAACTCTCCTTCTCATTCCATCTTTGTCATTCACTCTCTCACTTACTCCCATCCTCTCTCAGTTAATCTCTCCCTATCTCCCTTTCTATCTTCACAGTAGTTTTTTTTTTTTTTTTTTTTTTAAAGAAAGAGAAAGAGAAAGAAAGGAAGACGGATCGAGCGTCGGCGGGATTTTTAGATTTTTCGGCTCTCGGATTCGGCGAGGATCTCCATCACAGGTAGGCGCACAATTCTCAGATTTTTCCAGGATTATTTGGCATTTTTTATGAATTTTTGCATGATTTTTAAGCATTTAAATGATTTTAATTCAATATTAAATGTGTGTGCTTAAAATCATGATCTGCATGAGTGTTTCAATTCCGTTTCGTCTCGAAATTTAATACAAGGATCTATCTAAATAGAGTAAAATAACTATCGGATCGGATCGGACATTGGATCAAAGTTTTTTTAGAATTTGAGTGAAGAGTGGAATTTTATTTAAAATAATGGCTGATAAATTACGAAATTCGAAAAAATAGCCATCTCAGGATATTTTCCGGGGTCGTAATTTTCTCGAAAATCGTGTTTTAAAAATGGAAAAACTCTTCAAAAATATCTTTTCGGCGAAGAAAAATAAAATATATACTAAACAGATTCCAAAAATATTGGAATTTCGTGGGAAAATAATATGATGCTGATAAATTCTACCTTGAATTTTTGACAATTTTTGGATTTTGTTTGGTATATTATTTTATGCTTTCTTTGAAAATTATCAGATTTTGTGAGAATTTTTATTAACATCAGTTCACAGTTAAAATTCTCAAAATTTTTACAGTATTTTTATATTTCATATTTCTTACTGCTGTAAAAGTTTCAATTGATTTGGATCTTGTTTCATAAAGGATGTACTGTTAATTCACAATCTGGTCTGAAAATTGAAAAATCCGAAATTGATAATAAATGGTTTTTAAAATTCATGAAAATTTCACATCATGCTATTTTTACTTATATCTTACTACAGTAGAAATTTTAATGAATTTAGATTTCTACTTCTAGTAGTTTCTGAGTTATTTTTGCAATCTAGTCTTATTATTGTTAAATCAAAATTAATTATGAGCTTAATTTAAAAATCTGTGAAACTCTTCCAATAAGTTACATGCATTTCCATCTTGTTGCGGCAGAAATTTCAATTCATTTCGAATTCGTTTGCAACAAGTTCACTTGTAAAATCACTCATATGGTTTAAAATTGATAAAATCCATTAAAAAATTTAAATTAATTGAAAATCATCTTAAGATTTCTAAAGAATCCTAAATCTTTGTCACATGTTCACTTCTTGATCCATTTAAACAGAAATCTTAGGATCTTTAGATTTCCCTGGAAAAATGGCCAGTGCATCCATAATCGTATCCCAATTGCAACCAATCTTTGACAATTTGAATATTTAAGC